>NC_080681.1:89085829-89426293 GCF_030445035.2 Dasypus novemcinctus | reverse complement strand
TACTACCTTCATTACACAATAGTGCACCCAACAAACATAAGATGAAGTCTAAAAATATTTTCTACATTAGCAGCTTTACACAAATAGATTAATTACTTAATGAATTTGTTTCAGACCAACTGACGACTAAATTCAAATATTAGTATCTTCTTATTTTATACCTGTACTTTAAGTTTTGTTTGTTTTTCAGGAGGTTCCAGGGATTAAGCCCTGGACCTTGCACATGAGAAAGAGCTGCTCAACCTACTGAGCTGCACCTGCTCTGCTAAGTAAAGTTTTAAGTTGAAATTTTCATTATGTCCCTATCAGAAGGATTAAAGGAAAGGGAAACCCAATGGCTTGGTCATTTAGGAAGAACTCTTGGTGATGGTGGCTCACTAAATTTGGCTGCAGCATAGTTCTGACTAGTTGAGATTTAAAATGTACTTTGTTCTCCCTCCCTCCACCAATTTTGCATGGCCTGCCATGCAGCTGCTGCTGAGTTCTAACCATGTTCTCTTTCCTTTTTCTTATGAACAATCTTCACCTAAGAATTCTGGTCCTTGGTCTTCTGTCGATTAAGCTGTTGTTGATTCTTAATAGCATTTCTAGATTGGGGAACTGGAATGTTATACCTGTCTCCATCACCCTATCTTCAGGTTCTTTGTCACCTTTCAGTCTGCTTTTCAGAATGCAGGATTTCTATACCTGTTCTTTTCCTTGCTGCCAAACTCAGGATAAGAGGGGTTACTTTCTGGCAGATCCTTTCCTTTGTCTGAATACAAAAGTTTTCAAGGGTCTATCTGATGAGTTCAGCTTTGGAGTTGAGCCCAACATCTGAGTCTCCACAGCACACAAATTTGAGAGAAATCTTAACGACTTTAAGTTCAGAATTGCGACAGTGGCAGATCCTATTCGTTAGTGAAGCCTCCCTCCCCTTTGGGAGATGAGGCACAGAACAAACAAAAGCCCAAAAGCACAAACTACCTGCTCACCACCTGAGTCCACACACGTCAAGGCATTTGCTTTTGATTCTATCAAGTTGTGTATTGATCAAAGTTTTTATATACAAATGCATACATGTATTCTTTGTATATTTTAGAAACAAAGTAAATTAAAATTTCAAAGTTTACAAATAATTTCGAGCACCTAATATGTGCTGGCATATACAAAAACTTAGTAAGGAGAAATTTACAGCTGTACTTATTTCCTCATGGACTGATGGGCTCATAATCCTCAGTGAAAATTATCTGTGGATTTTTTGGTGCTGCTTTAAGTGATCGGATCGTGCAAAACTTCTGTTGCATTTAGTACATGGGTAGGGTCGTTCCCCGCTGTGTTTTCTCTTGTGTCTGCTGAGCTCATCTGACCGGGTGAATTTCCATGTGCATCCTTCTACATCACATGAGTAGGGCTTCTCGCCTGGACCAGAGAGAGGGAGAGAGAGACTTGTCAAGCATCAAGGTAGGGTGGGGCAAGAAAGTTGAAAGTGAATAGAGAAAAAAAGGGTTTTGAGCAAGTTGAAGTAGGAGGAAGGGAGAGCCGGAAGGGAAGAGTCTGGAGGGGGGTGAGTGAAAGGAAGGGAAGAAGGACAGTATGAGTTGGAGGGAATAGAGAAAAACTATGAAGGAGGGAAAGGAAGAGAAAAAGAAAGAGGACAGGCAGGAGTCTGCAGAAAAATCAGCAGGATTTCATCAGTTCAAGAAAGGGGGGATGTGCGGCTTGACTGGCCTAAGGGCACAATTAAGTGTCAGTGGACAGAGGGTCAAGAACATCCACAAGGGGACCAACTATTCCCTCCACTTATTCCCAGCACAGCTGACACCATATGAAGGCTGGACCCAGGGTGGCTCTGTTCCAAGAACTATTACGCTTTATCCACCCTTTCAAATCTGCTAACCTTTCCAGGTTCTTCTGAGATCCCAGGATTAGGGGAGGTAGCAACAATCTCAAACGATCCTAAAGCATTGTAAAGGCACAAATCTGTAGCTGCTAAACTCCAGTTGCCCCCATTCCCGAGTCCTCACTTACCAGAGTGTACACGTTCATGGATTTGGATGTAGGAAGCCTTTGAAAAAGATTTCCCACAGTCCTGGTGTTTGCAAGTGTAGGGCTTCAAAATGTCAGACTTCTTCTGGAAACAACTTCTCTTACATCCATGGGCTTTGGGGTTCCACTTCTCTTCTGGGACTCCTTGGGTCAAATGAGAATCTGAAAAGTATAGGAATCCTGGATGTGGAAATGATGAGGATAGATGGGGAATCACACCTTCTCCATAAAGGGTATGGTTATCAGTGAAGGCTGTCATTTGGTCCCCATTTAGGGTCATCATCTGGCTCCTACAGAGGGTGTGGTCACCATTGAAGAGTGTCATCTGGCCTCCATGGAGGCTCTGGGCATCACTAGGCAGTGCCATCTGGCCTCCATAGAGGCTGCAGTAACTACTGGACATTGTCATCTGGCTTCCATAGAGGTTGTGGTAACCACTGGATATTGTCGTCTGGCCTCCATAGACGTCGTGGTCATCACTGGAGGTCTTCATCTGTTCTACATAGAGTATCTGGTCACCACTAGAGGTCATCATCTGCCCTCCTTTAAGAGCTGTCATCTGGCCTCCACAGATGCTCTGGGTATCACTAAGGGTCTTCAAATGGCCCCTATATTGGTTTGTCATCTGGCCTTCATTGAGGGTCTGGTCACTGTTGAGGGTCATCATCTGGCCATGTTCATTGAGGATTGTCATCTTGTTTGCAATAATGGTTGTCTTCTGGTCACTGGTGAACGATGCCTTTGGGGTATCAGTGACATTTGTCATCTGGGAACTTGCTGTTGGTTTTATTTGATCAAATAAATCTTGATTCATGGAACAAGTCCCACTTAGACCTCCAAGGGGCCTATCGAGAACTTTAACAGGGGGTACTGTTGAGGTCTGGGTAAGGACTGTCCCAGGGATATTACAACATACAGGAGTCATCATTGTGAGCTTCAAGGAAGGCAACACCTGGTTCTGGGTTGACTCATGTTGCATATCCTCACCAGGGGCAGTTAGAGGTATATAGAGCTGTGGCTCTGGTACATCCCAGGGTTTTTCCTGTTCCTTATATGGCTCAGATAGATCCCAGTGAAAGTCAATATCCTCAAGTGTCTGGAAGAAGGTATCCATGGACATCTCTTTGCTGTTGTCTGATGACTCTCTTGATCTTCAGTTGCAGGATACTGCAAAAGTGAGGCAAGAGTCTATCTCAATTCAAATCCAAATTTCACACACCTTTTTTATACCCACTGACCTCCCTGGGTCTGAAATTGACCAATTCCATCCACACATAGCTAGAATAACATTTCTAAAATGCAAAAATATTACTATGCTATAGATGAGTATATGAATGCCCCATGATCCTCTGCAAAATCTCACCCCAAAGACTTTTCCAATGATAATCTGCCTTCTAGACATATTATTAAAGATTCAGTTAAAGGAGTTTCCAAACATATTATCTCTTTTATATTAATTCCATTTTAAAGAGGAGAAAAGAGGTCCCAAGGAGATAAAGTGATTTGGCCCAAGTGGGAGATTTTAACTGGATATATCTAGCTTTGGGTCCTGACAGAGCTGCATCTACTGTGGACATTTCCCCCCAAAGGCCTCCCTGGATAGTCCCAGGAATTCTATCTTCCTGTTGACTATCCTGGAAAGAATCAGCTCTCAGGAACTACTCCAAGAAACAGTTTCTGGAGGCAGAGACCTCACTGAGTACATGGTCAAGGTTTATACTCTGTTCAAGGTGGCCAAATGAGGCAAACTCATACGCTTCTAGGTTTCCAACACATCTGATAACAAGTCTATAATTAGTTCCCCAAAGCTACCATCTGAGAAGCATCACTTTTTTCTTTTCAGTTAGGCCAGTAAAAAGAATTTTGGGGGGAAATTTGAGAAAGAACAAAGTTTACTGAGAAATGGCAGAAATGGTAGAGAAATACACACCAAGATTTGGTACAGGCTTCTGTAGGCAGAGAAGTCCCCCCCCCCCCCCCAATATCTTTTTAAAAACTGTTTCCTCTTCACAGGTCTTATCCAACTTTGGCCAGACCAATCTATTCAGTTTTTCCATTTTCCTGTCCTGTGCCTTGCACAACCTGCCCCACAAGGCAAGCTATCTCCTGTGTTATCCAATATGTTGTCTTTTCCTATCCCTGTCAACGAAGTCCAGTTTCTCCTGCCCTGTGCTGACTCTCATTGCAGAGGGACAGCCATGCTAATTTCTCCACATTGCATTCAAAATTTATGACAAAACTACCCTTGAATATGGTAAACTGAGAGCACTCTGAAGTTCTCCCCTTCTACACCAAATCCATAGAAATGACTGTTATTTATAGGAGTTCCGTATGTCAATACAATAATTTTTTACTGTTCCCTCTGTGACAGGAAGCCATTTTCAATTTTCATGGATTATCCCATTTCATCCTTACCACAGACTTATGAGGTGGATTGGATTTTATGATTGTCATCATATAATTTGGAAACTGAGGATCAGAATGGTTAAGTACTCTGCTCAAGGTCACACAGTGCTTTAATCACAGATCCTCGATTTGAACTCAAAAGTCTTTAAATTTCAAAAGACTGACATTATATAAAGTGTGTTCTGTGAACACAATGAGGTAAAACCAGAAATCAACAACAGAGAGAGAATTAGAAAATTCATAAATATGTGGAAATTAAACAACTTAATATACACTAATTTTTAGAAATGTGGGATGGAATTTTCTAAGGACTAGAAGCAGGCTCTCTTAAGAGAATGGAGAAAATAGAAAGCCACACTATAATTAGGGACCACTGTCACTCATGGGTGTGGGCTGATGTCATCTCCATGAGGCCAATGCCACTATGGAATCACCCCAACATGGGGAGCCTAGGACCTAGGGATTCTTTTAAATGATGACTTCATTAAAAAGCAAGCTCTAGAAATGGAAGAATTGAGGGACCAAAAAAGTATAGGACCCACAAGAAGCAAAATAGCAGTAGTTCTGCATTATCAATAGTTACTTTAAATGTAAGTGAGCAGCACTCTCCAGACAAAAGGCAGAGATTGGCAGAATGGATTTAAAAAAGCATGACCCAACTGTATGCTGTCTACAAAAGACCTACCTTAATTTCAAAGACACAAGTAAGTTTAAAGTGAAAGGATGGAAAAACTATTCCATGCAAAGAGTGGGGGAGGCTATGTTAATACCAGATAAAATATACTTAAGTAAAAAACTGTTAAAAGGGGCAAAGAAGGACACTATATACTAATAAAAGGGTATATTCATCAAGAAGATATAAAATAGAAATCAATAACACAGGGAGAAAAGGAAAATTCAAAAGTATGTGGAATTTACACAATACATTCTTAAAACCACCAATGGGTGAAAGAAGAAATCACAAAGGAAATTAGGAAATACCTTGAGATGGATGAAAATAAAACAACATGGCAAAACATATTGGATGCAGCAAAAACAATGATTAGAGGGAAATCTGTTAGTGCTAAACATTGAAAAGTGTTTACATTGAAAAACAAGAAAGATTTCAAATCAGTACCCTAACCTCACACCTGAAGGAACTAGAAAAAAAGGAGCAAACTAAATTCAAAGTGCTATTTGACATAATACTTGAAGTGCTAGCCAGAGACATTATGCAAGAAAAAGAAATAAAAATTATCCAAATTGTAAAGAAGTAGGACTATCCCTAGTCACAGATGACATGATGCTATTTATAAAAAATGTCAAAGAATCTACAAGAAAGTTCCTATGACTAGAAAATAAATTCAGTGAAGTGGCAGGGTACAAGATCAACACCAAAGTCAGTGGTGTATCTATACACTGGTAACAAACAATATGAAAAGGAAATCAAGAAAACAATTCCAGTTATAACAGCAACTAAAAGAATAAAATATTTAGGAATATATTTAACCAATGATGTAAAGGATTTGTACATGGATTACTACAAATCATTACTGAAAGAAATTAAAACCAAAATAAATGGAAAGATATTCTATGCTCATGAGTTAGAAGACTTAAGATGGTAATACCCAAAAAGCAATTTACAGACCCAATGCAATCCCAATAAAAATCACATATCTTTGCAGATATGGAAAAGCTAATCATCAAATTCATACATAAGGGCAAAGAATCCCAAATAGCCAAAACCGTCGAGGAAAAAAAAAAAAAGAACAAAGTTGGAAGACTCATACCTCTTGATTTCAAAACTTCTTACAAATCTACACTAATTAAAACAGTGTGGTACTGGCACAATACCAATACATAGGCCAATGGAACAGAATTGAGAGTTCAGAAATAAACCCACACATCTATGGTTAACTGATTTGACAAAGGTGCCATGTCCACACAATGGGGAAAGAACAGTCTTTTCAACAAATGGGAAAACTGGATATCCACACTTACAAGAATGAAAGTAGACTCCTACTTTGCACTCTGCACAAAAATTAACTAAAAATGGATCAGCAACCTAAATACAAGATCTAAAATTATAAAATTCTTAGAAAAAATATAGGGATATATCTTCAGGACCTTGTATTAGGCAATGGATTCTTAGCCTTTACACCAAAAGCATGAACAACAAAAGAAGTGAAAATACAAAATACAGAATGGGAGAAAATACTTGGAAATTTTATGTGTTAAAATTTCAATATCTAGAATATATAAAGAGCTCAACAATAAAAAGACAACTCAATTTTAAAAAGGACTTGAATAGACATTTCTGCAAAGAGTATAAAAATATCCAACAAGCACAGGAAAAGATGCTCAACATCAATCATTAGGGAAATGCGAATCAAAACCATGAGATAGCACCCTACATCCACTAGAATGGCTATTATCCAAAAAACAAACAAACAAAAATCCACACACCACCACAAAACAAAACAGAAAATAACAAGTGGTGGCAAAGATGTGGAAAAATAGAACCTCTAATATAACTTAACAATCTCAGTTCTGGCTATATACCCAAAAGAAGTGAAAGCAGGGATTGGAACAGATATCTACCTACCAATGTTCATGGGAACAGTATTCACAATAGCCAAAAGGTGGTATGTCCATCAACAGATGAGTAGATAAACAAAATGTGGTATATACATATAATGGAATATTATTCTCCCATAAAAAGAAATTAAGTTCTGATACATGCTACAATGTGAACCTTGACAATATCATTTGAGCGAAGTAGCCAGACACATAGCGACAGACATTGTATGATTCCACTTACATGAAATAACCAGAATTTTCAAATTTATAGAGTCAAAGTATATTACAGGTTTTTGGGGACAGGCGAGCAGGGGAATGATGTGTTGTTAATGCATAGTGGGTGCGGAGCTTCTGTTGGAGGTGATGGAAAAGTTGTGGTTTACAAATGGTGGTGATGGTAGCACAACATTGTGAATGGAATTAACACCACTGAATTGTATGCTTAGGAGCAGTTGAGATGGGAAATTTTGTTATGTTTTCATAACTTAAAAAAAAAAAAGACACTAAAGAGAAATGACAATGAAATGCAACATGTGACCCTGGACTGTATCTAATAATGGAGGAGAAAATGCCCAAAAGGACATTACTAACACAATTGAAAAAATTGGAATATAGACTTTATGCTTTCTATCAATGTCAAATTTCTTGAGTTCAGTATCTATAAAGTGGGTACGTAAGTAAATATCCTTGTTCTTAATACTTGAAAGTATTAAGTGTTCAAGGAGTATGATGTATGAAACCTACTCTCAAATGTTCAGAAGACAGGCCAGGGAATGAGCCCGGAACTTCGTATGTGGGTAGCCCGCGCTCAGCCACTGAGCCACAGCTACTCCCCTTCCCTGCGTTGGGTTTTTTTGTTTGTTTGTTTGTTTGCCACACCAACTCTCCTGAGTTGGCTTTTTTTGTTTGCGTGTTGTTCGTTTTTAAGAGGCACCGGGACCAAACGGGGATCTCGCATGTGGGCAGCAGACAATCAAAAGCTTGAGTTCCAGTCACACCCCTCACAATTTTTAAAACAATCAGTCCCACCGCTGGGCTGCGCCTCCCTCTCGCTTTAATGGATCCTGCCCAAACCCCTCGGTCTCACCGTCCTCGCGTTCCGCGCAACCTTTCGCTATCACTCTCGGGCGCCTGGGGACGTCGGGGAACCTGGCAGGCAGCGGCCCACATCGCCAGTCCTACCGCGCGTATGCCTGGGAGAGGGAATCCCTCGGGCAGGGCAGGCACGAGGTGCTCAGGAAACACGTGCCGGGATAAATGGTCGGTTTCGGATGCCTCTGCCCCGTCCACCCCCATTAGTCGACCCTCTTACTGGTACTCCCTACATCTCCACCCTGGAGTCTCTAACCTGGCAGCTCTGTGACACTGACCTTCGCTCCTGCGTTTAAGCGGATCCTCAGCCTAGACCGGAGACCGCTCGAGCGGCGCGCTGAGCTGAACCGCGCCGGGCTGCACGCGCGCGCCGGGAGAGTCCGCCGGCGACCTCGGCGCCCGCGGAGCAAGTTCGCGCCTTCGGTTGGCCACGCCCTTCGGGGCGGAGCCCAGGGACAGAACCAATCCGTAAGGCGTTAATACAATCATTTTCGAACATTCTCTCAGTGCGAAGAAGGAATTTACACGGATTAGTCCATTTCATCCTCACCCCAGCACTATGAAGTGGGTTTTAGGACTGTCATCTTATGATATGGAGATTGAGGCTCAAAGAGGTTAAGTGGCTCGAGGTCACACAGTAAGTCAATCACGCACCAACTCGGCGATTTTGCTCTGCAGTCTGAGTCCTCAACCGTAGGCTATGATCTCAATCTGCAGATCCAATCAGTCGATTTGACGACGGGAAATTTAACCAAGAATTTAACCAAATTTACTTCGAGGGTGAAATCCTGACCATTCGATCGAGCGATCTTTCTTTTCTTATTTCTTTTTCTCCCGCCCCACCTCCCATCCCCCTGTCTCTCTTTCTTATGCTCTTTGGCCTCCTCCCCTTGCCCCAAGCTCCCGGAAGCCAAACACTGCTTCACCCCAGCAGGGCCTGACACACCCTGGGAGAGACTCAAGTTACAGGGGTCAAATGAGAGGCTTCTGACCCACTTCTTACTTGCTCTAGGTCCCGGGTGGGTCCCCACTGTCACTGCCCCTTCCATTACCAATAAGCCTTGGGGCTTTAGCGATTCTTTGAACCACTAATCCCACCCAGGGACTGTCTCTAAAATTTTTAAACCAAAGCCACCCTGGCCCTACCCATTCCCTGCGATCTCCCATTCCTGACATCCCTCTGTTCCTTCCACAGATGTTCGCGGTCCCAAGTGTGTGCCCATAACCCCAAAGGAGCTGCCGACGTGGCAACTGGGGCGCCGTCTGCAGGTCCCACGCCTGCCACGCGGCGAGGCTTCCACGAGGCAGGGCCGATCCCCCCTCACCCCGGTTCTCGGTAAATAATTCTGAATAAAATTAATGGCTTTGGATTCCTCTGCTCGCCAACTCCTTTTTGAGGACTTCTTGCTAGCATTTCTGACCTCTCCATCTGGGATTTCAGTTCCCCCATCCCCAACCCCCCATCCATGACCCCATCCTGTCTGGCCCCTTTGCTTTTTGGATTATATGATGCATTTATCCTAATAAAGTGAATGAGCTAAATCTGCCGCTTCATGATAGCGAAAAATATATTTAAGGCACATTTACCTATTTAACATGCTCCGAATATCGACCTTATGATAAAAACCCATTTAGATGGTGACCTAACTACGACTTCATTTTTCAATTCAAATAAACATGTTAATACTCCTGACACCAGCTCACTTCTGATTGCTAACTCTAAGGTAGAAAGGTGGGTCTATAGATGTATGGATTGGTAGATAGAAAGAAAGGAGGATAGAGCGCAGTGTTTTACTAGGCCTTGGGAGCCTTGGTGAGATACAGCGGTATCCCTTCAGTGTTTCTTGCTGTCTTCTCAAAGCACTCTTCCCTAAGACAATATAGTCTTTGCTCCTAGGATTTTACAGTAAGATTTCCAATAGGTGAGAGATAAGCTGGTCTCTCTTTCTTTTTTAACAACTTTTTTGAGGCATAATTGATAGGCAATAAGCTATACATATTAAAAGTGTTTGATACATTTTGTTTCTTTTTGTTTTTTCTCTGTTTTTGTTTGGTTTGGGTTTTTCTTTTTCCTTTTTTTTTTTTTTTAGTTTGATACATTTTGACACTATGACACCCTCACCTAGCCCCCAAATTTTCCATTAATATTCCCCACACCTGCCCTGCCATTGTTCAGCAGATTCTGCTGCTGCCAAGGCCTGCTTACTAGCTCTGTGGATGCCTTAGAGGCACAGGGACCAGACAGGGGTGCACCTGGGAGAAACCCCTTGCTGTGGTGGGGTGGGAAGGGGTTGAGGGTTGAGCATGAGGGGCTGGTGAGCACCAGGCTCTCAGATCCCAGCTTCTGGTCTGGTTTCCCAGAAAGTCTGTCCCTCTCCATGGCATCTCCATCTCGAGTTGCTTTGTCCTCCTCCCTCACTCAAAGGCAACTGCTTGATGGGATGAATTTATATTCCAGTCTGTTTGTTCATTTCCATGCGTATAAAGTACAGCATTGTTGTTGTACTTTTAAATTTATATAAATGGCATAACTCAGCACAGATTCTGAAACTTGCTTTTTTTCCACTGGACCTTATAGCTTGAGATATATTCAGTTGAGATCAACTGTTCCTTTCTTTCTTGATGAGAGTAGAGAGATGGAAAGGGACATTTGAGGGAATTCTGGGTCTCAAAGAAAGATCCTGGCTTTTCTGAGTTCCAGCTATAGAAGCAATTAATCTTGAAAGAATGGTGTGCACACATCAACGAGGACAAAGGAAAGTCTATTCCTTTGGAGGTTTTCTTGTAGGCAATTATCTTTGAATAATGTAGACCAGTCCACCTTCAGGAGAGGCAGAAAATAAAGGCAGCAAACCTCTCACATTGAGTAGAGCTGACTTGAGGCTCCATCGATTGTCTTCCAGAGACTACTCCAGTGTTTCTTAAACTGCAAAGTGTATATGCATCCTCTGGAAATCTTGCAGATTCTGATTCAGTAGGTCTGGGGTGGGACCAGATATTCTGCATTTCTAATCAGTTCCCAGGTAATGCCAATTCTGCTTGCCTGGGACGACATTTTCGGTTGCAAGGGGATAGTCTTTAAAACAAATTAAATTAAAAGTTTTAAAATTTTAAAAACTTTCCAGGCTAGGAGAAAATCAAAGTGGTCACAATAATTGCAAAGAGAATGAAGCCAAAAATAACATTGGTTGATTAAAGAAATACAATTAATAGATTGAAGATGTTAAACTTTAGTGGTCTAAATCTTATTGTGGTTTTCTATGTGGGAAAAAAAAGTGTCTTCCAAATAAAAATAAATAAATTAAACTAAAATAAGTTCTAAACTTTTGGTTAAAATGTAAATATCACACTAAAATTTTAAGTTTTGTTTAAATGATCAAGTAAGCAACTAAGTTATTGACAAAATGTTCAATAGTATTTTTCTAATATTATTCCTTGCCTGAAGAGTTTTTTTATAAGAAAAGGGAAAAGCTACTTTTTGTTATTGGTACTAATGTCTCTGCTAAGTGGAAGATAAAGAACAAAGATAAGCAAGTTGACCTCAGGTCAACAATTAATAGCCAAAATTGTTTAAAGAACTCTTTTGTAATAAGCCTTTCAAACAAGATTTAGAGAGTAAAGTGAATCAAGGCAAGTAAAATTTAATCTAAATTAATTTAACATGCCTAATCAAGGTAAATCCTCTCATAAATTAAATTGGGGGATCACAGGTTTAAAAATGGCTATATGACTTCTTGGTTTTATCGCTGTGAGAAATATACATGCAAATATGTCTTTTTAATACATGTGTCTGGATTTTATTTAAATAAAAAGGTTAAATTAAATGTAATCACCTAAATCCCTTAATATTATAAGTCTCTAGATATTATTTACACTAATATTTAAGAATATCTAAATTCGAACAGAAGTATACTATTAAGTTGAATGATAATTTAAATAATTAGTATCTTTTAAAATTTTTGTCCTTTTAAGTCTCAGACAAAATTGAAAATTATATGAATGTACAGAGTTATTCAATATATACTGCCTGGATAAAGTTTTAAGGTATCATATTTCTTTGTCAGATTCTTATTTTTTAACAGTGATTGTATTAGTCTTTAGTGATAATTTAATTATGTTATCTAGAATAGCTGACTGACTTTAGGATCTTGGACTAATACAATATTGAGATACTTAGTTCATTATCATTGTTTACTTGGAAGCCTTCAAATAAATTAAAATTTAGTGAGGGGGTTAAAAATAAAATCAATGGTTGCCATATAATCTTTAGATGAGTTTTTAACTTAATTATTCTTGACTGTATATAAAGTATTTATTCCTCATAGTGTTCAAATTAAGATGGTAAAATCAATCCATGTCTTAAAATAATTGCCCTAAAATAGTGCATTCCAAACTACACCATTTGTAAGAATCACCTGGAGAGATTATTAAAATATAATTTCTAGGCCCCACCTCCAGAGATTCTGATCCAGAGAATTTGCATCCAATAAGCTCTGAGCTGATTCTAATACTTCAGGCCAATCACAAAGAGATATACGAAGAGCTTTCTGTAGCTCTGCCTCAGATTTATTAATTTTGTTCAAAATTTAGAGTTTAAAGCTTTAAGTAGTATCATCACTTAAACATACTGTTTTGATTTGACTATAACTATATATAGTTGTACATACTTACATATTGATAATATAACAAAGTTAGCACATTTAAGAAATGTATATAATAAAGGAAAGACCACTGGTAGCTCAGAAAGAAAAGAATTGGGCTCTGGGGTACATAATTTTGTTCTCAAAATTAGGCAGTAAACCATTCTTCTTTGTCTTTGATCACTCCTGCTTAAGTGGCAGTCCTCAACTTCTTCACCCAAGCGTGTTCTCCTACTCTAGAGTCTGTTAACATTTGCACTGACTCTCATTAAACTTGGAAAGTTCATCTTGAGACCGTTGTGAAACAATAAGGCTTGTCACATTTGAAGGAGTATACTTTTCAAAAAAGATTTATTTATTTATGCCCCCCCACCACCACACCACGCCACTTGCACTCACTGTCTGCTCTCTGTGTCCATTTGCTGTGTGTTCTTCTGTGTGATTGTTTTCTCTTCTCATCTTCTCTTCAGGAGGCTTTGGGAACCAATCCTGGGAACTTCCAACATGGGAGAGAGGCACTCAATTGCCTGAGCCACCTCAGTTCCTTGGTTTCTTGTGTGTCTTAGTGTCTCTCCTCTGTGCCTTTTTTCCTTGCACCAGCTCTCTGTGCTGCACAGGACAGCTTGCTTTTCACCAGGGGGCCACGGGAATCAAACCTGGGACTATCCATATGGTAGATGGGAGCCCAACTGCTTGAGCCACATCTGCTTCCCTGACAGAGGACATATTTTTAATGATCTTCATGTTTCTTTCCACCAGATGTAATTCAACATTGTCACCGACGAGTAACACTGGCAAGGATGTGGCCATTTCTCCTTCTCAGGCACCTTTGTGCTTATCTTTATTTACCAACCAGTTTCTTTGGCAACTTTTCCTGGTAATGACTTTCTCTGTGTTCTTGGTCTTGCTTGCACCTAGACTATCTGTGCCACTGTCCCTTACCCCTGCCTGAGATGGCCACTTTATTTATTTATTTATTTTTTGTAATTTAATAAGTTTATTTAAATGTAGGGTAACTAGTCCATGTGGTTGTGATTAATTATAAAAAGTTTGTAAAATTATCTTCCAAACTGAAACATTTAAATGGTTCTAGTTCTAGAAGTCATTGTTTTTTTTTAAATTTTTTAATTCATTTTGTAAAAATATTACATTAAAAAAATATGAGGTCCCATTCAACCCCACCGCCCCCACCCCACCACTCCCCCCACAGCAACACTCTCTCCCATCATCATGACATATCCATTGCATTTGGTAAGTATATCTCTGGGCATTGCTGCACCTCATGGTCAATGGTCCACATCATAGCCCATACTCTCCCATATTCCATCCAGTGGGCCCTGGGAGGATCTACAATGTCTGGTAACTGTCCCTGAAGCACCATCCAGGACAACTCCAAGTCCCGAAAACGCCTCCACATCTCATTTCTTCCTCCCATTCCCCGCACCCATCAGCCACCATGGCCACTTTTCCCACACCAATGCCACATTTTCTCTGTGGACCTTGGATTGGTTGTGTCCATTGCACATCTATGTCAAGAGGAGGCTTGACATATGGATACTGGATGCAATCCTCCTGCTTTCAGTTGTAGGCGCTCTAGGCTCCATGGTGTGGTGGTTGACATTCTTCAACTCCATGTTAGCTGAGTGGGGTAAGTCCAATAAATCAGAGTGTAGGAGTTGAAGTCTACTGAGGCTTAGGGCCTGGCTATCATATTGTCAGTCCAGAGATTCAAATCCCCTAGATATATCTTAAACCCCAGCACCAACTACAATTCCAGTAAAGTAGCATGAAAGCCTTGTGAAAAGAGATCCCATCTGTGTCCAGCTCCATCACACAGAAACACCTACTCCAAAGAAGGGCCAACTGACATGGCAGTGAACCCCATCTGCCATGACCATAGAACCTGTGGGTCTCTTTAGCCCTCAAAAGAACCAATACCTGGGGTTGTATCTACTTTATCTGTCTCTGAGACTCTGCTCAGGTGTGCATAAGGGCAATCCTTCTGACATCCTCCAGACTCTTTTTTAGAGACTCATAGCCATATAAACTCATTTGTCCTTTCCATTTCCCCCTTACATTAGGTCAAACAGCATTTTAAACTCCTGTTATTATATGTAGACAGGGATATTCTGCTGGTCCACATTGAACCTTTAATTCAAGGTCATTTTCTAGTTGCATCATCAGCTGGTACTTGGTAGTGATCCCTCGGTGCCAGGGAGGCTCATCCCTGGGTGTCATGTCCCACGCTGGGGGGAATGCATTGCATTTACATGCTGAGTTTGGCTTTGAGACTGGAGATGGCCACTTTAGTATCACCAAAGGTTTGTTTCCTCACCTTGCTTGGGTATTCCCAGCCATGACTCCCTACAAGAAAGAGGGGATTCTAGGGGGAAAAAATTGCTACATCCAAAATCTTCCACAGTTGCTCAAAAGTTCAGTAACAAGTAACTTGTTTGTCATTCCCACACTGTGGGAAAAACTGTCAAGACAAAAAGAAAATCTTGGGAGTTGCCATAAGATAGTTTATACTTAGAAGAGTAATAAGTCATGCTGATCTCATGTACTCCCTTATGTGTGATGAGAAGGGCACTTCACTTCTGTGATATTCTATCCCCAAATCCATTGCCTCACTCTAATCATGAGAAAAATTCAGACAACCCTAGTTGAAGGACAGCCTACAAAATACCTGACCAGTACTCTTCAAAAGTGTTCAGGTCAAGGGGGATTGTGGGAAGATGGTGGAGTAGGATGTGCCAGGATTCAGTCCTTCCACCAGAACAATTACTAAACAGGTAGGACCTATCTCAAACAACTATTTTGAAACTAGAGGCCAGAAAAACAGAACAGCTTCCAGGGAGGAGTGGGGAGAAGAGGATGATAAATTACAGTAAAGAACATAAATTGTTCTCAGGGCAGTGGCTACCAGCACTCATGCCCCACTCTTGTGGCAGGCTGCCATGGGGTCTGGACCCTGGCGAGTTCACTGGTGACAGAAAAGAGACATAAAAATCCTCTCCTGGGTATATGGTAACCTCATATTTTTTAATGTAACATTTTGTGTGATTTATGTATCTTTTAAAAAAAGATAATAAATAAATAAGAAACATTTTTTAAAAGATAATAAATAAGAAACATTTTTAAAAATCCACTTCAGTAAGACTAGAGGCGGGCATGACTAATCACTTTTGATTAGCAACATTGGATTGGTGGGAGCTTGGCTCTGAGGGCAGCTATTGTTTCAACTGGCTTTGGACAAAGGCCATGGTGGCCATTGTTTTGGCCCAACTCAAACAGGGGTCAAGGCTGAGGAGACGTAAGGACTCCCTGCTTCCCCAGGGCTGCAGGGCACAGTTAGCTGAGGGGCTGCATTCGCTGGCCAGACCAAAAGAGATTAGCCTTGGAGAGCCAATAAGGGGCTCTTGGAATCCTTCCTGATCCCTTCCCCAGGGCACTTTGGAGCTAGTCTGCAAAAATTTTTTAAAAAAAAGATCAAGACCTAAATATAAGAGCCAGAACTATCAAACTCCTAGGAAAAAACTCAGGGAAGTTTGTTCAGGATCTTGTGTTAGGCAATGGTTTCTTAGACTTTGCGCTCCAAGCACAAGCAACAAAAGAAAAAAAAAATAGATAAATTGGGCCTCATCAAAATTTAAAACTTTTGTGCCTCACAGGACTTTATCATGAAAGTAAAGCAACAACCTATGCAACGAGAGAAAACATTTGGAAACCACATACCTGATAAAGGTAAATATCCAGAATATGTAAAGAAATCCTTCAACTTAACAACAAAAAGACAAACCAATTAAAAAATGGGCGACTTAAATAGACATCTTTCCAAAGAAGATATACAGGGAAGTGGATTTGGCTCAATTGACAGAGTGCCTGCCTACCACATGGGAGGTCCAAGGTTCAAACCCTGGGCCTCCTGACCCATGTGGTGAGCTGGCCCACGTGCAGTGCTGGTGAGCACAAGGAATGCCGTGCCACACAGGGGTGTCCCCCACCTAGGGGAGCCCCATGCACAAGGAGTGTGCCCTGTAAAGAAAGCCACACCACATGAAAAATGTGCAGCCTGCCTGGGAGTGGCACCGCACACATGGAGAGCTGACGCAGCAAGAGACCCAGATTCCTGGTGCCGCTCACAAGAATGCAAGCGGACGCAGAAGAACACACAGCTAATGGACACAGAGAGCAGACAAGGGGAGGAGAAGGGGAGAGAAATAAATAAAAAATAAATCTTAAAAAAAACCAAAGAAGATATACAAATGGCCAGAAAGAAAATGAAAATATGCTCAATGTCATTAGCAATCAGGGAAATGCAAATCAAAACCACAATGAAGGGAGCGGTTGTAGCTCAAGGGGTTGAGCACCTGCTTCCCAGATATAAGGTCCCAGGTTTGATCCCCAGTACCTCCTAAAAACAAAAAACAAACAAACCATAAAACCAACTCTCACTGGGGAATAGATGTAGGTCAGTGGTTGAGTGCCTGCTTCCCAAGTACAAGGTCCTGGGTTTAATCCCTGGTACCTCCTAAAAAACCAAAAAACACATGCACACACATAATAAGATGAGACTTCATACCTGTTAGAATGGCTTCTATTAAAAAAAAGAAAAATAGGGAAACGGACTTTGGCCCAGTGGTTAGGGCGTCCGTCTACCATATGGGAGGTCCGCGGTTCAAACCCCGGGCCTCCTTGACCTGTGTGGAGCTGGCCATGCGCAGCGCTGATGCGCGCAAGGAGTGCCGTGCCACGCAAGGGTGTCCCCCGCGTGGGGGAGCCCACGTGCAAGGAGTGCGCCCGTGAGGAGAGCCGCCCAGCGTGAAAAGAAAGAGCAGCCTGCCCAGGAATGGCGCCGCCCACACTTCCCGTGCCGCTGACGACAACAGAAGCGGACAAAGAAACAAGACGCAGCAAATAGACACCAAGAACAGACAACCAGGGGAGGGGGGGAAATTAAATAAATAAATCTTTAAAAAAATAAAATAAAATAAAAAATAAAAAAAAATAAAAAAAAGAAAATAAGTGTTGGAGAGGATGTGAAAAATAGGAACATTCATTGCTGGTGGTAATGTAAAATGGTATAGCCACTGTGGAAGGCAGTTCCTCAAAAAGTTAATAAAGAATTACCACATGACACAACAACTCCACTACTAGGTATATATATACACAAAAACATTGAAATCAGGGACTCAAATAGACATTTGCATACCACTGTTACAGCGACATTACTCATTAATTCCAAAAGATGGAAGCAACCCACATATTCATCAGTCAATGAATGGATAAACGAAATGTGGTATATACATACAATGGAATATTTTTCAACCTAAAAAGGAATGAAGTACTGATATATACGATGACATGGATGAATCTTGAAGACATCATGCTTAGTGAAATAAGCCAGACACAAAAGCACAAACATTGTATGATCTCACTGATTTGAAATACTTAGAATAAGCAAACTCAAAGAGGCAGCATCTAGAATATAGGTTACAAGGGGACCAGGTGTGGATAGGGAATGGGAAGTTAAGGCTTAAAATGTACATCATCCTATTTGGGATGATAGAAATGTTTTGGTAATGGATCGTGGTAATGGTAGCACAACATTGTGAATGTAAGTAACAGCAGTGAATTATATATCTGAATGTGACTAAAAGGGGAAATGTTAGATTGTATGTATGCTAACAATAAATTTTTTTAAAAATCCATGAAACTATACTACACAAACAGTGAACCCTAAGTAAAACCATGGACTATAGTTAACAGCACTATTATAAAAATGTGCTGTCATCAATTGTAGTAAATGTCCCACACCAACGCAAGATGTTAGTAATAGGGTGGTTTGTGGGGACCCTGTATTTTTTTTTTTAAAGATTTCTTTTTATTTATTTAATTCCTCCCCCCCCGTTGTCTGTTTTCTGTGTCTTTTTTGCTGTGTCTTGTTTCTTTGTCCGCTTCTGTTGTCGTCAGCGGCACGGGAAGTGTGGGCGGCGCCATTCCTGGGCAGGCTGCTCCCTCCTTCGCGCTGGGCGGCTCTCCTTATGGGCGCACTCCTTGCGCGTGGGGCTCCCCTACGCGGGGGACAGCTGTGTGGCAGGGCACTCCTTGCGCGCATCAGCACTGCGCATGGGCCAGCTCCACACGGGTCAAGGAGGCCCGGGGCTTGAACCGCGGACCTCCCATGTGGTAGACGGACGCCCTAACCACTGGGCCAAAGTCCGTTTCCCGGGACCCTGTATTTGATGCATGTTTGTTCTATAAACCCACAAATTCTCTAACAAAGAAAAAAAAGCATTCCTGTCTTGAAAGACAAAGAAAAACCAAGAAACTGCCACAGATTGGAGCATGGTAAGGAGATATGACAACATGCAATATCCCGGAAAGGAAAAAGATGTAAGTAGAAAAACTGTTGAAATCTAAACATAGTCTTTAGTTTAGTTAATAGTATTGTACCCTTGTTAGTTTCTTAGTTTTAATAAATATACCATGGTTATTTATGCTTTAGCTTTAGGGAAAGCTGGGTGAAGGGTATAAGGGGAACTCTCAGTACTATCTTTATAACTTTTTTACAAATCTAAAATTATTTTCAAATTTAAAGTTTAAAAAAATTCTCAAAATCATTAGTACTCAAGAAAATAAAGACAATGAGATAAAATTCTCACCCAGTATATTGACAAATACGTTGAAGTCCGCAGTTAGCAGTAAGCACATATGAAAATGGATACTCTCGTTTATTATTGGAGGATGTATAAATTGTTTCAATCACTCTGGTGGGAAACTTAGTAGAATCTGGTAAAATAAAAAATACATATTCTTTGAATCCACAATTTCACTTCTAGTAAATAACCTAGAAAAATATTTGCACATGAACCCAAGAATACATATACTAAAGTTTATTTATTTATTTTAAAAGATTTATTTATTTATTTCTCCCCCCCACCCCTTGTTGTTTTTGTGCTCACTGTCTGCTGTCTGTGTCCATTTGCTGTGTGTTCTTCTGTGTCCGCTTGTCTTCTCTTTAGGCAGCACTGGGAACTAATCCTGAGACCTTCTGGAGTGGGAGAGGGGCACTCAATCTCTTGTGTCACCTCAGCTCCCTGGTCTGCTGCATCTCTTATTGTCTCAATAAGAGAAGTGTCTCTTTTGTTGCATCATCTTTCTGCACCAGCTCTCTGCTCAGGCCAGCACTCCTGAGTGGGCCAGCTCTCTGCTCAGGCCAGCTTGCCACACGGGCCAGCTTCCCTTCACCAGGAGGCCCTGGGAATCAAACCCTGGACCTCTTATATATTAGATGGGAGCCCAATCCCTTGAACCACATCTGCTTTCCCAAAGTTCTTTATTATAAGATTGTTGGTGATAGTGAAAAATTAGAAACACTCTAAAAGTTCATCAGTGGATAAATAAAATGTGGTCTCTTCATTCTATGAAATATATAGTAGTTCAAGTGAATGAAAATAGGTCTATACAAATCACATGGGTAGTTTTTTAAATTTTTATTTAAGTCTTTATCATTTTATTTTTATTTTTAAATTTTTAAACATTTTTAAAGATTTATTTTTTATTTATTTCTCTCCCCTCCCCGCCCCCCGCCTGCTCTTTGTGTCCATTTGCTGTATGTTCTTTGCCCACTTGCATTCTTGTCAGTAGCACCAGGAATCTGTGCCTCTTTTTGTTGCATCATCTTGCTGCTTCAGCTCTCCGTGTGTGCGGTGCCACTCACAGTGGGCTGCGCTTTTATCGTGCCGGGCGGCTCTTCTTATGGGGCATCTCCCACGCGGAGGACACCCCTGAGTGGCATGGCACTCCTTGCGCTCATCAGCACTGCATGTGGGTCAGCTCACCACAAGGATCAGGAGGCCCTGGGTATTGAACCCTGGACCTCCCACGTGGTAGGCCGATGCTCTATCAGTTGAGCCAAATCTGCTTCCCTATTTTTATTTTTAAAATATATTTTTTATTTTAAAAGGTATTTAGATTTTTCTTTTATTCTTTTTTTTTTTTATTATTATTATTCAGTTAAGACAGCAGAAGAGAGGATTTATTTTACATATGTTAACACTCGGTCACAACTAAGACAGAACTAGTCCAGAAGGTCACAGGTCCAGGGCAAAGTCCGATAGGAACGGTTTTGGTGGAGAAAGGTGGGTCTCTCAGAGGTGTTCACGGAAGCGTGCGGATGTTGGAAGTTCTAGATCCACTGTGAGAAGTTCTAGACATTAGCATGCAGTCAGTAACTTGCACCAACATCCTAGGCCTCTGGCATTACATTTTCCTGCTCCCCTCATCTCCGTGGGTACACATGCTAATGGTTTCCTTGGACGTCTGCCTCATCTTTCTTCTTTTGCACTTCACCCTGTGCATACCCTTCTTCCCCCACCCTCAGGGGGCGGTGATTTCTAGCAAGATGGCACTTAAGGCTGAAAGGCTCAATCTTAAGCATTGAGACAGAGATCAATTTACTGCTTTATATTGTCCCATGATTGCTTATCAAATATAATAGCAAATAGTGTTGGGTTAATAGAACCTGTACTGCTTCAAAACCACTTCCTGAAGGTAGAATTTAAAATTATTTAAAAAGATTCAGTCAGGGGGTACGTTTCTTTCAGAGACTGCCTGTATCTTGCAGCTAAGTTGAGTTGAGCCTGATGAGTGCCATTTCCAGGGCACTGAAGGACAAGTTTCTTTCTTTCTTTTTTTTATTTTAAAGATTTATTTTTTATTTATTTTTCTCCCCCCGCCCCGCCCCGCCCCCAGTTGTCTGCTCTCTGTGTCCATTCGCTGTGTGTTCTTCTGTGACTGCTTCTATCTTCATCAGCAGTACCAGGAATCTGTTGTTGCATCATCTTGTTGTGTCAGCTCTCTGTGTGTGCAGCGCCATTCCTGGGCAGGCTGCACTTTCTTTCATGCTGGGCGGCTCTCCTTATGGGTGCACTCCTTGCGTGTGGGGCTCCTCTACGCGGGGGACACCCCTGCATGGCACAGCATTCCTTGCACGCATCAGCACTGCGCATGGGCCAGCTCCACACGGGTCATGGAGGCCCAGGTTTTGAACCATGGACCTCCCATGTGGTAGAGAGACGCCCTATCCATTGGGCAAAATCCACTTTCCATGTTTCTTTTTAATCTCTAATGGAAAAACTAAAGTAAGCCTGCAAAATTTCTGAACAAAGAGGGATTTCTAAGAAAATTTAACTACTTTATCTCCATACTTGTTAAGATACATAGCCTGTGCTACAACATGGATAGATCTTGAAACATGGATAGATCTTCTACTTATGCTAAGTAGAATAAGCCAGACATAAAAAGGACAAATATTGTATGATTCTATTTTAGCATTTCTTATAGGGCCAGTCTAGTGGTGATGAATTCCACTGGATTTTGTTTATCTGTGAGTGTTTTAAATCTCCCCTTCATTTTTATTTTTTTATATTTTAAACAAATCAACTTTATTGATACAAATTAATAAAGCATACAATTCATCCAAAATGTACAATCAGTGGTTTTTGGTATAATCACATAGCTGTGCATTCATCACCTCAATCATCATTAGAGTATTTTCATTACTTAAATAATAATAAACAAATAAACAAAATAGAAAATTCTTCACCCTTAGATCTTTCTATGCTTCCCCTGCTGTACACAGCTGCTATTTCTAGCTATTCTTGCACAATTACTTATCTTTTTTATTAGGAAGTTTTATTGAGATATATTCATATACCATATGATCTATCCAAAGTGTATGTCACTGGCTTTTAGCAAAATCGCAGTGTCGTGCATTCATCACCACAAAAAATTTTAGAAAATTTCGTTACTCCAAAAATAAAAACTCTGCACCCTTAGCAGTCCTTCCCCAACCCTACTTAACACTAATCTAACTTGATTTGTATTTATATTTTATATAAATGGAATCATACAATATATAGCACTTTGTGTCTGGTTTCTCTCACTTAGCATAATGGTTTTTTTGGTTGTTGTCTGATATTAACATCTTGTAGTGTTAACATATATTTGTTCAATTTCAAAGAAAAATAGTCTTACATATGTGATTTTACCTATATTCATATTTCACATGTGGTTTTACTATGCTTTAATGTCCCATGTTACATTTTTTAGCTTTCTTTTTAGTAATATACATGTCCTTAGACTCTCCCTTTAAACTCCTTTCATACCCACATAATAGTACTGCTAATTACAGACATTATGTTGAGCTTTCACCTTTTCCATTCATTTCCAAAGATTAACACACATCCTTTTCACCAATTCCACACAAGTTAACTCTCAGCTTTCCATTCCCTAAACTCATTCTATTGTTTGGTGATCCATATTCAAGTTATTAACTCCATGAGATTACACAATATATTTAGTTCATAGTAGCGCAGTCATACAGTATTTGTCCTTTTGAGACTGGCTTGCTTCACTCAAGCCAGACACTCCAGGTTCATCCATGTTGTCATATGCTTTATGATTTAATTTCTTCTTATAGCTGTATGATATTCTATTGTGTGTATACACCACAATTTGCTTATCCATTCCTCAGTTGATGGACACCAGGGTTGTCTCCATCTTTTGGCAATCATGAATAATGCCTCTATGAATATCATTGTGCAGATCTCTGTTTGTTTCACTCTCTCAGTTCTTCTGGATATATACCTAGTAGTGGTATGGCCAGGTCAAATGGCAAGTCTATATTCAGCTTCCTTAAGGACTACCAAACAGTCCTCCACAGTGGCTGTACCATTCTGCATTCCCACCAACAGAGAATAAGTGTTCCTATCTCTCCATATCCTCTCCAACTTTTATTCCCTCTCTTTTTAATAATGGCCATTCTGACTTGTATGAAATGATATCTCATTGTAATTTTGATTTGCATTTCCCTAATTGCTAGTGATGTTGAACATATTTTCACATGGGTTTTTTGTTTTGTTTTGTTTTTGCTATTTGTATTTCTTCTTTTGACAAATGTCTATTCAAGACTTTTGACTATTTTTCAATCAGTTTGTTTGATTTTTTTATTGTTGAGTTGTAGCATCTCCCTATATATCATGGATATTAAACCCTTATTGGATATGATTGGATAGGATCCATTGAGCCAAATCTGCTTCCCATGCTATCTCTTCTTATTTTTTCTCCTCTGTGTCTCTTGTTGCATCGTCTAGCTGCGCCAGCTCTCCACATCGGCAGGCACTCCTGCACAAGGTGGCTTTCCCACACGGGACAGCATTCCCACGTGGGCCGGCACACTGCATGGGCCAGCACACTGCGTGGGCCAGCTTGCTCTTACCAGGAGGCCCTGGGCATTGAACCCTGGACCTCTTATTTGGTAGATGGGAGTCCAATTGTTTGAGCCACATCTGTTTCCCCGTGTATTAGTTCTATGGTTCTGGCTTTTACATTTAAGTCTTCAATTCATTTTTAATCGATTCTTGTATAGGGAGTGAGATAGGGGTCTTCTTTCATTCTTTGGTTATGGAATATCCAGTTCTCCCATTACTATTTGTTGAAGAGACTGTTTTGTCCCATTAACATGGACTTGGTAGGTTTGTTGAAAACCAGCTGGTTGTATAGATGAGGAATTATTTCTGGATTCTCAGTTCTCTTCCACTGATCAGTGTGTCCATCTTTACGCCAATATCATGCTGTTTTGACCACTGTAATTTTGTAATATGTTTCAAGTTCAGGCAGTGAAATTGCTCCCACATTGCTCTTTTTTTTTAGAATGCTTTTAGCTGTTCGGGTGCACTTTCTCTTCCAAATGAATTTTGTAATAGTCTTTTCTCTTTTTGTAAAGTAGGCTGTTGGCATTTTTATTGACATTACATTGAATCTCTAAATCAGTCTGGGTAGGATTGACATCTTTATGATATTTAGTCTTCCAATCCAACATGGAATGTCTTTCCAATTGTTTAGGTAGGTTTTGTTGATTTCTTTTAGCATTGTTTTGTAGTTTTCTGCATACCTCTTCGGTTAAATTGATTCCTAGGTATTCCTAGGTATTTGAGTCTTCTCATTGCTATTTTAAGTAGAATTTTTTCCCTGATTTGATGTCTTCCTCAGATTGTTCAATACTAGTGTGCAGAAATATTACTAATTTTTGCATGTTGATCTTGTATACTGCCACTACATTGAATTTGTTTATTACTTCAAGTAGCTTTGTCATAGACATTTCAGAATTTTCTAAGTACAGGATCATGTCATCTGCAAATGAGAGTTTTACTTCTTTTCCAATTTTGATGCCTTTTTTTCCTTGTCTAATTGTTCTAGCTAGAACTTCTAGCACAATGTTGACTAACAATGGTGACAGTGGGTATTCTTGTCTTGTTACCAATATTAGAGGGAAAGCTTTCAGTCTTTCCCCATTGAGAATGATGTTGGCTATGGGTTTTTCATATTTGCCTTTTATCATATTGAGCCACATCAGCTTCCCTGAGTTGTTGTCGTTGTTGTTTGTTAGCTTGTTATTTGTTTTTTTGCTTTCAGGAGGCACCAGAAACTGAACCAGCAACTCCCCATGTGGGAAACAGGTGCTCAATGGCTTGAGCCACATTCGCTCTCCTGTTCCTGTCTTTCAAAATGTTTTTATCAAGAAAGGATGCCGGGGGAAACGGACTTTGGCCCAGTGGTTAGGGCGTCCGTCTACCATATGGGAGGTCCGCGGTTCAAACCCCGGGCCTCCTTGACCCGTGTGGAGCTGGCCATGCGCAGTGCTGATGCGCGCAAGGAGTGCCGTGCCACGCAAGGGTGTCCCCCGCGTGGGGGAGCCCCACGCGCAAGGAGTGCGCCCGTGAGGAAAGCCGCCCAGCGTGAAAAGAAAGAGCAGCCTGCCCAGGAATGGTGCCGCCCACACTTCCTGTGCCGCTGACGACAACAGAAGCGGACAAAGAAACAAGACGCAGCAAATAGACACCAAGAACAGACAACCAGGGGAGGGGGGGAAATTAAATAAATAAATAAATCTTTAAAAAAAAAAAAAAGAAAGGATGCCGGATTTTGTCTAATGCCTTTTCTGCATTGTTTGAGATGATTGTGTGTTTTCTCCCCTTCAATTTCTTAATGTGGTGTATTACATTATTAGATTTTCTATGTTGAACCAACCTTGCATACAAGGAATAAATCCCACTTGGTCATGATGTAAAAGTCCTTTGATATTCTGTTGGATTTGGTTTGCAAGTATTTTGATGAGAATTTTTGTATCTATGTTCATTAGAGAGATTGGTCTGTAATTTTCTTTACTTGTAGTGTCCTTACTAGCTTTGGTATTAGGATGATATTGGTTTCATAAAATATGTTGGATAATTTTCCCTCTTCTCCAATTTTTTGGAAGAATTTAAACAGGACTGGTGTTAATTCTTCTTAAATGCTTGGTAGAATTCACCTGTGAAGCCATCCTGTCCTGGACATTTCTTCATTGTGAGATATTTGATGACTGATTAAATCTCTTTAAATGTGATCAGTTTGTTAAGTTCATGTATTTCTTGTAGTGTCAGTGTTGCTTATTTGGGCATTTCTTGGAATTTGTTCTTTTCATCTATTAATAGGTTGCCTAGTTCATTGGCATACAGTTTCTCATAATATCTTTTTATGATCCTTTTTATTTCTGTGGGGTCAGTCATAACTTCACTTATTTCATTTCTGATTTTATTTGATTTCATCTTCTCTTTTATCTTTCTTAGTCTAACTAGGGGTCTGTGAATTTTATTGATCTTCTCAAAGAAACAGCTTTGGGTTTGTTGATTTTCTCTATTGTTTTTTGTTCTCAATTCATTTTATTTCTGCTCTAATCTTTATTATTTCCTTCTGCTTGCTTTGGGAATGGTTTGCTGCTCTTTTTCCAATTTATCCAGTTGTTCCATTAGATCTTTGATTTTAGTTCTTTTTTTTTTTTTTTTTGAGTATTTTTAAAAAGATTTTATTTATTTATTTCTCCCCCCGCCCCATTGTCTGCTCACTGTGTCCATTCGCTGTGTGTCCTTCTGTGTCTACTTGTATTCTCATTAGGTGGCTCTGGGAACCAATCCTGGGACCTTCCAGAGTGGGAGACAGGTGATCATTCTCTTGCACCACCTCAGCTCCCTGTTCTGCTAAGTCTCTTATTGTCTCTCCTCTGTGTCTCTTGTTGTATCATCTTGCTGTGCCAACTGTCTGCATCGACTGGCACTCTTGTGCAAGGGGGGACTCCTGCATGGATCAGCACTCCCACGAGGTTGGCACTCCACGTGGACCCGCTCGCTGCACAGGCCAGTTTACCTTTATCAGGAGGCCCTGGGCATTGAACCCTGAACCTTCTATATGGTAAATGGGAGCCCAACTGCTTGAGCCACATACATTTCCCTCTTTCTTCTTTTTTAATATAGGCATTTAAGGCAATAAACTTCCCTCTCAGGACTGCCTTCACTGTATCCCATAAGTTTTGGTAAGTTGTGTTCTTGTTTTCATTCGCTTCAATATATTTACTAGGCGGTGGACTTGGCCCAGTGGTTAGGGCATCTGTCTACCATATGGGAGGTCCACGGTTCAAACCCCGGGCCTCCTTGACCCATGTGGAGCTGGCCCATGCACAGTGCTGATGAGCGCAAGGAGTGCCCTACCATGCAGGGGTGTCCCCCGCATAGGGGAGCCCCACACGCAAGGAGTGCACCCCATAAGGAGAGCCGCCCAGTGTGAAAGAAGGTGCAGCCTGCCTAGGAGTGGTGCTGCACACACAGAGAGCTGACACAACAAGGTGACGCAACAAAAAGAAACACAGAGTCCCGTGCCACTGACAACAACAATATATTTACTAATTTCACTTATAATTTCTTCTTTGACCCACCAATTATTTAGGAGTGTGTGTTCAGCCTTCATACACTTGCAAATTTACGTCTTTCCTGTCTATTATTGATTTCCAGTTTCGTTCCATTATGATCTGAGAAGGTGCTTTGTTAATTTCAATCTTTTTATACTGAGAGTTACATTGTAACCTAACACATGGTCTATCCTGGAAAAAGATCCATGAGCACTTGAGAAGAATGTATATTCCACTGAGTTTGGGTGCAATATTCTGTACATGTCTATTAGGCCTAACTAACTTATTATATTGCTAAAGTTCTCTATTTCCTTGTTGATCCTCTGTCTATCTAATGATATGAGTGATATGTTGAAGTCTCTAACCATTATTGTAGAGATGTCTATTTCTCTCTTCAGTTTTACCAGAATTTGCCTCATGTATTTTAGGGTACCCTGGTTAGGGGCACATACATTTATGATTGTTATATCTTCCTGGTGAATTGTCCCTTTTATTAATGTATAAATGGCATTCTGTATCACTTATAAATTTTTTTCATTTAAAGTCTGTTTTGTCTGATATTAGTATAGCTACTTCTGCTCATTTTTGGTTACTGTTTGCATGGGGTATCTTTTTCCAAGTTTTCACTTTCAGCCAGTTTGTATCCCTGGGTTTATGGTGAGTGTCTTGTAAGTAACATTCTGTCATCTTATATCTCTTTTGATGGGGGAGTTTAATCAATTCACATTCAATTATATTACCGTAAATGCACTATTTATTTCCACCATTTTATTCTTTGGTTTTCATATGTCATATCTTATTTTTATCTGTCTTTTTACTCTTTTGCTTATCCTTTCTGATATTCTTTCTTCTATACTCTCTTCCAAGCCTCTTTCTCCTGTCTTTTTCTTTCAGCTTCTAAGGCTCCCTTTAATATTTCCTGCAAATGTGGATTCTTTTTTTATGCACTGTTTTAGTTTCTGTGTTTTTGTAAATATTTTAAACTCACCTTCATATGTGAAGTACAATTTTGCTGGATAAAGAATTCTTGGCTGGCAGTTTTTCTCTTTCAGTCTCCTAATTGTATCATACCACTGTCTTCTCGCCTACATGGTTTCTGATGAGAAATCTGCACTAAGTCTTACTGGGCTTCCCTTGTATGTGATGGTTTCCTTCTCCTTTGCTGCTTTCAGAATTTCTCTTTATCTTGGACATTTCACATGCTGAGTAGTATCTGTCTTGGAGTAGGTCTATTCTCATTTATTCCAACTGGGATACGCTGAGCTTCTTGGACATATAAGTTCATTTCTTTCATGGGAGTTGGTAAGTTTTCAGCTATGTTTCGTCAAATACTCTTTGTGCCCTTTTTACCTTCTCTTCTCCTTCAGGAACTCCCATGACAAATATGTTGTTGCATTTCATGTTATCATTCAACTCCTTGCTCTATTTTTCCCATACTTTTCTTTTCTCTCTTCTACTTCAGCTGTTTTGTCTTTGGTATCACTTATTCTTTTTTCTGTCATTTCAAGTCTGCAGCTGTATGCCTCAAATGTGTTTTTGATCTCACCTACCATGTCTTTCATTCTCATGAGCTCTGTTACTTTCTATTCTTTGTTCACACTCAATGTCTGCTTGATACTTCTATCTCTTTAGCCATATTGTCTTTCCACTCATTAATTTGATTTTGGAAATGTGTGTGTATCTTTGATTAGTTGTCTCAAATCCTGTGATTCTTCTGGGGCTTTGACATATACCTTTTCTTGGGCCATTTCTTCCATTTTCTTAGTATGGCTTATAATGTTTTGCTGATGTCTAAGCATCTGATTAGGATGGTGAGTTTACTCAGATGCTCAATTTCTCTCTCTTTTATAGGTAATTAGTGGTGGGAGGCCATGTGTTACTGCTATTCTTTGACTCTTGGTACAACCTATGTTGGGAAATAGCTCAAAACTTGACCCTGGACCCAGTATGTGTTGTAGATCCACTTCCTAGGGCTTTGGGGAGGGAGGCTATAAATGTTGGAAAATGCTTTTCTTACTTATTTACTTTTGTTAAAAATTTACAACAAGGATTTTAAAAAATTGAGCAATGGATAAAGCCAGCTTGCTTTTCAGAATTGAAACGCAGAACAAATGGAAAAATTATGGTATTTCAACTTCACAAGTTTGAGCCTCCAGAAATAATGCAATCAGCAATTACATTTTTACATACACTCCATCTTCTCCATCTTGGTTCCAAGTTTTGTCTTCTTTCCCAGTTATGCCAATTCCACTGTTACTTAAAGAAAAAAAAATCTTTCCAGTTATTATTAGAAACTGGGGTTTACATAAACCCCTCCACTACCCACCAAACTACAGAGAGGATGAAGTATAAGATTAGCAGTATAGAGTCTTATGCCATTCATGAAGACCACTTGGTCCTTACCTGAATCTGGCTGCAAACATTTCTACTATATTGTGACATTGACTCCTGACTTATTCTGTGTGAGAAATGGGGGAGTAAATTCTTAATAAAAGTCAACAGGGGGAAGTGGACATGGCTCAACTGATAGAGCGTCTGCCTACCATATGGATGGTCCAGGGTTCAAACCCAGGGCCTCCTGACCCATGTGGAGAGCTGGCCCACATGTAGTGGTGCTGCGCTCAAGGAGTGCCATGACACAGGAAGTGGATATGGCTCAAAAGATAGAGAGTCCACCTATATAGGAGGTCCAAGGGTTCAATACCCAGGGCTTTCTGGCTCGTGGTGAGCTGGCCCATACGCAGTGCTCCTGTATGCAAGGAGTGCCAGACCATGCAGGGATGCCCCCATGTAAGCGTGCCCACCACGCAAGGAATGGCCCCTGTGCAAGAAGAGCCATCCTGTGTGAAACTGCAACCCACCCAGGAGTGGTGCCATGCACATAGACAGCTGACGCAACAAGGTGACACAACAAAAAGGGACACAGATCCCCAGTGCCGCCTGATGAGAATACAAGCAGACACAGAAGAATACACAGTGAATGGGCACAGAGAACAGACAACAGGGGGGTGAGTGGGGGAGAAATAAACAAATCTTTAAAAAAAAAAAAAGGAGTGCCGTGCCACGCAGGGGCAGTCCCACATAGGGGAGCCCCATGTGCAAGGAATGCACCCCACAAGGAGAGCTGCCTTGTGTGAAAAGAGCACAGCCCACCCAGGAGTGGCACTGCACACACAGAGAGGTGACTGAGCAAGATGACACAACAAAAAGAGATGCAGTTTCCCAGTGCTGCCTGATAATACAATAAACCATATTAAAATTTCTATATTCGTTAAGCATACATTAAACATAAGCTTCCATTTTCATTTCCTAGTAACTTATACTCTAGAGTTTACCTCTGTATTAGTCAGTCAAAGGGGTGCTGATGAAAAATACCAGAAATTGGTTGGTTTTTATAAAGGGTGTTTATTTGGGATAGAAGCTTACAGTTACTAGGACATAAAGCATAAGTTACTTCCCTCACCAAAGTCTTTGGCCACATGTTGGAGCAAGATGGCTACTGATGTCTGTGAGGGTTCAGGTTTCCTGGGTTCCTCTCTTCCTGGGGTTCATTTCTCTCTGGGCTCAGCTCCTCTGTTTTCTCCACAAGGTCGCCTGTAGACTATGAGGCTCTCTAGGCTTTGCCTCTCTTCACAAGGCCAGCTGTTGACTATCAGGCAATGGGCTATGTCTCTCTCCGCAGGGCTTCTGCAGTGTCTAAGGAGCCATCTCTAGTCCTCTGTGTTCTTCTCCTGTGTGTTCACTTCCTGGGCTCCAGCTCAAAACTTCTGCATCAAAACCTCCAACTCTGTCCTTTGCTTTGTCTTTCATCTGACATGGCCCAATCAAAGCCCTAATCATAATTTAGTCATGCCCAGGTACAGACCAGTTTACAAACATAATCCAAAATCTATTTTTGGAATTCATGAACCATATCAAACTGCTACAATTTCCATGAGTTTACTCATCATTTTAGTTCATATTAGTGAAAGCATACAATATTTGTCCTTTGTCTGACATTTCACATAACATGTCCTCAAGATCTACCCATGTTATGATATGTATCCCAATTGCATTTCTTCTCACAGCTGAATAATATTCCATTGTGTATATAAATCACATTTTGTTTATCCACTCATCAATTGATGGACAGGGGATTGTTTCCATATTTTAGCAATTGTGAATAATGCTGCTACATACATCAGTGTTCAAATGTCAGTTTGTGCCCTTGATTTCTGATTATAGTCCTAGTAACAGGATTGTTGGATCATATGTCAGTTTTTTAAAATATATTTTTATTTATTTTTAAAAGACACATAGATCACACAAAATGTTACATTAAAAATTACAGGCAATTTCCATATGCCCCACAACCCATACCCCCCATTTTTCCCACATCACCTTCTGTCATTAGTGTGGTACATTCACTCTGTTTGATGAATAGTTTACAGCACCACTACACAGCATGGATTATAGTTTACTTTGTAGTTTACACTCTCTCCCAGTCCATTCAGTGGGTTATGGCAGTTTTATATTTAGTTTCTCGAGGAACCACCAAACTGTCTTCCATAAGGCTGCACCATTCTACAGCCCACCAACAGTGAAAGAGTGTTCCTATTTCTCCACATCCTCTCCAGCACTTATCGTTTTCTGTTTTTATAATAATGGCCATTCTATAAGGTGAGAAATGATATCCATGTAGTTTTGATCTGTATTTTCCTAATAGTTAATGATGTTGAACATTTTTTCATATGCTTTTTGGCCATTTGACCTTATGCTGTAAAGTCAGAAAGTGAGGGTCCTTCAATTTTTTTTTCCAAGATGTTTTTGGGTATTTGGGGCTCCTCATCCTTTCAAATAAATTTGATAGTTAGCTTTTCCATTTCTGAAAAGTAGGTTGTTGGAATTTTCATTGGGGTTGCATTGAATCTGTAAATCAGTTTCAGTAACATTGACATCTTAAAAATATTTCATCTGTCCATTCATGAATACAGAATGTCCTTCCATTTATTTAAGGGTTCTTTGATTTCTTTTAACAATGTTTTGTAGTTTTCTGAATGTGGGTTCTTTACATGCTTAGTTTATTCCTAAATTTATGACTCTTTCAGTTGCTATTGTAAATGAAAATTTACTGACTTCTTCTTCAGATGCTCATTTGTAGTGTATGGAAACACTAATGATTTTTATTATTAATCTTGAATCCTGCCACTTTGTTGAACTTGCTTATTAGCTCTAGTAGGATTGTGTCATTTTCAAATATTGAAAGTTTTACTTCTTCTTTTTCTATTTGGATGCCTATTTGGACTTCTTTTTCTTGCCTGATTGCTCTAGCAAGAACTTCTTTTTTTACAACAGTGGTGACAGTGTATACCACCGTGCACATCAGTGTGTTTTGTTCCTGATCTCAGCAGGAAAGCTTTCCATCTTTTATCATTGAGTACAATGTTAGCTGTGGGTTTATTATATATATGCTTTTTTATCTTATTGAGAAAGTTTCCTTCTATTCCTTTCTTATGCGTCAATTGAAATGATGATGTGCTTTTTCTCCTGCCATCTCTGAATGTAGTGCATTACACTTATTGATTTCCTTGTGTTGAACTACCTTGCATACCTGGGATAAAATCCACTTGATCATGATGTGTAATTCTTTCAATGTGTTGTTGAATTCTATTTGTAACTATTTGGTTGGGGATTTTTGCATCTATATTAGTTAAAGAGATTGGTCTATAATTTTCTTTTCTTGCAGTATCTTTATCTTGCTTTGGTATTTGGGTGATGTTGGCTTCGTAGAATGGGTTTGATAGTGCTTCCTCCTGTTCAATCTATTTATTTATTTATTTATGTGAAAGATTTTGAGTAGGATTGGGATTAAATCTTCTTTGAATGATACATAGAATTCACCTGAGAAGCCATCTTGTTCTGCACTTTTCTTTTTTGGGAGGTTTTTTATGACTGATTCGATTTCTGCACTTGTGATTGTTGTTAAGGTTTTGTATTTCTTCAAAGCTCAGTGTAGTTTGTGCGTGTGTTTCTTGGAATTGCCCATTTCATCTGAGTTTTCTAGTTTGCTGGTATACAGTTGTTTATAGTATTCTCTTATGATTTTTTAAATTGTTGTGGGATCAGTAGTAATGTCCCCCCTCTCATTACTGATTTTATTTGTATCTTCTCTCTTTTTTCCTTTGTCTGGCTAAGGGTTTGTCAATTTTGTTGATCTTCTCAAATAACCAAATTTTGGTTTTGTTGAATCTCTCTGTTTTTTGTTGTTCCCAACTTCATTTATTTCTCTCTAATCTTTGTTATTTCTCTCATTCTGCTTGGTTTGGAATTCATTTTCTGTTCTTTTTTCCTAGTTCCAGGTTGTAGTTAGGTCTTTGATTTTACTTCTTTCTTCCTTTTTAATTAGGCATATAGGGCCTTAAATTTCCCTCTCAGGACTGCCTTTGCTGCATCTCATAAGTTTTGATATGTTTTTTGTTTTTTTTAAAGATTTATTTATTTATTTAATTTCCCCCCCTCCCCTGGTTGTCTGTTCTTGGTGTCTATTTGCTGCGTCTTGTTTCTTTGTCCGCTTCTGTTGTCGTCAGCGGCATGGGAAGTGTGGGGGGCACCATTCCTGGGCAGGCTGCTCTTTCTTTTCACACTGGGCGGCTTTCCTCACGGGCGCACTCCTTGCACGTGGGGCTCCCCCACACGGAGGACACCCTTGCGTGGCACAGCACTCCTTGCGCGCATTAGCACTGCGCATGGCCAGCTCCACATGGGTCAAGGAGGCCCGGGGTTTGAACCGCGGACCTCCCATATGGTAGACGGACGCCCTAACCACTGGGCCAAAGTCTGTTTCCCGAGTTTTGATATGTTGTGTTCTCATTTTCATTTTTCTCAAGATATTTACTGCTTTCTCTTGTTATTTCTTCTTTGACCCATTGATTGTTGAAGAGTTTGCTGTTTAATCTCCATAAATTTGTGGATTTTCCAGTCCTCTGCCTGTTATTGATTTCCAGCTTCATTACATTATGATCAGAGAAAGTGCTTTGTATAATTTCAATCTTTTTAAATTTATTGAGACCTGTTTTGTGACCCAGCATGTGATCTAGCCAGGAGAATCATTCATGAGCACTTGAGAAGAATGTATATTCTGCTGTTTTGGAGTTCATTGCTCTGTATATGTCTATTAGGTCTAGTTCACTTATCAAATTATTTAAGTTCTCTTTTTTTCTTATTGATCTTCTGTCTACATATTTATTTATTTATGTGAGGGCTGTATTGAAGTCTCCAATTATTATTGTAGACAAGTTTATTTCTCCCTTCAGTTTTGCCAGTGTTTGTATCATGTATTTTGGGGCACCCAGGTTAGGTGCATAAATATTTATGATTGTTATTTCTTCTTGGTAGATTGTCCTTTTATTAATATATAATGCCCTTCTCTGGCTCTTTTTTTTTTTTAGATTTTATTTATTTATTTCTCCCCCCTTCCCCGCCCTCCCTCCCCACCGTTGTCTGCTCTCTGTGTCCATTCGCTGTGTGTTCTTCTGTGTCCATTTGTATTCTTGTCAGCGGCACCTGGAATCTGTGTCTCTTTTTGTTAAGTCATCTTGCTGCATCAGCTCTCCATGTGTGTGGTGCCCCTCCTGGTCAGGCTGCACTTTTTTTGCACTGGGCAGCTCTCCTTATGGGGCATACTCCTTGTGCATGGGGCTCCCCTACATGGGGGACACCCCTGCGTGGCATGGCACTCCTTGCGCGTATCAGCACTATGCATGGGCCAGCTCATCACATGGGTCAGGAGGCCCTGGGTTTGAACCCTGGACCTCCCATATGGTAGGCAGACACTCTATCCATTGAGACAAATCTGCTTCCCTTCTCTGACTCTTAAAATAATTTTGCATTTAATGTTTATTTCCCCCCACATTAGTATAACTACCCCAGCTCTTTTTTGGCTACTGTTTGCATGGAATATCTTTTTCTTTCAGCCTTTCATTTTTAACCTATTTGTGTCCCTGTGTCTAAGTTGAGTCCCTTGGAGACAGCATATAGATGGAGCATATATATATATATATATATATATATATATATATATATATATATATAAATCTATTCTGTCAATCTGCGTCTTTTGATTGGGGAGTTTAATCCACTAACTTTCAGTGTTATTACCATAAAGGCAGGACTTACTTCAACAATTTTATCATTTGGTTTTTATATGTCCTATCTTATTTTTGTATCTCTCTCTTTTTTTTTTCTTTTTTTTTTTACCCTTTTATTTACCTCTACTGATCATCTTCGTTTCTACACTTTTCTCCAAGCCTCTTTCTCCTGGCTTTTCCTTTCAACCTGCTGATCCCCCTTTAGTACTTTTCATAGGGCAGGTCTCTTGTTAGTGAACTCTCAGTTTCTGTTTACCTGTGAATAGTTTAAAATCTTCCTCCTTTTTGAAGGACAGTTTTGCCAGATAAAGAATTCTTGGCTGATGGTTTTTCTCTTTCAATGTCTTAAAGATATCATACTGCTCACTGCCTGCTCACCTCCACGGTTTTTGATGAGAAATGGCATTTAGTCTTATTGAGCATCCCTTGTATGGGATGAATTGCTTTTCTCTTGCTGCAGTCAGAATTCTCTCTTTATCTTTGGCATTTGACCTTCTGATTATTATGTGTCTCTGAGGAGGTCTATTAGGATTTACTGTGTTTGGAATATGTTGTGCTTTTTGGACAAGTATATTTATGTCTTCCATAAGAGTTGGGAAATTTTTTTACCATTATTTCCTCAGATTTTCCTTCTGCCCCTTTTCCCTACTCTTCTTCTTCTGAGATACCCATCATTCATATATTTGTACACTTTGTGCTTTCATTCAATTTCCTGATACCCTGCCCAATTTTTTCTGTTCTTTTCCCTATCTGTTCTTCTGTCTATAAGATTTCTAATGTTTTGTCTTCTAGTTCACTGATCCTTTCTTCTTCCTCGTCAAATTGCTGTTGTATTTCTCTAATTTTTAAAAAAATATATTTTTATAGGAGAAGTTTCAAACTTACCTAACAATTATGTACATATATGGAATTCCCATACAATACCCCTCCACCAAACACACATTATTGTAAAACATCTGCTACAGATTATGAGATAATATCATCAGACTATTACCAGTAACTATAGTCTATTGCATATATTTTATATATTTTTTCCATACCACCTTTTTATTAACACAGTGCATCTTTAGCATTGATACAAGAATATTACAGTATTGCTGCTAACTATAGTCTGTAAGTTACATTAACTGTATTTTTCCCTTGCTTCTCCACATTCTTAACACCTTACAGTAGTAATGTAATTTTTTCTAGTTCATCGAAGTACATTCTTGTATTTGTACTATTAACCACAATTCTCTTTCACTTCTGGGTTCACTATATTATTCAGTTCCTAGATTATTCTCTACCTTTCTTTCAATTGACATTTACATCCCTAAACTACCCTTTTCCTTTTCCAGACACAATCCCATTCATAAACCAAACCTGTATTAATTCTACTCACTACAATGAGTTACCATTAACTCTCTCCATTTCCACACTTTTACAGTGATGTTAAATAAATCTTCTACATACATTAAGCATCAGTATCCCTTCTCAACCCATCTCTTATGTCATAATAACCTATACTCTAGGTTTTAACTCCATGCATTTATTTTTTTTATGTAATTCATATTATTGAGAACATACAATCTTTGTCTTTTTGTATCTGACTTATTTTACTTAGCATAATGACTTCAGGGTTCATCCATGTTATATGCGTCACAGTTTCATTTCTTCTTATAGCAGCATAGTATTCCATCATATGTATGTACCACATTTTATTTATCCATTCATCAATTAATGGATGCTTGGATTGTTTCCATCTTTTGGCAATTGTGAATAATGCTACTATGAACATCTGTGTGCAAGTGTCTGTTTGTGTCACAGTTTTCACTTTTTCTGGGTCTATTCCTAGTAGAGGAATTGCTGGATCATATGGCAGGTCTATACTTAGTGTTCTGAGGAACTGCCAAACTGTCTTCCACAAATGTTGCACCATTTTATATTCCCACCAACGTGAAGCAGTGTTCCTATTTCTCCACATCCTCTCCAGGACTTATCGTTTCTGTTCTTTTAAATAATGGCCATTCTATGTAGTGTGAGATGATATCTCATTGTCGTTTTGATTTGCATTTCCCTAGTAGCTAGTGATGTTGAACATTTTTTCACGTGCGTTTTGGCCACTTGTATTTCCTCTTTGGAGAAATGTCTATTTATGTCTTTTGCCTATTTTTAAAATTAGATTTCTTTTTCTTTATTGTTGAATTGTATGATCTCTTTATATAAATCAAACCTTCTTGGATATGTGGTTTCCAAATATTTTCTCCTAATGAGTGGACTGCCTTTTCACCTTATTGCTGAGGTCCTTTGAATCACAGAAGTGTTTAAGTTTGAGGAGGTCACATTTATTTTCTTTCATCACATGTGCTTTCACTGTGTGGTTTAAGAATCCATCACCTACCACCAGGTCTCGAAGATGTTCCCCTATGTTTTCTCCTAGGAGCTTTATGGTTTTAGCTTTTATATTTATGTCTTTGATCCATTTCAAGTTAATTTTTTGCATAAGATGTGAGATAGGGTCCTCTTTCTTTCTTTTGGATATGGATATCCAGTTATCCTAACACTATTTATTGAATAGACTGTTCTGCCCCAGCTGGGTGGGCTTGACAGCCTTGTCAAAATCAATTGATCATAGATGTGAGGGTCTGTTTCTGAACCATCAGTTTACTTCCATTGGTTTATGTGTCTATCTTTATGCCAGTACCATGTTGTTGTTTTTTTCACTGTAGCTTGGTAATTTTTTTTTTAAAGATTTATTTTATTTCTTTCTTTCTCTCCCCTTCCCCCCCCCACCCCAGTTGTCTGTTCTCTGTGTCTATTTGCTGTGTCTTCTTTGTCTGCTTCTGTTGTTGTCAGCAGCACAGGAATCTGTGTTTCTTTTTGTTGTGTCATCTTGTTGTGTCAGCTCTCCGTGTGTGCAGGGCCATTCCTGGGCAGGCTGCACTTTCTTTCATGCTGGGCGGCTCTCCTTATGGGGAGCACTCCTTGCACGTGGGGCTCCCCTATGCAGGGGACACCCCTGCGTGGCAGGGCACTCCTTGTGCACACAGCACTGTGGGTGGGCCAGTTGCACACGGGTCAAGGAGGCCCCGGGTTTGAACCACAGACCTCCCATGTGGTAGACAGACACCCTAACCACTGGGCCAAGTCTGCTGCCAGAGTTTGGTAATATTATTTAAACTCTGGAAGTGAGAGTCCTTCAACTTTGCTCTTCCTTTTTAAGATGTTTCTGGCTATTTGGGGCCCCTACCCTTAAATTTTTTTTTTTTTTTTTTTTTTTTTTTTTAAAGATTTATTTTTATTTATTTAATTCCCCTCCCCTCCCCCGGTTGTCTGTTTTCTGTGTCTTTTTGCTGCGTCTTGTTTCTTTGTCCGCTTCTGTTGTCGTCAGCGGCACGGGAAGTGTGGGCGGCGCCATTCCTGGGCAGGCTGCTCCCTCCTTCGCGCTGGGCGGCTCTCCTTACGGGTGCACTCCTTGCGCGTGGGGCTCCCCTACGCGGGGGACACCCCTGTGTAGCAGGGCACTCCTTGCGCGCATCAGCACTGCGCATGGGCCAGCTCCACACGGGTCAAGGAGGCCCGGGGCTTGAACCGCGGACCTCCCATGTGGTAGACGGACGCCCTAACCACTGGGCCAAAGTCCGTTTCCCCCTACCCTTAAATTTGATAATTGTGTTTCCTATTTCTTTTTAAAATGTTGGTGGAATTTTTTATCAAAATTGCATTGATTCTGTATATCAATTTGGGTAGAATTGACATTTTCATGATATTTAGTCTTCCAATCCATGAGCAAGGAATGTTCTTCCATTTATTTAGGTATTTATCTTTTTAATTTCTTTTAGCAATGTATTGTAATTTTCTGAATACAAGTACTTTACATCCTTGGTTAAGTTTATTCCCAAATATTTGATTCTTTTATTTGCTATTATAAATGGAATTTTTTTCCTGATGTCCTCTTCAGATTAGTGTATAGAAACTACTGATTTTTGCATATTATTCTTGTATCCTGCCACTCTGCTGAAATTGTTTATTAACTCTAGCAGCTTTGTTGTACATTTTTCAGGACTTTCTAGGTATAGGATCATATCATAAGTGACTAGAAAAAGTTTTACTTCTTCCTTTCCAATTTGGATGGCTTTTATTTCTTTTTTTTGCCTAATTGCTCTAGCTAGAACCTCTAGCACTATATTGAACAACAGTGGTGACAGTGGTGAACCTTGTCTTGTTCCCAATCTCAACAGGAAAGCTTTCCATCTTTCACAACTGAGTACAATGTTAGCTATGGTTTTTTCATATATGGCCTTTATCATGTTGAGAAAGTTTCCTTCAATTTCTTTTTTTTTAATCAAGAAAGGATGCTGTATTTTGTCAAATACAACTTTTCTGCATCAATAGATAGGATCATGTGATTTTTCTCTGATTTATTAATGTGGTGTATTACACTGATTGATTTCCTTATGTTGAACCACACTTGCATGGCTGGTATAAAACCCACTTGTTCATGATGGATAATTCCTTTACTGTGTTGTTGGATTCGTTTAGCAAGTATTTTGTTGAGGATTTTTGCATCTGTATTCATTAGGGAAATGTGTCTGTAATTTCCTTTTTTTCATAATATCTTTATCTGTCTTTACTATTAGGGTGATATTGGCATCATAGAATGAGGTTAGTAGTGTCTTTTTGTTCAATTTTTTTGGAAGAGTTTGAGTAAGGTTGGTATTAAATCATCTTTGAATACTTGGTAAAACTCATCTGTGAAACCATCTGGTCCTAGGCCTTTCACTGTGGAGAGTTGTTCGATGACTATTTTAATCTCTTTACTTGTGATTGGTATGTTGAGACCTTCTATTTCTTCTAGGGCCAATGTAGGTTGCTTGCACATTCCTAGACATTTTTCCTTTTCTTCTACATTGTCTAGTTTATTGGCATGCAGTTGTTCATAGCATCTTCTTACGATCTCCTTTATTTCTGTGGGCTCAGTATTAATGCCCCCATTTTCATTTTTTATTTTACTTATTTGCATCTTCTTTCTTCTTTTATCAGTCTAGCTAAGGTTTTGCCAATTTTGTTTTAATCTTGGAGAACCAACTTTTGTTAATTCTCTCTATTGTTTTTTGTTGTTGTTGTTGTCAATTTCACTTATTTCTGCTCTGATCTTTGTTATTTCATTCCCTCTGCTTGCTTTGGGAATGTTTTGTTATCCTTTTTCTAGTTCCTCTACTTGTATAGGTCAGTCATTAATTTTAATTCTTTCTTCTTTTTTAATGTAAGCATTGAGGGCTATAAATTTCCCTCTCAAGAAGCAGATGTGGCTCAAATGACTGAGCTCCCATCTACAACATGGGAGGTGGGAACTTGCATGGGTTATATTCCTGGTGCTGCCTAAAGAAGAAGAGCAAGACAGTGAGCTGATGCAGCAATCTGGTGCAGCGAGATGACACAAGAAAATGATGCAACAAGTGACACAAGGAGGAAAACATAATGAGAGAGACAACAAAGTAGGGAGTGGAAGTGGCTGAAGTGATTAGGTGCCTCCTACCTGGGAAGTCACAGGTTCAGTTCCTGGTGCCTCCTAAAAGGAAGGGAAGCACACAACAAACAGGCACAGTGACCTCAAACAATGAGAGGTGGGGAAGAAATAAATAAATAAGATAAATCTTTTTTAAAATTCCCTATCAGCACTGCCTTCATTGTATCCCACAAGTTCTGCTTTATTGTGTTCTCATTTTCATTATTCTCAAGATATTTATTGATGTTTTCTCACTTTCTTTTTTGACCCACTGATGATTTAAGAGTGTGTTGTTTACTCTCCATATATTTGTGACTTTTCCTATTTCCACCTGTTGTTAATTTCCAACTTTATTCCATTATTATCAGAGAAATTGCTTTGTATAATTTTGATCTTGTTAAATTTATTGAGATCTGCTCTCTGTTTCTTTATTGATCATCTGCCCATATGTTCTATCCAATACTGAGAGTGGTGTATTGAAGTCTCCAACTATTATTGTAGAGACATCTGTTTCTCCCTTCAGTTTTGCCAGTGCTTGCCTCATGTAATTTGGGACATTCTGTTTAGGTGCATATACATGTATTGCTGGTTTCTTTGTGGTAAATTACCTCGTTTATCAATATATAATTTCCTTACTTGTTTCTAATAACACTTTTGCATTTAAAGTCTATTTCCATATGATAGTCAGGCCCTGAGCCTCAACAGACTTGCAACTCCTACACTATGGTTTATTGGACTTACCCCACTCGGCTAACATGGAGGTGAAGAAGGTCAACCACCACACCAGGGAGCCAAGAGTGCCTACAACTGAAAGCAGGAGAATTGCATCCAGCATCCATGTGGAATCTAAGCCCCCTCTTGATATAGATGTGGAGTGGACACAACCATTCCAAGGTCCACAGGATGGAGGAATAGAGTATGATTAGAGTGGACTTACTGATATTCTATTCTGGAACTATTGTGATTAGTAATTGAAGAAAATGTGGCATTGGTGTGGAGAAAGTGGCCATGGTGCCTTCTGGGGGTAGGGAGTGGGAGGAAGACATGAGACGTGGGGGCATTTTCGGGACTTGGAGTTGTCCTGGGTGGTGCTGCAAGGACAGTTACCGGACATTGTATGTCCTCCCATGGCCCACTGGGTGGACTGTGGGAGAGTGTGGGCTATGATGTGGACCATTGACCATGAGGTGCGGTGTGCTCAGAGATGTATTCACCAAATGCAATGAATGTCTCATGATGATGGAGGAGATTGTTGTTATGGGGGGAGGAGTGGGGTGAGAGAGGTGGAGGGTATATGGGGACCTCATATTTTTTTAGTGTAACATTAAAAAAATAAAGACAAAAATAAAAAATAAAAATAAATAAAGTCTATTACATCCAGTATATATACAATTGCTTCAGTTTTGGGTTTTTTGGTTTTTTTGTTTTTTGTTTTTTTATTGTTTTTGTTTACTGCATGCATGGAAAATCTTTTTCCAGGCTTTCACTTTCAATCTATTGGTATCTTTCTGTCTAAGGTGAGTCTCTTTTAGACTGTATATAAATGGCTCATATTTTCTTATCCATTACATAAGTCTGTTGGAGATTTGGACCCAAAGGGTATCAGGAATGAGAGAAAGAGAAAAAGGAAAGTGAAAGAAAGAGAAAGAAAGAAAGAACAAGAAAGCAAGAGTGAGAGAGCTGGGATCACGGGGTCTGCAAGTAGAAACTCATCAGGCAACTTTATTGTTTACACAGGGCTCTCTATATACCCCAGTCTAAGTGACAACAAGCAGGAACACGTAGCCTACGTGACAACAAGCAGCAACACATAGCCTACGTGACAACAAGCAGCAACATGCAGTTAACTATCAGCATTACCCATAGTCTAAGGAATTTTAAAAAATCTTATCTCAAGGTACAAAGTCTAAGTATTCTATTCACTACAAAAGGTATGCTCATCTTTTCTTTCAGCCTTTAACAGCTTCATCCCATTTGCTGGGAACTCTTAATTACCGCAATCCTTAGGGTGCAAGTGTAGCCATTGAGACAGCACTAGCATGGAGACAGCACGTCTCTCCTTGTGAGGCCACTGTGCCTCAGTTTCCAACACAAGTCCATGCCTTTTGATTGGGGGGTTTAATCCATTAATAGTCAATGTTATTACTGTAAAGGCAGTTCTTACTTCACCCATTTTGACCTTTGGGTTTCATCTGTTATATTTTATTTTTGCTATTCTTTTTACACTTTTAGTTACTTTTACTGATATAATCTTCATTTCTAGACTCTTTTCTAAACCTCTCTTTCTTGTCTTTTCTTTTTAGGCTGCAGCACTCCCTTTATTATTTCCTGCAGTCAGTCTCTTCTTACAAACTCTCTCAGTTTCTGTTTATATGTGACTAGTCTAAACTTGCCCTCATTGCTGAAAGACAATCTTGCTGGATATAGGATTCTTGGCTGGTAGTTTTCCTCTTGCAGTATGTTAAATATGTTATACCACTGCCTTCTTGCCTCTATGGCTTCTGATGAGAAATTAGCACTTAATCTTATTAGGTATCCCTTGTATGTGATGCATTATTTTTCTCTTGCTCCTCTCAGAATTATCTCTTTGTCTTTGGCATTTGACATTTTAATTAGTATGTGTCTCAGAGTAGGTCTATTCAGATTTATTCAGATGGAAGTACATTTTGCTTCTTGGACATGGATATCTATGCCCTTCAAGAGGGCTGGGAATTTTTCTACCACTATTTCTTCAAATATTCCTTTTGCTCTTTTCCCCTTCTCTTCTCCTTCTGGGATGGTGATGACATGTATTTTTGCACATCTCTTGCTGTCATTTAATTCCCTGAGACCCTGTTCAATTTTTTCCATTCTTCTTTTTAATCTGTTCTTTTGTATGGTCATGTTTGGAGGTCTTGTGTTTGATTTCACTGATTCTTTCTTCTACCTCTTCAAATCTGCTGTTATATGCCTTCAGTGTATTTTTTATTACATTTATTGTGACTTTCATGCTTATAAGATTTGGTATTTTTCTCTATGTATGTTTTCAAATTCTTCTTTGGGCTCACCCAGTGTCTTCTTAATATCCTTAATATTCTTGATCTCTTTAGCAATCTCATTGAACTTATTAAGGAGATTTAACTATCTATGATTATTTGTCTCAACTCCTTTATGTCATCTGGAGGCTTATCTTGTTCCTTTGACTGGGCCATATCTTCCTGTTTCTTGATTGTAATTTTTTTTTTTTTTTTGATGTCTTGGCATCTAGCTTACTAGATGTATTTATTCTGGGTGTAGTTTCTCTGTTTAGTTTAGGACTTTCTTGCTCTTTCTCCCTTGCTGTTGTGTAGTAGGAGCCAAGGATGTAGGAGCCAACTGTAAGTTGAGGAGGCTAAAGCTACCTGCAGTGATCCAGGTACCAAAGATGCTCCTCCCAAATTTCTTCTCTGCCAAGGGTTGGAACAGAGCTGTAGCCATGTGTAGTAATCCAAGTCATGCAGGCTAAAACCACGTAGTTGCCTGGAGAGACTGATGAAGCTTCATGCCCCTTCCTCCTCTGCCTAGGGGTGGGGATGGAGCTGCAAGTGTGGGCAACAAACAAAGCCATGCAGGTCAAAACTGACTGCAGTTGTCCAAGTAGACTAATGTAGCATTGGCCCCTTTCTTCCCCTGCCAAGAGTGGGAATGGATCCTTGAGAGTGCCTAACAATCTAAGTCATGTGGGTCAAAAGTGCCTGCAGTTGCATTGAGTGGCTGAGGGAGTACTGTTCCTTCTGCCCTTTAAGGGGTAGGGAGGGAATCACAGGCACCCAACAAACCAGCTGGCCAAAATCTCCTGCAGTTGCCCAGAGAGGCTGAGGAAACACAGCTTCCCTCATATCCTATTGTGGGATGGGGGTGGGGCTACAGGGACCCAACAGTCCAGTTCTTGCCAGCCCAAAGTGCTTGCCATTGCCTGGGAGAAATGGGAAACATAGCTCCCCTCCTATCACACTGGGGGAAAGGATGGAGCAATGGAGGAGTCAAAAAAGAAATGACTTGGAAAGTTCTGGAGCCAAAGATGTTAAGCCTTTGCAAGGTACCACATCTAAAGGACAGAGAGGGAGGTATCTTAGAAGACAGCAGTGTCTCCAAGAGGGCTTACCAGTGGTAAAAGGAAGGAAAGAAGTAGTTCATAATAAATGTTTTATTTAAATGAGATGGGAGATAAAAACTAGAGAAAGTTTGTCCAGGAAAGGGTAGTTTATATTAAAGAAACAGTCTGATATTGTGGCAACAGAAAAGGGAGCCCTTGAACTGAAAAGTCAATAAAACCATTTAAACCTCTCAAAATTCCTTCTTCAAATAGATGAGTCAGGAAAAAAACCAACAGATTTCAAGTATGAACAAATATAAATGAAATCAAGCATACCTACAAAGGTACTGTAGAATGATTTTAAAAACAATCAAATCTTTTTGTCAGGTGAAAACACATAGAAAAATTACCATCATATTAGAGGAAAACTGCTAATCATCTGTGATGGTTTGAAGCTATATGTATCCCCAAAAGACATTTTCTTAAAGTTAATCTATTCCTGTGGATGTGGGCCCAATTTAAGTAGGATCTTTAATGAGGCTACTTTAGTTAAGATGTAACACACCTCATTTAGGGTGAGTCTTAATCCTCTTACTGGAGTCCTTTATAAAATGGAGTAGTCCACAGTAGTTGCTAAGGGCAGGGAGAGGGAAGAAGAGACATGATGTGGGGGTATTTTTGGTATTTTGTGTTGTCCTAATATCCTTCCATAACCCACTAATGTACTGGGGGAGAGTGCAAACTACAGGGTAAACTATTATCTATGTAGTGTAGCAGTGCCCCAAAATGTGTTCACCGAGTGTGATGAGTGTGCCACAATGATGGGGGAGGTTGTTGGTGTGGAAGGAGTAGGGTAGGGGGTTGGGGGGTATACGGGAACTTCTTATATTTTTTAATGTAACATTTTTTATGTGATGTATATATCTTCAAAAATACATAACTTACAAAAATGATGTGGTGGGGGGTGGGGAGTGGATTATATGGGAAAAAAGAAAGAAAGAAAAAAATGGAGTGAATACTTAGAGAGAAAGTCATGAAAGCAAGAAGGTGAAATTAATGAAACCTGGAAATGAAGGGAGAGACCGGCAGACCCCACCATGTACCTTGCTATGTTGCAGAGGAGCCAAGGATTGCTGGCAACTGGTCTTCAGGAAGAAAGCATCACCTTTTATCAGCCTCAAATTGCGAGCTAATAAATTTCCATTGTTAAAGCCAACCCATTTCATGGTATTTGCTTTAAGCAGCCTAGGAAACTAAAAGTACACCCAAACTGAATTTAAAATATTTAAACAAGCAATTGTAAGCATAAGAAAGCCTACATGATAAAAAACAAAAAACAAAAAACAAAACTCTACATGAAACCAAAGTACAAAAACACGGAGATGGACCAAACCAGAGGACAATGTAAAATGTAGTGTATTAACTCAGGAAAAAGATTGAAAAGACCAAATTATCTCAGAAATAAAGACTAAATTATAGACTACCCAAGGTACAATAGATAAATCAAAAATATAGTAAAGGATACAGAAGACAGAAATAAAAAGAACTAAGAAAATGATTAAGAAATAAAGAAAGAAGGAGATAAAAATGATCAGATAGATAAAGATATAGAAAATAAGCAAGGAAAAATTTAAAAACATACAATTGGGTCTTTGAGGAAGAAAAAGAAGACAGTGTGCTTGGAACTCATTTTAAAAATTCTAATTCAGAAAACTTTTTTGAAATTAAATAGGATATGAGCATACATAATAAAAGGCACAACATTTACCTAGATAAATTGACCTAGTATAATCAACTCTCAGACATATCCTTATAAAATTTTTCAACTTCAAAGAAAAAGAATCCTTAGACACTCAAAGCAGAAAGATCAAATCACTTAAAGGAGAAAAATCAGATTGGCATTAGACTACTGACATTAAACATTCAATACAAGAAAACAGGGAATAAAATCTATACAAGGAAAGAAAGTAGGGGCCAATTAACCTATAATATTAAGGTTGTAGAAAAACAATTTTATTGAAGTTCCCTTCTTTGTTATGCATTGCTTTTCTCTTTCTTTCAGAATCCTCTCTTGTGCTCATGTTAACAGCACATTTATTAAAATTGAAATGATACAGAGGAGATTAGCATGGCCCCTATACAAGGATGACATGCAAGTTCATGAAGTGTTCCGTATTAAAAAAAAAAAAAGAATGCTAAGAATGCTCTCTTATCTCTGGCATTTCACATTCTGAATAGCAGGTGTCTTGGAGTAGGTCGGTTCAGATTTATTCTGTTTGTAGTGTGTTGTCCTTATTGAATATTGACATTTATGTCTTTCAGAAGAATTGGGAAGTTTTTGGTCATTATTTCCTCAAATATTCTGTCTGCCTCTTTTCCATTCTCTTCTCAGTTGGGGACACCTATAACATGTATGTGCAAGTTTCATTTTGTCATTCAATTCCCTGAGACCCCTGTCCATTTTTCCACTCTTTTCTCTTTCTGTTCTCCTGCCTTTTCAAGTTCAGATGCTCAATCCTTCAAGTCATTTATTCTGTCTTCCATCAATTCAAATCTTCTGTTATATGCCTTTAACATATTTTTGCTTTGTTTTGTTTTCTAACATATTTTAACCTCATCCTTTGTGTCTTTCATTTCTATAAGTTCTGTAAATTTTCTTTTCAGGCTTTGAAATTCTTCTTCTTCTTCTTTTTTTTTTAAAGATTTATTTATTTATTTAATTCCCCCCCCTCCCCCGGTTGTCTGTTCTCTGTGTCTATTTGCTGCGTCTTGTTTCTTTGTCCGCTTCTGTTGTCGTTAGCGGCACGGGAAGTGTGGGTGGCACCATTCCTGGGTGGGCTGCACTTTCTTTCACGCTGGGCGGCTCTCCTTCCAGGGCACACTCCTTGCACATGGGGCTCCCCTACGCGGGGGACACCCCTGCATGGCACGGCACACCTTGCGCGCATCAGCACTGCGCATGGGCCAGCTCCACACGGGTCAAGGAGGCCCAGGGTTTGAACCGCGGACCTCCCATGTGGTAGACGGATGCCCTAACCACTGGGCCAAGTCTGTTTCCCCTGAAATTATTCTTTATGCTCACCCAGTGTCTTCTTACTATTCTTTATCTCTTTAGCCATATTTCCTTCAACTTTTTTATTTATTTATTTATTTTTAAAAGATTTATTTATTTATTTAATTTCCCCCCCTCCCCTGGTTGTCTGTTCTTGGTGTCTATTTGCTGCGTCTTTGTTTCTTTGTCTGCTTCTGTTGTCGTCAGCGGCACGGGAAGTGTGGGCGGCGCCATTCCTGGGCAGGCTGCTCTTTCTTTTTCACTCTGGGTGGCTTTCCTCACGGGCGCACTCCTTGCGCGTGGTGCTCCCCCACGCGGGGGACTCCCTTGCGTGGCACGGCACTCCTTGCGCGCATCAGCGCTGCACAAGGCCAGCTCCACACGGGTCAGGGAGGCCCGGGGTTTGAACCGCGGACCTCCCATATGGTAGACGGACGCCCTAACCACTGGGCCAAAGTCCGTTTCCCTCCTTCAACTTTTTAAATTGATTTAGGAGACTTGTGTGATTGTCATTGATTAGTTGTCTTAAATCCTGTGCCTTACCAAACAACATCTATTTATATATCTTTCTATCAATTATCTATCACCTGCCTATCAATCATCTATCTATCTAATCATCTATCTATCTATAATCTATCTATCATCTATCTATCTATTCTCACCAAAGTCTTTTGCCACGTATTGGAACAAGATGGCTGCCAGCATCCGCCAGGGTTCAGGCTTCCTGGGTTCCTCTCTTCCCATGATTCTCTTCTCTTTGGGATAATCTCCTCTGTTTTTTCCACAAGGCCAGCTGTAGACTATTACACAAATGGCTTGTTTCTCTTCCTAGACCTTCTCTCTTTCCTCATGACAAAGCTCCTCTGTGTGCTTACTTCCCAGGGCTCCAGCTCAAGACTCCAGCATCAAAACTCCAACATCAAAACTCCAACTCTGTCCTTTGCCATGTCTTTAATTTGTGAGTCCCACCCACCAAGGGGTGGGGACTCAACACCTTAGTGACATGGCCCAATCACAGCTCTAATCATAATTTAATCATGCCCAGATACAGACCAGTTTACAAACATAATCCAGTATCTATTTTTGGAATTCATGAACCATATCAAACTGCTATAGTCTCCCATTTTATTTAGCCATTAAGTACTGAATGCAATTTCTTTGTTATCCTAAACATGCATTTTTTAAAAAGAACATACCACATATTGTTCCCATGTACCAGATGCTAAGCAATGCAAATAGTTGTAAGACCTGCTCTTTGTTGGTTCTAAAATTGCATTGGAGAGGAAGGGCATGTATTTAAACAGATAAATAGCATTTTAAAGTAACACACATTTTTATGGGTAGAGTTTAGAACTACAGCTCTTTAAATGACATGGTTTTTATATGATGGATTAAAGTTTTTTCCTGATTTCTTAAAAGGAAAAGTTTCAGATTTTTTCATCTGCTTATCTATTCCATTATTTGAGGTAAAAACAATAATAACAACCACAGCTATCTCCCATGTAAGCTGTTATCTTAAATTTTTCTTCGTTTATCCTTATGAAGTATAATTTATCAACTATTGATCAATAAAATAAAAAATATTGAAATAATACAATGTATTTCTCCAACCACAATGGAATGTTTAATTCACAAATTGAACAACATAACCTTTTTTAAAAATTCTCTCCCCTTCCCCACCCCCACCCCGGTTGTCTGCTCTCCATGTCCATTTGCTGTGTGTTCTTCTGTGTCCACTTGTATTCTTGTCAGCAGCACCGGGAATCTGTGTCTCTTTTTGTTGAGTCATCTTGTTGTGTCAGCTCTCTGTGTGTACGACCCCACTCCTGGGCAGGCTGCACTTTTTTTCACAAGGGGCAGTTCTCCTTATGGGGCGCACTCCTTGCGCATGGGGTTCCCCTAAGCAGGGGACACCGCTGTATGGCATGGCACTCTTTGTGCACATCAGCACTGTGCATGGGCCAGCTTCACCACATGGGTCAGGAGGCCCTGGGTTTGAACCTTGGACCTCCCATGTGGTAGGTGGATGCTCTGTCCATTGAGCCAAATCCACTTCCCTGAACAACATAATCTTAAACAACCAATGGATTAAAGAGGAAATCACAAGGGAAATTAGGAAATATATTGAGGCAAATGAAAATGAAAATACAACATACCTAAACTTATGGGGTGCTGCAAAGGCACTGCTGAGAGGCAAATTTTTAACTTTAAATGCATACATTTAAAAAGGCTTTAACAGAGATCTAACTTCAAAAATGGAAAAACTATAAAAAGAAGAGCAAACTAAGCCCAAAGCAATCAGAAGGAAGGAAATAAAGATTAGAGTAGACATAACTGAAATATAGAACAAAAAACAATAGAGAGAATCAACAAAACCAAAAGCTGATTCTTGAAAAATCAATAAAATTGACAAACCTTTAGCTAGATTGATGAAGAAAAAAAGAGGATAAAAATAGAAATCAGAACTGACATTACCACAGAAATAAAAAGACTGTAAGAGGATACTATGAACAACTATAAACCAATAAATTGGATAACCTAGATAAAATGGACAAATCCTCAAAAACACAAAAGCTCTCTATACTGACTCAAGAAGAAATAGTCAATCTCAGCAAACCAGTTATTAGTAAAGAGACTGAATCAGTCATCAAAAACATCCCAACAAAGAAAAGTCCAGGACCAAATGGCTTCACAAGGGGAAATTTACCAAATATTCCAAGAAGACTTAATTCCAACTCTGCTCAAACTCTTCCAAAAGTCTGAAGAGCAGGGACCACTCCCTAATTCATCCTCCAAGGTCAACATCAACCTCATACCAAAGCCAGATAGAGGTAGCACAAGAGAAGAAAACTATAGATCAATATATCTTATGGACATAGATACAAAAATCCTCCACAAAATACTTTCAAATAGAGTCCAATAGCATATCAAAAGAATTATACACCATAACCCAGTGAGATTTATTCCTGGTATGCAAGGGTGGTTCAACACAAGAAAATCAATTAACATAATACATCCCATTATCAGCATGAAGGGAAATAAAAAATACACGATCATCTCAACTGATGCAGAAAAGGCATTTAACAAAATCCAGCATCTTTTTTTGATAAAAACACTTCAAAATATAGGTATAGAAGGAAAGGTCATCAACATAATAAAGTCATATATGAAAATCCCACAGAAAACATTGTACTCAATGGGAAGAGGTTGAAAGCTTTCTTTCGAAGATTAGCAGTGAGACAAGGATGCTCATTGTCACTACTGTTATTCAACATTGTGCTAGACAATTAGACAATAAAATAAAATAAAATATCTAAATTGGAAAAGAGGAAAAAAACTTTCACTATTCGCAGATGATATGATCCCATATTTAGAAAATCCTGAAATATCTACAACAAAGCTCTTAGAGCTAATAAATGAGTTCAGCTAAGTGGCAGGATACACAGTCAACATACAAAACTCAGTAGCATTTCTTTTTTTTTTTTTTTTTTAAAGATTTATTTATTTATTTAATTTCCCCCCCTCCCCTGGTTGTCTGTTCTTGGTGTCTATTTGCTGCGTCTTGTTTCTTTGTCCGCTTCTGTTGTCGTCAGCGGCAAGGGAAGTGTGGGCGGCGCCATTCCTGGGCAGGCTGCTCTTTCTTTTCACGCTGGGCGGCTTTCCTCACGGGCGCACTCCTTGCGCGTGGGGCTCCCCCACGCGGGGGACACCCTTGCGTGGCACGGCACTCCTTGCGCGCATCAGCGCTGCGCATGGCCAGCTCCACACGGGTCAAGGAGGCCCGGGGTTTGAACCGCGGACCTCCCATATGGTAGACGGACGCCCTAACCACTGGGCCAAAGTCCGTTTCCCTCAGTAGCATTTCTATACATATTAATGAACAAGCTTAAGAGGAAATCTGAGTGGAAATTCCATTTACAATAGCAACAAAAATACTGAAATATCTTGGAATTAATTTACCCAGGAATGTAAAGGATCTATATTCAGAAACCTCCAAAACACTACTAAAAGAAATCAAAGAAGATCTAAACAAATGCAGAGACATTCCATGTTCATGGATCAGAAGACTAAACATCATGAAGATGTCAATTCTACCCAAATTGATTTATAGATTCAATGCAATATCAATCAAAATTCCAATAGTCTACTTTACAGAAATAGAAAAGTCAATTACCAAAATTATTTGAAAGGGAAAGGTGTCCCAAATGGCTAAAAATAGTCTTTAAAAAAAAAGAATGAAGTTGGAGGATTCATGCTTCCTAACCTTAAAGTGTATTATAAACCTACAGTGATCAAAACAACATGGTATACGGAAAACGGACTTTGGCCCAGTGGTTATGGCGTCCGTTTACCATATGGCGTCCGTCTACCTTGACCCGTGTGGAGCTGGCCACGCGCAGCGCTGATGCGCGCAAGAAGTGCTGTGCCACGCAAGGGTGTCCCCCGCGTGGGGGAGCCCCACGTGCAAGAAGTGCGCCCGTGAGGAAAGCCGCCCAGCGTGAAAAGAAAGTGCAGCCTGCCCAGGAATGGCGCCGCCCACACTTCCCGTGCCGCTGACGACAACAGAAGTGGACAAAGAAACAAGACGCAGCAAATAGACACTAAGAACAGACAACCAGGGGAGGGGGGGAAATTAAATAAATAAATAAATCTTAAAAAAAAGTCACCTTAAAAAAAAAAAAAAAGCATGGTATGATATACGAAGAGATCATTCAACTCAACAATGAAAAGACAAACACCAGATTAAAAAAAGGGCGAAAGACCTGAAAAAACAGTTGTCCAAAGAAGTACAAATAGTGAAGAAATACATGAAAAAATATTCAGTATCACTAGCAATTAGGGAAATACAAATGAAAACTGCAATGAAATATCATTTCACACCTATTAAACTGGTCACTATTAAAACATCAGAAAACTATAAATGTTGGAGAGAATGTGGAGAGATAGCAAGACTTATTCACTATTGGTGAGAATATAGAATGGCATAGCCACTGTGAAGACTGTTTGGCAGTTCCTAAGGAAGTTGAATATAGATTTGCCATGTGATCCGACAATACCATTACTAGGTATATACCCAGAAGAACTGAGAGCAGAGACATCTGCACACTGATGTTCCTAGTAGCATTATTCACAATTGCCAAAAGATGGAACAAACCAGGTATCCATTAACTGATGAATGGGTAAACAAATTGTGTATACACATGATTGAATATTATTCCGCTGTAAGAAGAAATGAAATCATGAAGCATACGACAACATGGATGAACCTGGAGGACGTTATGTTGAGTAAAGCACGTCAGGTACAAAAGACAAATATTTTGTATGATATTGCTATTTTGAACTAAATGTAATGAGCAAATTCATGAAGTTAATATCTAGAATGTAAGCCACCAGAAAATAGAATGTGGTTAGAGAATGGAAAGCTGAGGTTTAATCTGTGCAGAATTGGTAAAAAGTTGTTTGGAAGTGTTTGGAAATGAACAGAAATGGTGAAAGCACATCATAGGATTTGTAATTAGTAGTGCTACCATGTAGGTATGATAGTGTTTTTTTTCCTTTTCTTTTTTTTTTTATTGAGTAATGAAAATACTGTAATATTGATTGAAGTGATGAATGCACAACTCTATGATTATACCAAATGCCATGATTGTACACTTTAGATAAATTGTATGGTGTATGAACAAAAAAAATTAATTGGATGGGGTAGGGGAAAATACACCAAATGTAAGATATGGACTTTAATTAGTAGTAATACCTTGATGATGCTCTTTCATAATTTGTTACAAATATTTACAACAATACAAGTTATTGGTGGTGGGGTGATATATAGAAGCCTTGTATGGTGTTATGCATGTTTGTTTTCTAAGTTCACAAGTTTTACCATATACTTACTGTTTAGGTATGTTCATGTATGAATGATATACTTCAATAAATTTTTTTAGATAAAAAATTGAGGGCTCAGAAATCAACCCTCACATTTACAACCAACTGGTTTTAGATAAGAAGCTAAAGATCACTCAACTGGGAAAGATTAGTCTCTTCAACAAATGATGCTGGTAAAACTGGACCTCCTTTTGCCAAAAAAAAAAAAAAAGAAGGAGCATTCCTACCTCACACCTAATACAAAAATCAAATAAAAATGGATCAAAGACCTAAATTTAAGAGACAGAACTATCAAATTCCTTGAAGAAAATGTAGGGAAGCATCTTCAGGACCTTGTGTTAGGCGATGGTCTTTTTAGATCTTACACCCCAAGCACAAGCAACAGAAGAAAAAATAGATAAATGGGACCTCATCTAAAAATTTTAAATTTTTGTGCCTCAAAGGACGTTATCATGAAAGTAAACATAAACCTGCACAGTGGGAGAAAATATTTGGAAGCCACATATCCAATAAAGGGTTAATACCCAGAATATATAAAGAAATCCTTCAAATTAACAACAGAAAGACAACCCAATTTAAAAATAAGCAGAAGACTTGAATAAGCATCTCTCCAAAGAAGATACACATATGGTTAATAAGAACATGAAAAGATACTCAACATCATTAGCTATCAGGAAAATGCAAATCAAAGCCACAATGAGATAAGATTTCACACACATTAGAATGGCTTCTACTTTAAAAAACGAGAAGTTACAAGTGTTGGAGAGGATGTGGAGAAATGGGAACACTAATTCATTGCTGGTGGCAAGATAAATTTGTGGAATTGCTATGGAAGACATTTTGGCAGTTCCTCAGAAAGTTAAGCATAGAATTACCATATCACCTAGGAATCACACTGCTTGGTACATACCCAAAAGAAATGAAGGCAGGGACGTGAACAAACATTTGCACACTGATGTTCATAGTGACATTTTTCACAATTGTCAAGAAATGGAAGTAACTTCAGTGTCCATCAATCACTGAATAGGCAAACAAAAATGTGGTATATAGATACAATTATTCAGCCTAAAAAGGAATGAAGTAATATTAGAAAGATGGTGTCTGAGTGAGTGCATACTATAGTCTCTCCTGCAAAGAAGTGGCTGGGCAGCGTTAGAAATTTTTCTGGACCAGGTTGTTTCGGGGTATTGCAGGGTAGGAGGTGTCTGGACATTGATTTGATGGGACGGTGACAGAGAAGATTCATGTAAAAGGTAGAATTTAGGGCCTCTTCCACGGAGATCGGGGCTGTGTGCGGGACGCTTCCTCCTGGGCGGGAGGCATGGCAGCGGCGAGTCCTGGAGGCTCTGCTGCACTAGGGAATTCCTAAGCCCTGAGTGGGCTATTCAGGGGCTTGCAGGGCAGGAGGTGTTTGGAAATCGATTTGGTGAGACTGAGATGGAGGAGATTTTTGCGAGACATGGAATTTTGGGTTTCTGACATGGAGATCATAGCTTCCGGCTAGAGCCCCACCCCCTAGGGCTGGCTGCCGATCTGCGGTGGTCCTTAAATTGGTTGCAATACAGAGATGCCACCAGCAGGCTGTTTCTGGGGCTTGCAGGGAGGGAGGTGTCCTGAAGTCAACTTGGTGAGACAGCGACAGAAGAGACTCTTGTGAGAGGGGGAATTTGGGTTTCTGACACAGAGGTTAGAATTTGTGGATGTGCCCCCCCACCCCCCATAGGGCTGGCGCCCAGCTGCGGGGATCCCTGAAGGCTGTGTTTCATTGTGGTGCTCCCAGGCTCCCCTGAAGGCTGTGTTTCATTGTGGTGCTCCCAGGCTCCCTGTTAACTGGATTCGTGGTTCCCAGGTCTATGTCCCCTAAACCCTGGTGGCCCACACCCCACAGACTCACACCTCTTGAGTCTGCAATATCACAGAATTCCCATCCCTGAATCCACCATGCCCTGAGGGCCATCTGAGGTCCTTGATTGTCCTAGCCCTCAGTGTTTGCGGTTTTTTTTTTTCTTTCCTTTCCTTTTTCTCTTATTTCTTTTCTTTTCCTTTTTTTTTTTCTTTCTAATTTATTGTCTTGGTTGCTAATATTGCATTATCTCCTAGTCTTTTCTCCCATTGTATCTCCCAAGGTCTTTTTTCATTTATTTAGGGTTTTTTTTCTTTCTTTCTTCTTTTCTTTTTCTTGCTTGTTCCCCTCCCTTTTCTTTGCCTAGCCCCCCCCCTTTTATTCTTCTCTTTTTTCTTTTCTCTCTTTTTCTTCTTATTTTATTTTATCTTAATTATACAATAGGTGCTGCAGGGAACACCTCACATTTGCTGGGTTTCCTCATCCTCCATTTCCTCATTTCTGTGTGAATTGATTTTGGCCACCTACACTATTCCCTTTCCCCCACATCTTGATATCCTCCATCATCTACTGTCTCTCCTATATTCCACCTCCCTTTCTTTGGTCCCCAAATTGTCTAACTTTTAATTTCTAATACCTTTGTTTTGTTTTCTGTCTTTTATCCACTCTTGATACTATTGTCTTTCCTTTCTCTTTCCCTCTCTCATGAAAACACTGGCTTTTTAATTCATACTATATTCCTCCCATATTCAGTTGACTATCTCATTATAGGCACTCTACTTACTGATATAACTCTACACAACTTACATGAATCTAATATCCATTCTCCCAGATCTCATATTGTTGCTCTGTTAACATTTATTACCAATAATACTTTACACATTTTCTTTTTTTACACAAATGCCTTTCCCTGGCCCTAATATTTTCCTTCAAAGTGAACTCAGCCAGCAACAATAAATTAGAATAAGAAGAACAAAGTGACAAAGAGAAGATATAACACTTACACAAGAACAACAGCTAATTAATCCCCAAGACTAGACAAAGAAGCTAAAGAACTGATTAAACCCGTCAAGATAAAATGATAACCAGACAGCAACAAAAAACTACAAACAAAACCAGTAATCAGGAAAATATGGCTGAATCCAATGAACAAACTAAAAACCAGGAAAGGGAGCAGAACTTCAGACAAGTAATTAAAGATCTCAGAACATATATTAGAGACAAACTTAATGAAGTAAAGGAAGAGTTTAACAATATGAAGAAAACACTTGGAGAGGAAATTGCAGACATACGAAAAAAGATAACAGATATGATGGGAATGAACACCACAGTTCAAGAAATCAAAAATACACTCACAGCAAATAGCAGCAGATTAGAAGAGGCAGAGCAGAGAATTAGCGATGTGGAAGACAGTACATCGGAAATCAAACAGAAAGTAGAAAAGATCGATAAAAAGATAGAATAAATCCAGCTAGGACTTAGGGACCTGAATGACAATGCAAAACGCACAAACATATGTATTATAGGCATCCCAGAAGGAGAAGAGAAGGGAAAGGGGTCAGAAGGGGTGTTGCAGGAAATAATGGCTGAAAACTTCCCAAATCTACTGAGAGAGACAGATGTACATATCCAGGAACCACAACGCACCCCAAACATCATAAACCCCAACAGGCCTACCCCAAGACATATACTTGTCAAATTATCCAATGCTCAAGACAAAGAGAAAATTCTAAAAACAGCAAGAGAAAAGAAAACCATCACATACAAGGGAGGCTCCATAAGATTAAGTGCTGATTTCTCATCTGAAACCATGGAGGCAAGAAGGCAGTGGTATGATATAGTCAAGGTACTAAAAGAAAAAAATTTCTGACCAAGAATACTCTACCCAGCTAAACTAGCATTCAAAAAATGATGGAGAGTTCAAAATATTCACAGATAAACAGAAATTGAAAGAGTATGCCAACAAGAAACCTCCCCATCAAGAAATACTAAAGGGAGTTCTGCAGGAAGAAAGGAAAAAACAGGACAGGCAGAGTTGGAGGAGAGTGTAAGAGCAACAAAAAAGACAAAAAGAGAAGAAAAAAACAAACAAAATATGACAAACACAAGTCCAATCAAAATATGGCTAACATAAACAATTCCATGAAAGTAATAACACTGAATATCAATGGATTAAACTCACCTATCAAAAGATTCAGACTGGGACATTGGATAAGGAAATATGACCCATCTATATGCTGTCTACAAGAAACACATCTTAGACCCAGAGATTCATGGAGGCTGAAAGTGAATGGTTGGAAAACAATCTTATAAGCAAACAATAACCAAAAAAAGGCAGGAGTAGCTATATTAATATCAGACAAAATAGACTTTAAATGCAAAACAATTGTGAGAGATAAAGAAGGATACTACATATTAGTGAAAGGGACAATCTTTCAAGAAAAATGAACAATCATAAATATTTATGCTCCTAACAAGGGCACCTCCAAATACGTGAGGCAAACACTGGAAAAACTAAGTGAACGAATAGATGCCTCTACAATTATAGTGGGAGATTTTAATACACCACTATCAACTCTGGACAGAACATCTCAAAAGAGAATCACTAAAGAAACAAAATATTTGAACAGTATATTAGAGGAGCTGGATCTAATAGACATATACAGATCATTACACCCAAATACAGCAGGATATACATTTTTCTCAAGTGCACATGGATCATTCTCCAAGATAGACCATATGCTAGGCCACAAAGTAAGGCTTAATGAATTCAGAAGGATCGAAATCATACAAAATTATATCTCTGACCACAGTGGAGTGAAGCTGAAAATCTGCAAGGGCCAGAGGCCCAGATTTCACATCAAGATATGGAAATTAAACAGCACACTCTTAGAAAAACAGAGGGTCAAAGAGGAAATCTCAAAAGAAATCAATAACTACCTTGAAACTAACGATAATGATAACACAACATACCAAAACTTATGGGATTCAGCAAAAGCAGTACTGAGAGCAAAATTTATAACCATAAATTCATACATCAAAAAAGAAGAAAGAGCAAAAATTGAAGAATTAACTGCACATTTGGAGGAATTAGTAAAAAAACAACAAAGTAATCCCATGGGAAGAAGAAAGAAAGAAATAACAAAGATAAGAGCAGAACTAAATGAAATAGAAAATAAGAAAGCACTTCAAAAGATAAACAAGACCAAGAGCTGGTTTTTTGAGAAGATCAATAAAATTGACAAACCCTTAGTGAGACTAACAAAGAAAAAAAGAGAGACAATGCAAATACACAAAATAAGAAATGAGAAAGGCGATATCACCACTGACCCCACAGAAATAAAGACTATCATAAGAGGATACTTTGAAAAACTATATTCCAACGAAAATGACAATTCAGAGGACATGGACAAATTCCTAGAAACACATAAGCAGCCCATATTGACGAAAGAAGAAATTGATGATCTCAACAAACCAATCACAAGTAAAGAGATAGAATCAGTCATTAAAAACCTCCCAACTAAGAAGAGCCCAGGGCCAAATGGCTTGGCAGTTGAATTCTACAAAACATTCCGGAAAGAACAACACCAATCCTGCTGAAACTCTTCCAAAAAATCATAACAGAAGGAACATTGCCTAACTCCTTCTATGATGCCAACATTACCCTAGTACCAAAGCCAAACAAAGACACCACAAGAAAGGAAAATTACAGACCAATTTCTCTAATGAACCTAGACACAAAAATACTTAACAAAATACTTGCTAATCGTATTCAACTACACATTAAATGAATTATACACCACGACCAAGTGAGATTCATTCCAGGTATGCAAGGATGGTTCAACATAAGAAAATCAATCAATGTAATACACCATATAAACAGATTGAAGGAAAAAAATCACATAATTATAGCTATAGATGCAGAAAAAGAATTTGACAAAATACAGCACCCTTTCTTGATAAAAACACTCCAAAAGATTGGAATACAAGGAAATTTATTGAACACGATAAAGAGTATATATGAAAAACCCACAGCCAACATCGTTTACAATGGTGAAATCCTAAAATCCTTCCCTCTAAGATCAGGAACAAGACAGGATGTCCACTCTCTCCCCTTCTCTTTAACATTGTCTTAGAAGTACTTGCTCGAGCACTGAGGCAAGAACCAGATATAAAAGGCATTCAAACTGGAAAGGAAGAAGTCAAAATTTCATTATTTGCTGATGACATGATCCTATACATAGAAAACCCTGAGAGGTCTATAACAAAGCTTCTAGAACTCATGAATGAGTTTAGTAAAGTTGCAGGTTATAAAATCAATGCACAAAAATCAGTAGCATTTCTGTACACCAATAATTAGCAAGATCAGGAGAAAATCAAGAAACAAATACCATTTACAATAGTAAATAAAAAAATCAAATATTTAGGAATAAATTTAACTAAAGAGGTAAAGAACTTATACCCAGAGAACTACACAAGACTGTTCAAGGAAATCAAAGAAGACCTAAATAAATGGAAGACTATTCCCTGTTCATGGATAGGAAGACTAAATATTATTAAGATGTCTATCCTACCAAAACGGATCTACACATTCAATGCAGTCCCAATAAAAATCAACACAGCATTCTTTAAGGAACTAGAAAAACTAACTATGAAATTATTTGGAAAGGAAAGAGGCCCTGAATAGCCAAATACTTATTGAAAAAGAAAAATGAGGGAAACGGACTTGGCCCAGTGGTTAGGGTGTCCGTCTACCACATGGGAGGTCCATGGTTCAAACTCCGGGCCTCCTTGACCCGTGTGGAGCTAGCCCATGCGCAGTGTTGATGCGCGCAAGGAGTGCCGTGCCACGCAGGGGTGTCCCCCGCGTAGGGGAACCCCACGCGCAAGGAGTGCACCCGGAACGAGAGCCGCCCAGCATGAAAGAAAGTGCAGCCCGCCCAGGAATGGTGCCGCCCACACTTCCCGTGCTGCTGACGACAACAGAAGCGGACAAAGAAACAAGATGCAGCAAATAGACACAGGGAACAGACAACCGGGGGAGGGGGGTGAAGAAAAACAAAATTGGAGGAATCACACTACCTGACTTCAAAACATACTACAAAGCTACAATAGTGAAAACAGCATGGTATTAGCATAAGGAGAGACACACAGACCAATGGAATCAAATTGAAAGTTCTGATATAGAACCTCATATATATAGCCATATAATATTAGATAAAGCCACCAAACCCTCTCAACTGGGAGAGAATGGCCTATTCAACAAATGGTGCCTGGAGAACTGGATATCCATATGTAAAAGAATGAAAGAGGATTAACTTATACAAAGATCAACTCAAGATGGATCAAAGACCTAAATATAAGAGCCAAGACCATAAAGACTTTGGAAAGAAGTGTAGGGAAACATCTACAAGACCTTATAATAGGAAATGGCTTCATGAACGTCACACCAAAAGCACGAGCAGCAAAAGAACAAGTAGATAAATGGGACGTCCTCAAAATTAAAGCCTTCTGCACCTCAAAATGGTTTGTCAAGAAGGTATAAAGGGAGCCTACACAATGGGAGAAAATATTTGGTAACCATATATCAGATAAGAGACTTATAACTTACATATATAAAGAACTCCTATATCTTGAAAATAAAAAGAAAAACAACCCATTTAAAAAATGGGAAAAAGATTTAAACAGACACCTCTCCAAAGAAGAAATACAAATGGCTAAAAAGCACATGAAAAAATGCTCCAAATCTTTAGCTATCAGGGAAATGCAAATCAAAACTACAGTGAGATACCATCTTACTCCCATAAAATTGGCAGCTATGAAAAAAACAGAAGAATACAAATGCTGGCAAGGATGTGGAGAAATAGGAACACTCATCCACTGCTGGTGGGAATGCAGAAGGATCCAACCATTCTGGAGGACAGTTTGGCTGTTTCTCAAAAAACTAACTAACCGTAGATTTGCCATATGACCTAGCAATTCCACTGCTGGGTATATACCCAGCAGAACTGAAAACAAGGACACAAACCGATATATGCACACCAATGTTCATAGCAGCATTGTTCACCATCGCCAAAAGTTGGAATCCACCCAAATGCCCATCAACAGATGAATGGATCAATAAAATGTGGTATATACATACAATGGAATACTACTTGGCCTTAAGAACAAATACACTACAAACACACGTGATAACATAGATGAATCTTGAGAACCTTATGTTGAGTGAAGCAACGCAGGCATTGAAGGACAAATACTACATGACCTCAATGATATGAAATAAGTAAACCAAGCTGCCTCAGAGAGCTAGAGACTGGATGATAGGCTTATAGGAAATCGGGGGGTAGAAGAAGGACATAAGCTGACATCTACATGGGTGAAATCTATGATAAGCTAGAGATAAGTATGTGTACAAGGAAGGGATAATATGGGGGCATAGGGTTACCTTTGGGTGGGGCTTTGCGGGCTTGAGTGGGGCTAGGGATGGGCAGATGGGTAATATTGCCCAAGAAATTGGGGGGATGGTGGGGCAACATACAAACATAGGAGATTGTCAGGTGTTCATTGAGAGTATAATGCTGAGGAAACCTTTTCAAAATATAATAAGGAAAGTTACCTGTTTAAGATACTTAAAGGGGATAATCTGATGTAGGACAGACTCCTAGGGAATATGTGAATGCTCATTTTGCCAGAGTGGGTTATATCATTGGGTAGAGACCCATATGAGAGTGAAGGTATACCCACATCGTGGGGAGGACTGATGCCATCAAATAGAGGGAATTATATCTCTCAAGAGAAATGGTGGCTCCCAGGGCATTAGGGCAGTCGAGCATGTCAAGCCCTCAACACTGTTGCAAGTATCTCTGAACATGGCTCTTCAAGAAATGAAGATTGACTGTCACTGTGGGCCCCAAGGGGAGAGGGAAATAGATATTGAATAGATGGAATCAACGTAACTGTGAGGGCAATAAAAGTGTTTCACAAGAGTATGCAAGGATGGATATAAAACATGTAATATTACACCAAAAATATATAGGGGCTGATAGACTAATAATGTAAATCATAATGTAAAACATAGGATAACTAAAAATTTAGAAAATTGTATAGCCTAAAGTATAAACCACAATGTAAACACAAATGTTACCTTGTTTAAAAGCTATTATCTCAATATCTGTACATCAGTTTCAGTAAATATGGTATGAATATGTTAAAAGATTATCGCTGTGGAAGGGAAAAGGTTTTATATTGGATATGTGGGAGTACTGTATATTGTATATATGAATTACTGTGATCTAGAATTTTTTTGAAGTTTAATAATTAGAAAAAAGAAAAGAAAAAGATAGGATGTAGAATTTCTCCAAATTAATATGTATTCAATATCTAACCTTTAAACTCATCGCTATATTCCATTTTACTATTAAGGGAACCTGGCATTATATTGGGCTTCACTTTTCAGGAAGTTTTGGATCACAGAGTGGTTCAACAATGGCAGTGGAGGAATACTGGTATGAGATGTTATTGACAGGGGACATATGAGTGACAGGGAGTTATACAGGGCATGTGTCCGGGGTGCATGAAATGTTTGGATATATTCATAGTGGAAACAATTAAAAAAACAGCTGGGGGGGTGCTGGGTTCCTGGCTGGGGGGGGGGGGGGGCTCAGTTGCAGTCCCTAGGGGAGTAGCGGCTGTCCCCTGGGTGCAACAGCAAGGACCAGGAAGGAATGAGGGTCCAACAGTGAGCTCCTGATACTAACGACTATGCTTGTGAGCCTGTACAACTGAAATAAGAACAAGCCCTAGAGCAGCAGTGTGCCTAAGAGTTCCCTCCTGAGAGCCTCCATGTTACTCAAATGTGGCCAGTCTCGAAGCCAAACTCAGCATGTAAATGCACTGTCTTCCCCCCAGTGTGGGACATGACTCCCAGGGATGAGCCTCCCTGGTGCTGAGGGATCACTACTAAGTACCAGCTGATGACGTAACTAGAAAATGACCTTGAATAAAAGGTTCAACTCAGACCAGCAGAATATCCCTGTCTACATATAATAACAGGAGTTAAAAATGCTTTTTGACCTAAATCAAGGGGGAAATGGAAAGGACAAATGAGTTTTTTATGGCTATGAGTCTCTAAAAAGAGTCTGGAGGTTATCAGAGGGGTTGCCCTTATGCACAACTGAGCAGAGTCTCAGAGACAGGTAAAGTAGATACAACCCCAGGTATTGGTTCTTCTGAGGGCTGCAGAGACCCACAGGTTTTACGGTCATGGCAGATGGAGTTCACTGCCATGTCAGTTGGCCCTACTTTGGAGTTGGTGTTTCTGCGTGATGGAGCTGGACTCAGATGTGATCTCTTTTTACAAGCCTTTCCTGTTACTTTACCAGAATTGTAGTTGGTGCTGGGGTTTAAGATATATATAGGGGATCTGAATCTCTTGTCTGACCATATGATAGCCAGGCCCTGAGCCTCAACAGACTTCAGCTCCTACACTGTGGTTTATTGGACTTACTCCCCTCAGCTAACATGGAGTTGAAGAATGTCAACCACCATACCATGGAGCCAAGAGTGCCTACAACTGAAAGAAGGATGCTGGATCCATGTGGAATCTAAGCCCCCTCTTGACATAGATGTGGAATGGACACAACCAATCCAAGGTCCACAGGATGGAGGAATACAGGAAGGATTAGAGTAGACTTACTGATATTCTATTCATGAACTATTGGGGTTAGTAATTGAAGAAAATGTGGCATTGGTGTGGAAAAAGTGGCCATGGTGGCTGCTGGGTGTGGGGAATGGGAGGAAGAGATGAGATGTGGAGGCATTTTCGGGACTTGGAGTTGTCCTGGGTGGTGCTGCAGGGACAATTACCGGACACTGTAGATCCTCCCATGGCCCACTGGATGGAAAATGGGAGAGTGTGGGCTATGATGTGGACCATTGACCATGAGGTGCAGCGATGCCCAGAGATGTTTTCACCGAATGCAATGGATGCGTCATGATGGTGGGGGAGAGTGTTGCTGTGGGGGGAGTGGTGGGGTGGGGGTGGGGAGGAAGGTGAATGGGGACCTCATAATTTTTAAATGTAATATTAAAAATCTATAAACATTCAGTATTATTACTCTCAAGGAAAAAAAAATAAAAAATAAAAAGGAATGAAGTACTGCTTTAAAATTAGAGCACCACTGATAGAATTTCTACAAGACATACCTGGGGCAGTTTAATATTATTTATGAATTCCAAAAAAGGAGATATTGATTATGTTTGTAAACTGGTCTGTTTTTCTGGGCATGATACCCTTTGACTGTATTAGATTAAATTATGTTAAGATTAGGGCTTTGATTCAACCATATCATTAGAGTGCAACTCAGCATGGAGACCCAGCCCCCTTGGGCTGATTAAACAGATTCTCACACTGAAGTAGACACATTGAAGCAGATATGCAGGAAGTGAGAGTGCTCCATAGACATGGCTCCAGGAAGAGAGATGAGCCTGATAGCCCACAGCAGCTCTTGTGAAGAGAACAGAGTAGCTGAGCCTGGAAAAGAAATGAGCTCTGGGGAGACAGATGAGCCTTATGCCAACCCTAGAGCAGAGATCGGCAGAAGGTGGGACCACAGAGCCTTAAAAGGAAGGAGGAAGACTGAACCCTTGCAGACATCACTCACCATCTTGCATCTACACATGGCAACAGACTTTGGGTGAGAGAGTACCTCTTATGGTACCTTGAGCTGGACACTTTAGGGCCTTGTGACCGTAAACTTCTACCCCAAATAAATACCTTTTATAAAAGCCAACAGATTTCTGGTACTTTGCATCAGCACCCCTTTGGCTGACTAATACAACACCCCTCTCACAGGGCTGGAGGTTTTTGCATTAGTAGCTTCAACTAAGTCTCCAATTCTAAGGATTCTGTTTCACTGAACTCTAACCAACAAGAAATTCTTGCTTTTGTGCCTCTTCTTTCTGGTCTCAACATAAGAGGTTAGATTATTAATTGTGTTTAGTCAGTTAAAATAGGTTTTAGGGAGGGTACATTTGGAGCAGACTTTAAGACAAGGATTTGCATGGAAATGGTTTATTAAGGAAGGGGTCTCAGAAGAACCAGTAAGGGAACAAGGGGCAGGATGTCAAATGGGAAGAATCCAAACAAGGGTGGATTTCAGGTGGAGTCCCAGACTCCAGCATCCTGCTGGGAGCCCTGAAGTACACATTATACCTCAGAGTTTGCCCTGCTGCTAAGTAAATGAGCTTTTGCACTCCCTGGCACTAAATGACTGGCTAAGGGCTGTGTGGGTTGGGGGTTCAATGGACATGTAAAACTCCCAGGAACTTCTAGCCCTCTGTATGTTGGCTCTAACACCTAAGGGAACTCCTCCAGAAGGTTCCAGGTATGAGCCTTTAGCAATAAAACATTCAGAAGCTGGAGCATGGGAACACATAGCTGATAAAAGGGGAAAAGAACATCTGAGCATAACCTCACAATGACCTGAAAATATATCTATTCCCAAAGTACCTCAGTACAGTATTCTTTGCAACTAGAAGCCAAAGAAGGTCTCCTTCCTGTAATTACATCACTTCTAAAACAAACTGTTTTTCAAACTGAAGCCTTTTCACACAGGGATACCCCTGACCAAGACAGTCATACGGTTCCCCTTAGTTTGACTAAACTTCAGGCAGACTTCTTCTTGCCTTATCTGCCTGATCTTCCTCTCTCCCCAAACTCCTACATTATCCAGGCATGTCATCAGGGAGTGCCTTTTCTCCCTCTTCTTCTCCCCTGGCTCTTATAGGATCCAAGGCAGCTTAATCACAGCAAGAAAAAACATTCTGAGCCAAATGGCCATTAAACACAAGCCCAGTAACTTACTCACCCATGTCATTGACCACATCCCCTAACTTTCCCGAGTACTTTTACACTAGTCCACCCCATCCCTTAAAAACCTTGCCACCCTTTGTCTCAATGGAGATGAGTTCAGAATTAGTTCTGGTCTCTTTCCCTTATTACAATATCCTTAAATAAAGTCATCCTTGTCTAACATTGTCCAGTACAATTTTTTTGGATACTTCTGGTGTCATGACTCAGGTAGGATGGAATTAATCATCACTGAACCCCTGCATCTCTCAGCCAGGGCCCCAGGGCTTTACCTCTGAGATGTTTGTCTTCACTCCTCACTGATTGGTTTGGATCCATTGGTGAGTCTGACTCCTGATTCTGTGCTCTAGACCTCCTTCTGGTTGAAGTCTTCTTTGTGGAGATCTCATTTGAATTCTGGTCTTTATTTTGGCTTCACTGTGGGAAAGACTGAGTCTTTCATCCCCCGCTTCTGAAGACTCCCACTGGCTGCATGATTCTACACTGTGGTGTTCAGTCTGTCATTTTGCTTTCTCGATAGGATGATTTCACAAGGAACAATATAAAACTTCAGTGGGCCCTTTGGGAAACTTGAGATCTCCCCAAACCAGCTCATCTAAGTCCTTTCTAGTTCCATAACCACCTCCCCCACTCCATGACCCTGCACTAGTCCTTTCTATTTACCACCTTCCATTTTCCTTCTGCTCCTCTGAATTCCTTTAACACCTTTACTTGCCCCACCCTTTTACCCACCCCTGACAGATCTTTCCCTTCCCACTTTAGCCCTTCAACTCCTTATAGTCACTGGATGTTTAGGCCCCTCCCTATGTTGGGGGCTTTCCAAGGCCTCAACGACCTCAAGAAAAACCAATTGAAGATGAAAAAGCTAGCTGGAAATGGGCTGGATGGTTTATCCACTCCGATAGACTTTGGAGATACCCAGATGGCCATTTGGACTATCCTTGGTCCTTCATCCAAAATTTAGTCCCCAGCCTCCATAAGATTACACACCATGGCAAAGAAAATCTTAAAAATCTTAAGTGGAGATAATTTACCCCTCATATTAAGCAATAACCTGAACTTGCCACATCTGACAGAAACACAATCCTGGTAAAAATGTAGGGGGTTCAGGATGAAAATCCAGCTCTTTTATATAAACCAGTGAATTGTTTATTTCTGTATTTGGCTCATGGTTGAAAATTTAAAATTGAAGCTATAAATTCTCTACTTTTATCTGTCTGTATGTTTATGTATGTATGTATGTGTATTATGTATGTATTATAGTTTCCTACCTCTATATGGTATTACCAAATTAACTTATAAAATCCCTAAAAGGAGCTCTATTCAATTGGCTTAGAGATAAGTAAGTGCTTACATAAATTAAATATTCCTAAAATTCCAGGAATTAAGGAAATTACACTTCTAATACTTCCAATGTTAAAAAAAGTGTTCTGGGAAACGGACTTTGGCCCAGTGGTTAGGGCGTCCGTCTACCATATGGGAGGTCCGCGGTTCAAACCCCGGGCCTCCTTGACCCGTGTGGAGCTGGCCATGCGCAGTGCTGATGCGCGCAAGGAGTGCCGTGCCACGCAAGGGTGTCCCCCGCGTGGGGGAGCCCCACGCGCAAGGAGTGCGCCCGTGAGGAAAGCCGCCCAGCGTGAAAAGAAAGTGCAGCCTGCCCAGGAATGGCGCCGCCCACACTTCCCGTGCCACTGACGACAACAGAAGCGGACAAAGAAACAAGACGCAGCAAAAAGACACATAGAACAGACAACCAGGGGAGGGGGGGGAAATTAAATAAATTAAAAAAAAAAAAAGTCTTTAAAAAAAAAAGTGTTCTGATAAAAACTAGCCCAAGTATTTTAAAAGTTCAAGTTCACATAATTAAGGTAAATATTTGGCAAATGAGACTATTTTAATATTAGTTTGAAAAAACAGCTGTATCTTCTGAATTATCTGTCTTAAGTACAATATAAGCATATATTTTTATTTTACTGGGGTGTTTCTTCCTAAACTTACACAGATTTATTAAATGAATAAGCTAGCACTATATACTAGATGTTTAAGATTATGAAAAATGTCAAGTTTCATTTAATAAAATTGATTCATTGTTCTAACAAATTTTATTTTAACACTAATTATGTTTTTTAAAAAAGATTTTATTTATTTATTTATTTATTTCTCTCCCGTTTTCCCCTGTTCCCCAGTTGTATGCTCTCTGTGTCCATTCGCTGTGTTCCTCTGTGACAGCGTCCATCCTTATCAGCGGCACCGGGAATCCGTGTTTCTTTTTGTTGCATCATCTTGCTGTGTCTGCTCTATGTGTGTGCAGCGCCATTCCTGGGCAGGCTGCACTTTCTTTCGCACTGGGCGGCTCTCCTTATGGGGCACACTCCTTGCGTGTGGAGCTCCTCTATGCGGGGGACACCCCTGCGTGGCAGAGCACTCCTTGCGCGCATCAGCACTGCACATGGGCCAGCTCCACACGGGTCAAGGAGGCCAGGGGCTTGAAGCGCGGACCTCGCATGTGGTAGGCAGACGCCCTATCCATTGGACCAAGTCCACTTCCCTGTATTTACTTTTAAAATATTGTCACCTTGGTTGCGTCAGTAGTCAAGTATTGTTTCTCAGTGACCCATGATCCTACTTAACCAAATACTCAATCTTCCTTACAAATTTTGACCGTTAGCGTTTCTCAAATCTAATCCTAACTGGTAACTTTTAAATTTAATCTTGACTTATTCTTTGGATTTTTTTATTCCCAAAATTACATTGACCTCTTCATCCCTTCTGCTCACATCTGGATGGGCTAATAAAATCCAAACTTGCTAAAATGACAGAAGAACTCTCCATCCTTTCCTGCTGGGTCACACCAACTGTCCCCATATAAAATTATAACATCCAGTCCATGATAAAATTTCCTATTCTGTCTAGGTCATCAAAGATGGTCAATTCAAACATTCTGAAATATAGTGAGGGACTTATTAATTATGCCCACATTTATCACCAACAGAATAAAACTGCTTTTCTTCCAGCATTAGTTAGCTCTCTGGAAATGAAATCAATAGAAAACTAAACTTGAATTTGGTGGAAAGGACCCTATGCTGTCCTGCTTATCACTAATACTACTGTTAGACTTCAGGGCATCCAACTTTGGATCCATGTATCTCAATTTACCCAGAAAGGAAAAACTGCCCTGCTGGAGATCTTAAACTGAAGCTTTCTCAAAAATCTCCAGAAGTGGATGGCATCCTGAAGTAGCCAGTTTCCTCTCAAGATGCCAGAACAAGAACACTGAGGATTACTTTGTCTTTTATTCCCACTTTATTCTTGTTGTCTTCCTCAGATGCTTTCTTCTCCTTGTTTGTCTTTTTCAGAGATCTTTCCGTTACACTCTGGGTTGTTCCCCATAACAGAGCTCCTCCTGTGTTTTTCTTTCCTATGCCTCATTAACTGGTTTATTCTCTCCCTAAACCAGCACCCTTTCCTGACCGTCCCTATTTTTCTGCCCCAATTTTTTGGCTCCAAAATCTTTGGTAATCTTGGATAGGGCTCTTTGCTACTTCTTGAAATGAAACCTCAGACTGTTGGTTTGGCACCCATTTTCCTACTGACATGTGAGGTATCTCCAAAATTTCTTTGACCAATGATCATACTCTTGATGACATAATACTTGTGGTGTTCCCTTATACTCTCTTAAACAGTACCATCTCTCACTCCTAATCTGGACAAAAAAAGGACTATGTCTGCTTCCATCAAAAATATACCATAGGTCCCTTCTGGGTAATGAGCATTTGCCATTACACTTATCATGCCATAACCTAATCCAATCTAGTAGTCTCTTGTATTAATTCCTACTTAATTTCTGCCTATCTCTCATATGACTGGAAATATTCCCACTACTATTCTCACCTAATGCCTCAGATCCAACCAGTCACACATGGACCACCTTTAATAAATCCTTTCCCAACCTTCAAGGTATGCCTTCTCTGGACACCCCCAGTTATCAGATAATTATTTCTATAACTCCTGGCTAGTTTCTAATGATTTTTACTTGTCTGTAAAACCCAAGCCAATTGGCTCTTCTTGCTAATTGGACTGGATTCTATTTCCTTGCCAATCTCACAGATGCTTTCATCCTTCTCAGTCACTCAGAATTCACTAACCTCCTACAATCTATTTACAATGCTACACTACCTCTTGCCCTCTCTTCCAAATCTAAATACCAGAAAAGATCATTTTCATTAAAAAATTTTTTAATACATTCTCTTGGAGAACTTACCAAAGACTTCCAAGAAGACAAAAAGAAGCGAAAAAAAAAAAAAAAAAGACCTCAAAATTAGTGTTGATGACTTAATCACTCGCAGTGAACATTTTTCAGCTTTCTCGGTCCCCAGTCAAACAGTCATCTGTGTCATTTGAGAACTTCAACTAAATCACCAAATCATCTTTATATTTTTCAAGGAAGTCACCAAATTCATGGTTAATATCACTCATGGTTTGGGTGAACAAGAGAACAAGGGAGTCAAGCACATTGTTCTTCACAGCTGCGTTACCGTTGACATGACATTAGCATCCAGAGGGGAACGTAGGCAGTGGTCAGAAGCAATTGCTGCACATTTGTTTTTCAAAACCTGCCTGCTATATGTACCATAACCAAACATGTCTGAGAGATCAACCAGGAAACTGGTCTTATTGTCACTGTTGTCAAGCCGTCAAAAGTAGATGACTAGTCTTGGAATCTGTTCGGTTGGCTGTTTCTGGACTCAGAAACTGGGTTTATTGTCTGTTCCAACCACTAATCTTCATTTTCTTTTTGTTTTCATAGGAATTCTCTCATTAAATGCCTGATTGCTTGCACCATCCAGTAAATATCCTGTACTGCCAATTCTCGACAGATGATTCAACCTGTCATTCAAAAACAGTCTACTGGGGAAGTAGACTTGGCCCAACGGATAGGGCGTCTGCCTATCGCATGGGAGGTCCGTGGTTCAAACCCCAGGCTTCCTTGACCCATGTGGAGCTGGCCCGTGCACAGTGCTGATGTGCACAAGGAGTGCCGTGCCACGCAGGGGTGTCCTCCGCATAGGGGAGCCCCATGTGCAAAGAGTGCGCCCTGTAAGGAGAGTCACCCAGCGTGAAAGAAAATGCAACCTGCCCAAGAATGGCGCCACACACACAGAGAGCTGACTCAACAAGATGACACAACAAAAAGAAACACAGATTCCCGGTGCCTCTGATAAGGATAGAAGCAGTCACAGAAGAACACACAGCGAATGGACACAGAGAGCAGACAACTGGGGGGAAGGGGAGAGAAATAAATAAAAAATAAATCTTAAAAAAAACAAAACAGTCTTCTGGGAAGCAGACATGGCTCAACTGATAGAATGTCCGCCTACCACATGGAGGGTCCAGGGTTCGATACCCAGGGCCTCCTGACCCATGTGGTAAGCTGGCCCACGCGTAGTGCTGCCACACACAAGGAGTGCTGTGTGATGCGGGGGCACCCCCGTGTAAGGTGCCCCATGCGCAAGGAGTGCGCCCCGCAAGGAGAGCCAGCCACCCTGTGTGAAAAAAGTGCAGCCCACCCAGGAGTGGTGCCACACACACGGAGAGCTGACGCAGCAAGATGATGAGACCACAACAAAAAGAGACGCAGTTTCCCGGTGCCGCCTGATAATACAAGCAGACGCAGAAGAACACACAGTGAATGGACAGAGAGCTGACAACATGGGGGAAGGGGAGAGAAATAAAGAAAATGAATCTTTAAAAAAAAAACAAAAAAAAAACAAACCAAAGCAGTCTTCTGAAACAGACTATGAAGTGTAGTTTTCCTAAGTTGTACAATGAGAAAGCTGGTTTCCCTTGAATAAAAGGGGGGACTGACAAAGACAACCTTAACGTTCCCCTTAGCTTGACTAAACTTTAGACAGGCTTCTTTCTTCCTGACTTATCTCCCTGATCTTCCTCTCTTTCTGGCTTTTATACAAGGGAGTGCCTTTTCTCCTTCACCTCACTGGGCTCTTACAAAATCCAAGGCAGCTTAATCACAGCAAAAGGGAGATTTCTGAGCCAAACTGTCCTAAAATGCAAGCTTAGTAAATCACTTGCACATCTCATTGATCACTCCTACTCTCCAGCATCATCCAGTACTTTTCCCCAGTACCCCAGCCCTTAAAAACCCTGCCACCCTTCGTTTCAATGGAATTGAGTTCAGAATTAGTTCTGATCTCTTTCCTTATTGCAATAGTTTTGAATAAAGTCATCCTTGTCTGTTTAACATTGTCTGGGGCAATTTTCTTTGACACCCCTAGGCCACAAGGCAAGTAAAAATACTTATCTTTTAATTAAAGATCTCCACTCTGTTAAGGAAGTGGTATCACTTTCATCATTTCCTGTTGTCCTAATCCAGTCAAAATCCTGTCTGACATACTACCTACTACTAAATATTTCACAGTTACAGACTTAGGTTGTAATTTCTTTTTTGTTCCATTCTAAGTAGAAAACAACCCAAGGCCCATCTATTTTACTAAATTATTTAAAAGGGTTTAAATGATTGCTTCCTGGTTATTTAGTCCTATTCAACATAGTAATGATCTATTGCTACTCTTTCTTCAGTAGATGCCTACAAACAAAACAACTATCTTTCCTGTCTGACCTGCAAGAGACAATGCTTTTGTGAGGAAAAATTATAGGTATCATGCCCTGAGTCCACTACCTAGAACACAATATCTCTGCAGGGAATAGCATCTCTCTAACTACCGAGAAAAACCTATTTTTTTTTTGTCTTTATTTTTTTTAATATTACATTAAAAAAATATTAGGTCCCCACCCCCCTCAAACCTCTCCTTCCCCCGTGGCAACAATCTCCTCCATCATCATGAGACATTCATTGCATTTGGTGAATGCATCTCTGAGCACCGCTACACCTCATGGTCAATGGTCCACATGACAGCCCACACTCTCCCATGTTCCATCCAGTGGGCCATGGGAGGACTTACAATGTCCGGTAACTGTCCCTGCAGCATCTCCCAGGACAACTCCGAGTCCCGAAAACGCCTCCACATCTCACCTCTTCCTCCTATTCCCCACACCCAGCAGCCACCATGGCCACTTTCTCCACACCAATGCCACATTGAGAAAAATCTATTTTTAAGGAGTCTAGATGTACTACAAATTCATAGAAGTACTCTGCTGTATTGGGCATGATTGGAATTTTCTTTTCATGCATAAGAATAAGATAAACGTATGACTGATGGATTCCATATTTTTAAAAAAGCATTTGGGTGCCTTTACACATTTAAATGAACACTTCATTGTATGAGATACCATTACTGCACATAAGGCTTGTAGTAAGCCTTGGGTAGTGATGCTTCCAGAGACATGGTAAGTAGGAAAAACAAATCCAAAACAGAATGTGTCTTTTCCATAGAGGTCAAATCACTGTCTATGATGGAAAGGGGTCCACCATGTAAACTGTCCTCTGGTGCCTGGCTGTCCCCCAGTGAATACGGCTAAGGATTAGTCACCGTTGCTGGCAATGTGGGCATCAGCAATGGCAATAGGCACGCCTATTTTGGTAAAAGGAAGTCCATGTTGCTGAGCTCATATGAAGCCTCTATTCTAGCTATCATAGTTATTTATTTATGAATCCATTGAGCAAGTACTAGAGTGCCTAGGGAAGGAGATTGACTGACATCCCCAGAACAGGTCACTAGATTATGGAAAGTCTCCTTGATTTTAAGGGTTCATAAGGTATATAAATATTTTCACAGTCTAGACCCATTTTTATTGTGATAACATATATATAACATGAAATTTGCTACTTTAGCCATTTTTAAGTGTTCAATTGGTCAATTCACAGTATTGTGCTACCATCACCACATTCCAGTAGTAAAACTTTTTTTATAACCCAAAACAGAAATTATTTACCTATTAAGCAATAACTCCCCATTTCCCCTCTCCCCAAATCCTGGTAATCTCTAATCTACTTTCTATCTTTATGAATTTGCATATTCTAGATATTTCATACAAGTAGAATAATATACTATTTGTCTTTTTGTGTCTGGCTTAATTCTCTTAGCATAATGTTTTAAAAATTCACCCATATTATAGCATGTATCAGAACTCTATTCCTTTTTAATGGCTGAATAATATTCTGTTCTACATATATACCACGTTTTGTTTATCCATTCATCTGTCAATGGACATTTAGGCTTTTCCCAACTTTTGGCTCCATATTGGACCCATTTGATGAGGTTTATTTACATACCTCTTCTCAATCTTCCTTACCAACAATTTTCTAATCTTGCCCCTTCTGACCTAATCATTTGTCCCTTTCATATCACTGTATGTTCTTACCACAGGGTATCCTCAATAGGGAAAATGGACAACGACATGTGATACTTGAAATTCTACTCACTAGAAGGAATTCCCTTGTCTATAGTCCTTCAGAGACACTATGAATGTAGGATAATGACACAGCAGTGCACTTCTGACCCTGCCAATTTTCTGTGCAGTTTTCTATAGAATGGCTACAAGTATTTCCTCCCTGATCAATTGGCCATAGGAAACTCTTTCTGGGGTTATAAAAATAGGGTGAGGGATGGATAGTATTTGATAGTGGTAGACATACTGGGAATGTAAGCAGCCAGTACATGCAGACAACTTGTGTATTCAGACTTGGACCTGGTCTTATATGTACTACTTCTACTTGATGAAGGGAGTACTTTCTTCTTTTTTTTTTCTTTTTTAAGATTTATTTATTTATCTCCTCTCCCCTCCCCCCCCACTCCCCCACCCCAGTTGTCTGTTCTCTGTGTCTATTTGCTGCATCTTGTTTCTTTGTCCGCTTCTGTTGTTGTCAGCGGCACAGGAATCTGTGTTTCTTCTTGTTGCATCATCTTGTTGTGTCAGCTCTCCGTGTGGGTGGCGCCATTCTTAGGCAGGCTGTGCTTTCTTTTCGCACTGGGCAGCTCTCCTTACGGGGCCCACTCCTTGCGTGTGGGGCTCCCCTACGCAGGGGACACCCCTGTGTGGCATGGCACTCCTTGCGTGCATCAGCACTGCGCATGGGCCAGCTCCACACGGGTCAAGGAGGCCCGGGGTTTGAACCGCGGACCTCCCATGTGGTAGGTGGACACCCTAACCACTGGGCCAAGTCCATTTCCCTGGAGTACTTTCTATTTTATGAATTGGTATCACTTCAGGTTATATAGTCACCTGATCATGGTTACATGTTTTCATAGTCTCCTGGAGTCCAGTAGCAAGGTAAGTGCTAGTTCTCAAAACAAGAAGAGACAGTTGCCAACAAGGACATATTTTCTAAATGATATCATATTTATTAGAGTAAGGTTAGCATCACCTGGCATTTCAGGTTATTGTCCTTGTAATTTTAATGTCTTTATGTTTCTACCAAACCAGATTTCCCAAATCAAAGTCTACAACCCCCATCTTCACTTTGCTTTAGTAGCCAGGTAAGACATCATGCTTCAAATTTTTTTTTACCACCTGTTCCCACTAATTTTAAAAAATGGAAGAATGGGGTGTTAGGGAGCCCTTTGGGAAGTTCTCTTGTATTGGGCCCTGGATCTCCTAAAGCTGGCATATAACTTCTTTTTTCAAAGATTTACTTAATTTATTTATTCCCTTCTCTCATGCTTGCTGTCTGCTCTCTGTGTCCATGCACTACATGTTCTTCTGTGTTTGTTTGTCTCCCTTTGTTTCATCATCTTGCTGCACCATCTCTTCCCAGCACGGGCCATCAGCTCTCTGTGGTGTGGGCAAGCTTGTCTTCACCAGGAGAGCTGAGCCCAGGACCTCCCATATGATAATCAGGAGCCCAATCACTTGAGCCACATCCACTTCCCTCCACATAACTATTTATCCTGCTCGTGAAAAGCATGTGGGATCAACAGACTGTGACAATGGTCATTTATTTTTCCATAATATTTTAACTTTCATCTGTTAAAAGCCTTCCAAGAGCAAAGGAAGCAATTTATATTATACCATTTTTTATTCGATCTAACATTTGATCTTTCTCTTTTGAGTTCAACGGTTTCCTCTGGGGTGACATGAGAGAGGGGATGCACACCTTGTACCAATCATCCAGTTTCAAGAATTACCAACATTCTATTGCTTTTTTTTTTTTAATTGGTTCTTTCTCTTTTTTTTAAAAGATTTATTTATTTATTTATCTCCCACCCCCCCCCACCCCCGCCATTGTCTGCTCTCTGTCCATTCTCTGTGTGTTCTTCTGTGTCTGCTTGTATTCTCATTAGGTGGCTCCAGGAACCGATCCTGGGACCTTCCAGAGTGGGAAGGAGGCAATCATTCTCTTACGCCACAACAGTTCTCTGGTCTGCTACATCTCTTATTGTCCCTCCTCTGTGCCTCTTTTTGTTACTTCATCTTGCTGCGTCAGCTATCCTGTGTTGGCTGGCACTCCTGTATGGGGCAGCACTCCCGTGTGGGGTGGTACTCTTCTTGGGCTGGCACTCTGTGTGGGCCATCTTGCCACATGGGTCAGCTTGCCTTCAACCAGAAGGCCCTGGGTATTGAACCCTGGACCTCCTATATGGTAGATGGGAGCCCAATTGCTTGAGCCAAATCTGCTTCCTTATTGCTTTTATTTATATTGTATTCTGCCCTCTACAAATTTTTTTCTTTTGTTGGATGATTTTAAAACAAATACAAGACATTATATGATGCATGATTTTATTTTTAAATTATTCAGCAATATATCTCTAACATAAAAAGACTAATTTTATCACCTTAACTTAATCACAATTTCACTGCTACACCCAGAAATTTTTTAAAAAATTTTGACAATATTCTTTCTTTCTTTTTCTTTTTTAGATTTATTTATTTATTTCTCTCCCTTCCCTGTCCCCCCCACCCCCCAGTTGTCTGTTCTCTGTGTCTATTTGCTGCGTGTTCCTTTTTGTCCACTTCTGTTGTTGTCAGCGGCACAGGAAGCTATGTTTCTTTTTGTTGTGTCATCTTGCCGCGTCAGCTCTTCGTGCGTGCGGTGCCGTTCCTGGGCAGGCTGAACTTCTTTCGCGCTGGGTGGCTCTCCTTATGGGGTGCACTCCTTGCATGTAGGGCTCCCCTACACAGGGACACCCCTGCGTGGAACGGAACGCCTTGCGTGCATCAGCACTGCGCATGGGCCAGCTCCACACGGGTCAAGGAGGCCCGGGGTTTGAACCACGGACCTCCCATGTGGTAGATGGATGCCCTAACCACTGGGCCAAGTCCACTTCCCTTCCTAGAAAAATTAACAATAATTCCTTAATTAATAATTCATTTAATAAATAATTCATTTAATAAAATAAATAAAATCATTTAATAATCAGTCCATATTCACTTTCTTCCAATTTTCTCAAAATGTCTTTTTACAGTTGGTTTATTCAAGTCAGGATCAAAAAAGGATCTACATATTACATTTAGTTATGTCTCAATTCTCATTTGCTCAATTTATGACCCATCTGTCATTGTTAGTTTTTTCATTTTGTTTTTGTTTTGTGCCATGTATTTGTTGAAAAAAAATGGGTAATTTATCATGAAATTTTTCATGTTCTGGATTTGTGTTTGTAACCCTTTGATGTCATTGATATATTTCTCTATCTTCCATATTCTCTATAAACTACTACTTATATCTAGAGTTTTATTTTTTCTTTTAATCAAGAATACTTCCCAAGTGGTACTGTTTATGTTCCATTGCACCACATCAGAATGCACATAACAAAGTCCATCTTTTAGTGATGTTGAGACTGATTGGTGGGTTCAGGTGTTGCCAGCCTGATTTAAAGTTTACTGCCAACTTTTTAGTTGATGGCTATAGTTTTTTTGAAACCTATGGTTTCAGTAGATCATGTTAGAAAGAAAGCTGTACCTGTAAGAGAATTAATGCTCATCTGATTTGGAGGAGAAAAGAATTTTATTAAAAATCTTGCAAGAATGGGCGCACAACCAGAATATGGAGGTTGGCACCCTGAACAACAAGAAACCAAAATGCTTATACCTTAAGCTTAACACATAGGTCCCTCCCCTGTTCCCCACTCATTAGGCACTTCAGAGGTTACAGCCTATCTGAGAGGTCTAATTAACCCTTGTGGGTTCCTGCTTTTAGTTACCTCTCCCATTCCCTACATTCTGGTGACCTGGTAGTCGGTGCAGCTTTCAAACTTGGTGCCGCTTTTGAACTTGGCACTGCCTTCAAACTTGGCACCAAAGCTGTCAGAGCCCCCCCTCCCCAAGTGCAGAGTCAGCCTCAGCTGGTTCCCCTATTAGGATGTAGGTGGCTGATGCAATAAACCATGAGGCTAATTTTAGTTTCTATTTCTCCAATCCCACATCACCTTCATGTGAAAGCTAAACTTAACCCTTTCCTTACAATCATTACCTAGATCCGTTATTCCAAAAAGGCTACAAAATGGTGAATTTCTATTTCCATCATTTCTTCTGCAATTATTAGCTGTGTTTTTCTATAGAAAGAACATTCTCTCATGGTTGATTTAGATAGCCTGAAATACAGAACTTGCAGAAAAAGCAGCTGGATCCTTCCCTTTAAAAAAAATAATAAACTTTCAGAATAAATGGGATGGAACTCTAGCAATGTTCAGAAGTGACTAATGAGTAAATTTTTTTTAACCACTAAGTTTTGGAATAGTTTAGTATGCAGCAATAGATAGCCAAAGCAAAGAGTCACAAAAGATCAGCACATAGCAATGACATTTCAAAAGAAAAAGAGAGATTGAGAGGTGAAGAATTTTCTTGACTTTTTTTGTTTGCCTGTTTTTTGTTTATTATTATTGAAATAATGAAAATGCTCTAATTATGATTGAAATGATGAATGCACAGCTCTATGTTTATACCAAATACCAATGATTGTACTCTTTGGATGAATTGTATGCTTTATTAATATGTATCAATAAAATTGATTTGTTTCTTTAAAAAATATCATGAACTTATTAATGTTTATGTATTTTATGTCTATTAATTCACTGAAGTCATTATTCTTCTTGATGCTAAAATTATTCTATATTTGGCCAGAGAGTGCCTTTCAAGTTAGTGAAGTTATTTTGATATGACCCTCAGAGTTTTAAATAGCTCCTTTACAAGATGTCCAGGCTCCCCTTTTTTTTTCCATTGTGGCACATTCACTGCATTTGGTGAATACATTTTGGAATGCTGCTGCACCACATAGATTATAGTTTACATTGTAGTTTATACTCTCCCCAAGTACATTCAGTGGGTTATGTCAGGATGTATAATGTCTAGCATCTGTCCCTGCAATATCATTTAGGACAACTCCAAGTCCCAAAAATGCCCCCACATCACACCTCTTCTTCCCTCTCCCTGCCCTCAAAACTACCGTGTCCACTGTCTACACATCATTGATACAGTTTTTTCAATTGCTAGAGTCACAATAGTTCTATAGTAGAATACCAGTAAGTCCTCTAATCCTGTGGACCCTGGGATGGTGATATCCACTCCTCATCTAAATTGAGAGGGGACTTAGATCCCACATCGTTGATGGATGCAATTCTCCTGCTTGCAGTTGTAGGCACTCTTGGTTCCCTAGTGTGGTGGTTGACCATCTTCACCTCCCTGTTAACTGACCTGGGTAAGTCCAATGAAGCAGAGAGTAGGAGTTGCAATTCTGCTGAAGCTCAGGCCCGGCTAGCACATGGCCAGTCCAGAGATTCAAGTCTCCTGAGTATACTCCAACCCCAGTGTCAACCACATTTTCAGTAAAAGTGACAGAAGAGGCATGCCTAGAAAGGTCACATCTGAGTCCAACTCCATCACACTCAGGAGCACAAAATACAAAGTGGGCCCACTGAAAAGGCACTGAACTCCAGAGCCATCTGCCATGACCATAGAACCTGTATGTCTCTGTAGCCCTCAGGAGCACCAGTACCTGGGGTTGTATCTACTTTGTCTGTCTCTTGGATACTGCTGAGACATGCATAAGCACAACCCCTCTGATGACCTCCTGACTCTTTTTTGAAGACTCATAGCCATACAAACTCATTTGTCTTTACCATTACCCCCTTTTAGTCAATGTCTTTTTCTAGTTGCATCACCAGCTGGTGCTTGGTAGTAATACCTTGGCCTCAGGGAGGCTCATCCCTGGGAGTCATGTCCCACACTGAAGGGAAGGTGATGCATTTACACGCTGAGTTTGGCTTAGAGAGTGGCCACATTTGAGCAACATGAAGGCTCTCAGGAGGTAACTCTTAGGTACCCTGTAGCTCTAGGTCTAGGCCCATTTTGTTTATTTCTTGCCCCAACATTGAAACAGTCATTTCTTCTTGGAGGGAAATGGCATTTTATAGCTCACAATCTGCCATGAGGGGTACTCATTGCTACTAGATTGTCATTTTTCCTAGGGCTTTTCAGTGGACAGAGATAGGAAATACCTAATTTTTAGAAAGAGAGCAAATAATCAAGTTCATACCAATGCTTTTAATTCAAAGGAGAATTTACATCATTTTTACTTAACTCCTTTGATTTTATACATACACAAAGCTTTTTCTCTTATGCTGAAAATCTTGATTCTTAATATCTGTTTTGTCCTATTATATAAATATAATAGCTTAACAATATAAAAATCTATATTCTTTCTAACATTGCCTATTGAATACCATTTAAGATATCTTTATATTGTTTTGTCCTTCTACTCTATCTCACTATATAATGCACTGTGAATATGCTGTGGCTTAAAGTCACTTTAAACAACTCTCTATGTGGTTATGACACAACTTGACAGACAAATTTGTTTTTATTCATTTTCTACAGTGATTTCTTTTTTCTTTTATAGTTTTAAAAATTATGCATATATTTGTATTAAAACTATAAAACAAGGTACATTCAGAGAGGTTTCTCTTCCATCCCTATCCCTTATTCAGATAGACAATTATTTTTATTAGTTTTTAAGTATTTTTAAATTTTGAAAATATAAGTATAAATACATACATGTATATATTTCCTCTCCATTCTTACACAAAAAGTATAATACTATACACACACTCTTCTGTGCATTGTTGTTGTTTTTTAAATTTATTTTTAGATGATACCAGCTCAACCACTTGAGCAACATCCACTCCCCTGTGCATTGCTTTTTAACCTGCAGGTCACTCCTTAGCAATATATAAATATAGTCTCCATTCTTTTTACAGCTGAATGGTATTCCACTGCATGGTTGTGCCATTGTTTATTCACCTATCATCTTTAGATAAATGCGGGCTTTATAAAGCCTTTTGTTACTACACAATGTGCTGCAATAAATACCTTTGAGCACTCATCATTTCATCCTTTGCCACTGAATCTTTGTTATATATTTAGGAGGGGGTTGCTTGGCCAGAGAATACATGCATATGCAATTTTGCTTGCTATCGCCAAATCTTTTTCTACAGTTTCAACATTTTTCAACCCATCAGCAATATACAAAAAGCACCTCTTCCTCTGTGGACCTGCCAACCCAATATGTTGTCAAGTCAGGGATTTTTGAAAATCTGATAGATGAGCAATATATCTCAACTTAGTTTTAATTTGTATATCTCTTATTATGAGCAAGGTTGAGAACTTTTCATAGCTTAACATCTCTTTGCATTTCTTTTTCTAGAATATTCCCAGTTTTCCAATGGGTTGTTACACTAGGAGTTTAGTTTCTTCTTAATATTTAGAAAAATGTTTATATATTAGGGATATTGGCCCTTTGTGATATAAGTTACATATGAGTATTTTATGTAAATTTTTCATATAACTTCTGATTTTGCTATGGCATTTCTGGCATGTAAATTTTTTTACTTAAAATTTTATGCAATCAGATTCACCCAATTTCCCTTTATTGAATTTGGACATGGAATCATAACTAGGAAAAGTCTTTTGCATTTCCAGGTTGTAAAGAAATTCACCTACTGCCATGTCAGTTGGCCCTTCTTTGGAGTTGGTGTTTCTGCGTGATGGAACTGGACTCAGATGGGATCTCTTTTCACAAGACTTTCATGCTATTTTACTGGAATTGTGGTTGGTGTTGGGGTTTAAGATATATTTAGGGGATTTGAATCTCTGGACTGACAATATGATAGCCACGCCCTGAACCTCAACAGACTTCAACTCCTACACTCTGATTTATTGGACTTACCCCACTCAGCTAACATGGAGTTGAAGAATGTCAACCACCACACCATGGAGCCTCAAGTGCCTACAACTGAAAGCAGGAGGATTGCATCCAGTATCCATGTGGAATCTAAGCCCCCTCTTGACATAGATGTGCAATGGACACAACAAATCCAATGTCCACAGAGAAAATGTGGCATTGGTGTGGGAAGGGTGGCCATGGTGGCTGCTGGGTGCGGGGAATGGGAGGAATAGATGAGACCTGGAGGCGTTTTCGGGACTTGGAGTTGTCCTGGGTGGTGCTTCATGGACAATTACGGGACATTGTAGATCCCCCCAGGGCCCACTGGATGGAACGTGGGAGAGTGTGGGCTATGATGTGGACCATTAACTATGAGGTGCAGCGATGCCCAGAGATGTGCTTACCAATTGCAAAGGATGTGTCATGATGATGGGAGAGAGTGTTGGTGTGGGGGGAGTGGGGGATGGGGGCGATGGGGTTGAATGGGACTTCATATTTTTTGAATGTAATATTTTTTTAAAAATGAATTAAAAAAAAAAAGAAATTCACCTATATTTTTCTCTAGTAGTTGTATGACTTTATTTTTTACATTTGGATATCCAACCCATTTCGAATTTGTTCTGGGGTAAAGTGTGAGGAATGGATCCAATTTTATCTTTATCCACCTGACTATCCAGTTGTTCCAACACCATTTACTTTAAAGATCCTTCTTTTCCCTTATGATTTGAAACGTCTCCTTTATCAAACACTAAATTTCCATATGTCTTTGAGTGTATCTTAGGACTTTATACCTGTTCCATTGGCCCACCTGTCTATTTATGCACCAATACCATCATGCTTTAATTAGAGGGACTTCATAAATGTTTTAATGTATGGTAGGGCTAGTTCTCCACCATTCTTACTTTTTATAGGGGTTTTCTGGGTTGTCTTGTTTGTTGATTTTTCCAAAATAACCTTAAAATCAACTTTTTTGGCTCCAGAAAGAAAACAAACCCTGAAGATATTTTCATGAGGGTCACATTACATTTATAATTTTTGACTTAGAGAGAATTGACATCCTTCTAATACTGAGTCTTCTGATTATGAACATAATATGCTTTTTAATTTGTTCAAGTTTATATTTTCTCTTTTAGAATGTTCTTTAATTTTCCTCATATACATTTTCCTCAATTCTTGTTAAATTTGTGCTTGCATTTTGTTTTGTTTGATTTTACTATTGTAAACGGAGTCTGAGATCTCCTCTCCCATTATTTCTTCCAAGTGGTTACAGTTTGTTTACATGAAGACTTTTTAATTTCTGTATGTCAATTTTATATCTTGTTACTTTGCAAGGTATTTTTCCTATTTGAGGGGTTAACATGAATGCCCATTCCCCCTCCTCCTCTTTCCTATTGATTAGAACTGAGGAAGGGGTGGGCTGAACTTGCCAGCAATCCAGTCCTTGAAAATAAGAGCAGGGATATGGTAAGAATGTTTTGAAAATTGCATGCACAAACATATTTTTGTGGCATTTCTGTAGCTGTTCTGGGCACTGTCCCTTTCCCCTGCTGTAATACCTTTATAAGCCCCAACACCCTCCCCGCCCCCCTCACCGGGGGATAGCACAGTATGTCCTACCGGCTGCCTCCTGTGTGGTTTCTTTGGAATAGCAAAACAGTCGGTCAGCCTCCCCGGGCTTGACCTCCTGCCTTACACTGTCTATAGGAGGTTTTCTATTGATTCTAAAAAGTTTCCCAGAAATATATCATCTGCCCGTGGATGTAGTTCCACCTCTTCCTTTTCAATTCTTATGTCTCTAATTGCTTCCACTAGTATTAAAATAGTGAGCATCTTTGGGTTGGTTCTGATTTCAGTGGAAAAGCCTCTACTGTTTTTCCATTAATTAAGATGGTGGATTTGGGATTAAGATGTATAAGAGAAGTATCCCTCAATTTCTGGTTTATGAATCTTGAACATGAATGGGCTTTGAATTTTGTCAAATGTCTTTTCAGCAACTGCGTAGATTATCATTTGATTTTCTTCCTTTCCTATATAAGTTTGATACATTATGTTAATAGATTTCCTAATATTAAATGATTTTTATATTCCTGAAATGAACCCCACTTTGTTACGATATATTATTTATTTAATCTGCTGTTGGGTTCTTTTTCTAATATTTTATCCTTCATATACATTTGATGTCAATATCATGCTTGTTTCATAAAAATAAATTAAATTAATTTAATTATCTATGTCCTAGACTAGATTAAGTAACATTCAGATTATTTTATTTTAAAAGAGAACATTTAGTATAAATCACCTGTAAAACCATCTGTGTCTAGTGCTTTTTTGTTGGGTTTCTTTTTATTTTTTTATTTATTTCTCTCCCCTTCCTCTCCTCCCCCACCCCCAGTTGTCTGCTCTCTGTGTCCATTTCCTGTGTGTTCTTCTGTGTCCACTTGTATTCTTGTCAGTGACACCAGGAATCTGTGTCTCTTTGTTGTGACATCTTGCTGTATCAGTTCTCCATGTGTGTGGCGCCACTCCTGGGCAGGCTGCAGTTTTTCCCCTGCACTTTTTTCCTGGGGCAGCTCTCCTTACGGGGCACACTCCTTATGCGTGGGGCTCCCCTACCCAGGGGACACTCCTGTGTGGCAGTGCACTCCTTGCGCACATCAGCACTGTGCACGGGCCAGCTCACCACACAGGTCAGGAGTCCTGGGTTTGAATGCTGGACTTCCCATGTGGTAGGCAGATGCTCTATCAGTTGAACCAAATCTACTTCCCAGTTTTCTGTTTTATAAATCTATATATTTCTTCTACAGAAATCTGTCTACTTACTTTTTATCTCTAATGGGATAAATTTTTATAAATTATATTTTCCCAGAAAATTATGTACTTCATGTAGTTCATCTAGATTTTCAGATTTATTTGTATAGAATTATACAAATTAGTGGGCTCTGCTTTGGTAGCTATTTTTCCCTTGCCATTTAGTTTGTATATTTGTGCTTCCTTAAAAAAGAAAGAAAAGTTAGCTAAGAGTGGTTTATTGTTGTTATTTTCAAATATTTTAAACTTATGTATTATATTTACTCTCTTTCTGTTTGTTAATTCATTAATTTCCACTCTTATCTGATTAATTCCTTCACTCTGCTTTCCTTTTTCTTCTCTGCCTTTTTCTACCTTTGTGACTTCAGTGTTTTATTTACTTTCATTTTTATTGGTAGAGGTATTTAATACTATGAATTTTCCTCTGACAGCTGCTTTAGCTGTAGATCATTTATTCAGATATGATATTTTCATTATTAGTAATATTATTTTCAAGAATTCTAAATTTTTAATTTTCCCTTCATTGCAGGAATTATTCAAAAGTATGTGCAGGAGGGTTTTTTGATGTGGAGTTTTGATGTTTGAGTTTGATGCTGAAGCTGGAGCCCCAGGGAGAGAGACAGAGCCATTTACCTGATAGTTTACAGCTGACCTTGTGGAGAAACCAGAGGAGCTGTGCCCAGAGGAACCCAGGAAGCCTGAACCCTCACAGCCATCTTGCTCCAACACGTGAAAATAGACTTTGGTAGGGGAAGTAACTTATGCTTTACGGCCTGGTATCTGTAAACTCCTATCCTAAATAAATACCTTTGATAAAAAACAAACAAATATATATATATATGTGCAGGACAGATTTGTTGGTGTAGGTTTTTCAGGGTGAGCTATTTCTGACTTTCACAGATTTGCTAACAAGACATTACTCTGAGCATTAAATCTTAAAAACTATTATAAGTAATTAAGGAGCCCCAACTAGATGCCAAAGTTTTGCTTCTGTCGGATAGAGGCACAGAAAAAAAGAAGAAAAAAATCCATGACAAAAGTATGTGCATATTTTTAGACCTTTCCAAGCAGAGGAATGTTCATTATTATTTTCAATATCTAACTTTATTGCAATGTGGTCAGAGAATACTGTGATATTTGGATTTTGTTGAGGTTTTCCTTTATGGTCTAAGACACGTATTTTTATGAACATTCTATGTGCACTTTAAAATAAATGTATTTGCTAATGTTGGCATTCAGAATTTGATATGTGTATTTGAAATAGCTACCACATTACTTATGCTGCTTAGGTCAGAGCTACCCAAAGCAGTCAGTCTACTTTGTCACTAAGCACCCTATCCAGTTGACTTAAAAACTTTTTTGGGGGAAACGGACTTGGCCCAGTGGTTAGGGCGTCCATCTACCACATGGGAGGTCCAAGGTTCAAACCCCGGGCCTCCTTGGCCCACGTGGAGCTGGCCCATGTGCGGTGCTGATGCGCGCAAGGAGTGCCGTGCCACGCAGGGGTGTCCCCCGCGTAGGGGAGCTCCACGTGCAAGGAGTGCGCCCCGTAAAGAGAGCCGCCCAGCGCGAGAGAAAGTGCAGCCTTCCCAGGAATGGCACCACCCACACTTCCCATGCCGCTGATGACAACAGAAGCGGACAAAGAAACAAGACGCAGCAAATAGACACAGAGAACAGACAACCGGGGGAAGGGAGGAATTAAATAAATAAATAAATCTTTAAAAAAAAAAACTTTTTTGGGGAAGCAGATTTGGGAAGTGGATATGGGAAGCATCCACTTACCATATGGAAGGTCCAGGGTTCAAAACCAGGGCCTCCTGACCCGTGTGATGAGCTGGCCCACGTGCAGTGCTGTTGTGCACAAGGAGTGCCCTGCCAAGCAGGGGTGTCCCCCGTGTAGGGGAGCTCCACGCGCAAGGAGTGTGCCCCGTAAGGAAAGCCACCCAGTGCAAAAAAAGTGCAGCCTGCCCAGAAGTGCCGCCACACACACAGAGAGCTGATACAGCAAGATGATGCAACAAAAAGAGACACAGCTTCCTGGTGCCGCTGACAAGAATGCAAGCAGACACAGAACACACAGTGAATGGACACAGAGAGCAGACGATGGGAGGGGGGGAAGGAGAGAGACATTTAAAAAATAAATAAATAAATAAATCTTTTTTAAAAACCTTTATTTGTACAAGACTTTCTCAATGAAGAAAGTGGTACGTTGATTGCTATTCTGGAGCAAGCTTATCTTGTTGTAGACTTATAACAGTTCAAGGACTGGCATCAATCTGTAGACCACATTTTGAATAGCACTGGATTGTGTTTGCTAAATTCTTATTTAATTTTTTTATCTGCTTGACTTGTCTTGGGCTGAGAGTAGTGTGTTATAATCTTCTCTTGTTAATATGTTCCTATTTTCCCCACATCTCCTATAGTTTTTGCTTTTTAAAAGTTGATTGCTATGTTATTGAGTAAAAATAAATATATATACACATATATAAAAATTGTTAATGTAACCATTAGCATTATAAAAATAATGCTTTTTCTTTTTCTTTTCAATGCTTTTTGGTAAGAATTCTACCTTGACAGACGTGAAGATCATGATCCCTATTTTTATATTTTTTATTTTATCTGGTATATCTGTGTTTATCTTTCTATTTTTGAGCTTTCTTAATCTCTTTGTTTTAGATCTGTTTTATATGCAGCATAGGATTAGATTTTGCTTTGTTTGCCACTTCAAAAATACTTGTAATATGAGAGTCAGACCAACTATTTTATTGATACAACCAATATATTTACTTTCAGATTCATTATATATTTTCTATTATAAAGTATTTCATTATGTGGTCATCTGTTTTCTTCTCTCTCTCTTTCTCTCACTCTCTCTCACACACATTCTTGCTCTTTTAAAAAAAACATTTCTTTTGTAATTTAAGAAGTTTTATACTGTTGTACTAACTGTTATGTATATAATCTACATTTGTAAAAATAACGTTTTCCTTCTTTTTTTAAGATACTGGTCTATCAGTTCCCTACTATGAGCAATATGGAAATGAGCTAGTTACAAACTCTTCACCCTCCCCCCACTCCCCCTGATATCTATTTAAAATAACATATTATTAGTCAATAACTATAAGGCAATTGGTGAGCTTATATCATTTACCATTTATTCTTCCTTTCTCTTCCCCATTTTGATAGTTACAGTTCATCTTCATTGTTATAACATAATAATCACTACCATTCTGTCACTCTTATCTTCAATATTTAATTTTAGTTCTACAATTAAACATATTCAATGCTTATCATTAATCTTATATGGAAGCTTCTCCAGTTATTTCTTGTCTGAAGCTTGTTGTCTAGTAAATTCCTCAGGAATATCTCATGAGAACAATATTTCTGAACTTCTTCCTTTTTCATAAAAGCTTATCCATGGCCTTTATACTTTATGGCTAGTGTAGTTGGATGTAATCATTTGATTACCAATCACTGTTTTTTTTTAAAGATTTATTTACTTACTTTATTGTTTCTTTATTTACCCCCTCCCAGATGGTTCTCTCATTTGTTTGCTCACCTTCTCCAGGAGGCATCAGGAACTGAACCCAGGACCTCCCACATGAGAGGCAAGTGCCCAATGGCCTGAGCCATACCTGCTCCCTGTAAGCTGCAGTGCCTGCTGGCTTGTGGCATCTGCTCATTGCAGTGGGGGGTGGCATCTAGCTTATTGTGGTGGGGTAAACATCTGCTTGTCTTCTTTTTGGAGGCACTGGGACGTGAACCCCAGATCTTCCATATGGTAGGTGGGGACCCAACTTGTTGAGCCACATCCACTTTCCTGATCACTGCCATCCAGCTACTTCAGATCACAAGAGGAATCAACTTTGAGGGCAGCCATTGGTCCACCCACCCACTCCTCACCTGGCAAAAGCAGCATAGGAGTCTTAAAGAGGCATTGTTTATTTTTTTTCTCTTCTCTCTTTCCACTCCCTGTTGGAAAGCAAAAATAGTTGGAAAAGTCACAAATTGACAGCATCAGCCAACAACAACAACAAAAACAAACTTAGCAATCCCAGAGGAGTGGGAGAACTAAATTTCCAGAGTTATAACAACACAAGACTCATGATGTCCCGTTCTCAATAAAAACATACAAAAAAACAGGAAAGTATGGCCCATTCACAGAAAAAAAGAATTTGCCTGAAACCATCTCTGAGAAAGCTCATAAATTAGAACTATTAGTCAAAGATTTTAAATCAACTGTCTTAACTATATTTAATGAGCTAAAGGAATCCATATACAAAGAACTAAAGGAAATTAGGAAAATATTGTCTGAACAAAATTAATAGAATTATAAAAAGTAACCAGGGGAGTGGATGTAGCTCAAGTGCTTGAGCACCTACTTCCCATTATGAGGTCCTGGGTTTGATCCCCAGCACCTCCTTAAGAAAAAAAAGTAACCAAACAGAAATTTTGGAGCAGCGAAGTACAGTAATAAGAAATGAAAAATGCATTAGAAGGATTCAATAGCAGATTTGAACAGATATAAGAAAGTATCAGTGAACTGAAAGACAATTGAAATTATGCAGTGTGAGGAGCAGAAAGATAAAATAATGGGGGAAAAAAGAACAGTCTGAGGGACCTATGAAACACCATCAAGTATACCAATGTATGCATCATTGGAGTCCCAGAAGGACAAGAGAGAGAAAGAGACATAAAAAGTATTTGAAGAAATAATGACCACAAACTTCCCCAATGTGATGAAAGACAGGAATATACACATCTAGGATGTTCAATGAAATCCAAGCAGGATAGAATCTAAGAGCTCTAGCTACACCAATACATATATATTTTTAAAGATTTATTTATTTTTATTTATTTCTCCCCACTCCCTTTTTGTTTTCCAGTTGCTGAGTCTGTCTTTCCTGTTTCTTTAAAAGGCACCAGGAGCTGAACCCAGGACCTCTGATGTGGGAGGGAGGTACCTGATCAATTGAGCCACCTCTGTTCCCTTTCACCAATACATATTATAGTGAGATTGTTAAAATCTAAAAACAAAGAGAGGATTTTGAATGCAGGAAGAGAGAAGTAACTTGTCAGATACAAGGCATTCCTAATAAGATTAATACCAGTATTTTCATCAGAAGTCATAGAGACCAGAAGACAGTGGAATGGCATATTTAAAGTCATAAAGAAAAAAAAACCGTGTCAAATAAGAATTCTATATTTGCCAAAACTATCTTTAAAAAATAAGAGAAATGAATACTTTTGCAGATAAAAGCTGAAAGAGTTCATCTCCAGAAGACCTACCCTACAAGAAATACTAAAGGGAGTCCTTCAGGCTGAAATAAAAGGACACTGTGGCAGTAAGTTGAAGCCATAAGAAGAAATAAAGAACATTGGTAAGGTAACAATCTGTATTATTATACTTCCATATGTAATTGTCTTTTCCTTCCTATCTACCTTAACAGGCAAATATGTAAAATAATATTTTAAATTTATGTTAATGGACAGACAATGTATGAAGATGTAATTGAGACTTCTGATAAGATGTAGGATTAGAGAAACAGAGGGCTCACTTCTTTCCCTGAAAAATAGCTAAAGAACAGGTAGCAATGGTCCAGAAAACTGTTCCAGGGTTTAGGACATCAGGGGAAAGTTAGACACCACCCAGAAGAGAGAGGGCAAAGGAAAGAAATCTTGGCAGGCTGGAAAATCCTGTGAGTAAAGCTGTAGCAGCAGTTGCTGGTGCCCATCTTCCCACCCTCGGAGCAAACAGCAGTGGGTCCTCTGACCCCTGAATGGCAGCTACAGACTGAGGAGGTTGCATAGGTCCTCTTCTTTGAGAAAGAGGAGATGAAAGGACAAGACCTATGACAAATTCAGGTTTTGGCCAGTGACCGTGGTCTGTTGCATCCCAGGGGTTCCACACTTCAAGGCTGGGTGGGGCCATGACATTGCTTTCCCTGAGAGCTGTCAGGGAGCTAAGGATAAACTTCCTTCTCAAACACCCTCTCTGTTGCCCTGGACTGGCTGGTGATGACACAGAGGGAGGCGGGGTGTGGCTGGCCAAGGGAGGAGAGAAGCTTCTGAGAAATTTTGAGAAGTGTGCCTGCCCTCAGTTTCTGCATTTTCCACCCATTCAGGGTTATGGTGAATGGATTCCTCCCTTGGATCTGGGGTCTGAGCAGAGAGGTCTTCTGAAGCGTGCCACCTGCTGGCAGACCAAGAAAGTGCATACAAGGAAAGAAAAAACAATAATAGATAAATGAAAGAGACAATCTGGTGCCTTTACTGCCCCCCTCTCCAAGGCCCTTGGAAACTGCTCTGCACCTCATTACTTGGTCCTTAACCCTGGTTTGAGCAGTTAAATAGGGGTGATCCTAAAGATCTAGAACATGATGAGCCAAGAATGAAAAAAAAAAACAGTGGTAGCACACAGCTACTTAACTGTAAATCCCTAGGCAAGAGAGAGAAACTGACCATTAGTGTAAATTCACCATCATAATCAGATGCCTAGACATCAGCAAAAATTACAAGTCAGGGAAGCAGACTTGGCCCAGTGGTTAGGGCATCTGTCTACCACATGGGAGGTCCACGGTTCAAACCCTGGGCTTCCTTGATCCATGTGGAGCTGACCCATGAGCAGTGCTGATGCACGCAAGGAGTGCCCTGCCATGCAGGGGTTTCCCTGCTTAGGGGAGCCCCACATGCAAGGAGTGCGCCCCATAGGAGAGCTGTCCAGTGTGAAAGAAAGTGCAGCCTGCCTAAGAATGGCACCGCCCACATGGAGAGCTAACATAACAAGATGATGCAACAAAAAGAAACACAGATTCCTGTGCTGCTGACAACAACAGAAGTGGACAAAAAAGAAGATGCAGCAAATAGACACAGAGAACAGACAACCAGGGTGGGGAGGGTGAAGGGGAGAGAAATAAATTAATAAATTATTATTTTTAAAAAAATTACAACTCATACTAAGAAAATGGAAGATACGATTCAGGCAAAGGAACAAATCAAAACTCCAGATGAAACACAGGACTTGAAACAACTAATCAATAATGTTCACATAAATCTCCTAAATCAAATCATGGAGTTGAAGAACAACATGGCTAAAGAAATAAAAGACATTAAGAAGATACTGGATGAACACAAAGAAAATTTTGAAAAGTTGAATAGAAAAATAACAGCATTTTTGGGAATGAAAGACAAAGTATGTGAGATTAAAAATACAACAGATTTGAAATCATAGAAGAAAGTATCAGTGACATAGAGGTCAGAACAGCTGAGACTGAAAAGAGAGAATGGAGAGAGAAAAGAATGGGAAAAAATTTAGCAGGGGCTCAGGGAGCTGAATGATGGCACAAAATGCACCAACATACATGCAAGGGGAGCTCCAGAAGGAGAAGAGAAGGGAAAAGGGGCAGAAAAAGTATTTGTGGAATAATGGCCAAAAATTTCCCAACTCTCATGAAAGACATGAATATACATGTCCAGGGAGCACAGTGTACTCCAATCAGAATAAATTCAAATATACCTACTCCAAGACAAATAATATTTAGAATGCCAAATGCAAAGTTAAAGACAAAATTCTGGGAGACAAAATGCAAGGGAGAAGCAAAACATCACATATAAGGAATACCCAGTAAGACTTAGTGTGGATTTCCTTTCAGAAACCATGGAGGCCAGAAGGCAGTGATATAATATAATAAAGGTACTGAAAGTGAAAAACTGCCAGCTAAGAATTCTTTATCCAGCAAGACTGTCCTTCAAATATGACAAAGAGTTTAAAATATTCACAGATAAACAGAAACTAAGAGAGTTTGTAAACAAGACTCCAACTCTGCAGGAAACACTAAAGGGAGTTCTGCAGCCAGAAAAGAAAAGATAGGAGAGAGAAGTTTGGAGGAGAGTATAAAAATGAAGACTATCAGAAAGGATAATCAAAAGAGTAAAAAGATGGACAAAAATAAGATATGACATATGAAAGCCAAAGTATAAAATGGTTGAAGTAATGCCTTTAGAGTAACATTGAATATTAATGGATTAAACTCCCCAATCAAAAGACATATGCTGACATAATGGATTTAAAAAAAAAACAAAAACACATGAGCCATCCATATGCTGTCAGCAGGAGACTCACTTAGACCCAAGGATGAAAATAGACTGAAGGTGAAAGTTTGGAAAAAGATATTTCAAATGAGATACCCCTCACCATATACAAAAATTTATTTGAAATGGATCAATAACCTAAATATAAGAGCTAATACTATAAAATACTATAAAACTCTTACAAGAAAGCATAGGGGAATATCTTCAGGACCTTGTAGTGGCATAAGTTTTCGGAATTTACAACAAAAGCACCAGTAACACCAGAAAATACAGATAAAATGAACATCATCAAAATTGAAAACTTTTGTGCATAAAAGTATATTATCAAGGAAATGAAAAAATAACTTATAGAATGGGAGATATTTGGAAACATACATCTGATAAGGATTAAATAAAGAGGATATAAAAAGAACTTCTATAAAATAACAGTGTATCCATTTGATATAGTTATGAATTCCAAAAATAGATATTGGAGTATGTTTGTAAACTGGTCTGTACCTGGGCATGATTAAATTGTGATTAGGGCTTTGATTGGGCCATATCAGGAGGGTGCTGAGTCCCTTCCCCTTGTGGGTAAGGTCTCGGAGATAAAAGACATGACAAAAGACAGAGTTGGAGCATTTTGATGTTGGGGTTTATAATGTTGGAGTTTGATGCTGAAGTCTTAAGTTGGAGCCCCAGAAAGTAAGCACACAGAGGAAAGAGAAGCAAGTCCCAAGAAGAGAGGAACCTTGAGCCCAGAGAGAAGGAAGATCTAGGAAGAGAGAAATCCAGGAAGCCTGAACCTGGCAGACATTGGCAGCCATCTCGCTCCAACATATGGAAATAGACTTTGATGAGGTAAGCAAATTATACTTTATGGCCTGGTATCTGTAAGCTCCTATCCCAGATAAATACCCTTTATAAAAGCCAGCAGATTGCTGGTATTTTGCATCAGCTTCGGCTGAATAATACAAACAGCAAAAATAATAATAATAATAACAACAACAACAACAACAAAAAGTTCTATCAAAAAATGGGCCAAGGACTTGAATAGATAATTCTTCAAAGAAATGTTCAAAAGGCCAATAAGTTCATGAAAAGATGCTCAGCATTATTAGCCATTACAGAAATGCAAATTAAAACTACAATGAGATACTACTTCATACCTACTAAAATGGCTTTTTTTTTTCATTTTTTATTATCTTTTTTTTTAAAGATACATAGATCACACAAAATGTTACCTTAAAAAATGAGAGGTTCCCATATACCCCACTCCCCACACCCCCCATTCCTCCCACATTGACAACTTCTTTCATTAGTGTGGTACATTCATTGCATTTGATGAGTACTTTTTGAAGCATTGACATACAGCATGGATTATAGTTTATGTTGTAGTTTACACTCTCTCCCAGTCCATTCAGTGGGTTATGGCAGGATATATAACGTCCTGCATCTGTCCCTGCAATATCATTGAGGACAACTCCAAGTCCCGAAAATGCCACAATATCATACCTCTTTTTCCCTCTCCCTGTCTTTAGCAACTCCTGTGGCCACTGTTTTCCACATCAGTAATATAATTTCTTCCATTACAAGAGTCACAATAATTCTATGGTAGAATACCAATAAGTCCACTCTAATCCATTTTTTATTCCTCCAAACTGAGGACCCTGGGATGGCAATGTCCATTCCACCTCTAAATCGAGAGGGGGCTTAAATCCCACATGGCTGATGGATGGGATTCTCCTGCTTGCAGCTGTAGGCTCTCTCTGTTCCCTGGTGTGCTGGTTGACCATCTTCACCTCCCTGTTAGCTGACCTGGGTAAGTCCTATGAACTGGAGAGTAGGTGTTGCAACACTGCTGAGGCTCAGGGCCCAGCTGGCACACAGACAGTCCAGAGATTCAAGTCTCCTGGGCATACACCAACCCCAGCACCAACCACAGGTTCAGTAGAAGTCACGAAGAGGCATGCATAGAGAGGTCACATCTGAGTCCTACTCCATCACACTCAGGAGCATAAATTCCAAAGTAGGGTGCATTGGCAAGGCACTGAACTCCAGAGCCATCTGTCATGACTGTAGGACCTGGGTGTCTCCATAGCCCTCAGGAGCACCACTACCTGTGGTTGTATCTACTTTGGCTGTCTCTAAGATCCTGCTGAGATGTGCGTAACCACGACCCCTCTGATGACCTCCTAACTCATTTTGAAGTCTCTTAGCCATATAAACTCATTTATCTTTACCATTTCCCCCTCTATTCAAGGTCCTTTTCTAGTTGCAACACCAGCTGGTGCTTGGTAGTAATCCCTCAGGGTCAGGGAGGCTCATCCCCAGAAGTCATGTCCCCACACTGAGGGGAAGGTAATGCATTTACACGATGAGTTTGGCTAAGAGAGTGGCCACAATTGAACAACATGGATGCTCTTAGGAGGTAGTTCTTAGGGACCCTGCAGCTCTAGGCCTAGTTGAAATTTCAAGCCCACAGGCTTATAAGCATAATCATCAGTATCAAGTGCCCATCACTGGACCATCCTTATTCATCAGTCTTTGCCCTTATACTTGGAGGATTGTTGCTAGTCCGTTGGGGAATGCACAGAATTTCCCAGGATGGGAATGCAGCACTCAGTTGTCATGTGAAACTCTACCCCCTATGTCAATATCCAACAAACATCTGAGCATATGTATATATCCACATCTGCATGCATTGGAGAACTCCCTCCTACCTATGTATCCCCCAAAATAACACCCTACATCAGTGCTCCTCCCCTGCCATAGTTGAACCCCTCTGTGATCCAAAACTTCTTCAAAAATGAAATCTAATATATTGCCAAATTCAATTAATAGGAAAATGAAAAGTAGTGATAGGTTTAAAGATTAGAAATAGAATACATAATAATTAAGAAAAACTAAAATAAAGTAAAAAATAAATTGGGTATTAAAAAAAGAAAAATATCATAAAAAATTTTTTTTGCTGTTTTGCCTTTCATCACTGTAATAGTTGTTGCCCTGTACATACAGTGGCAAGGCAATCTCCTCCATTTCTTCCTCAGTATCTACATCCTTTTATTATTATTATTATTGTTATTATTATGTCTTCAAAAAAGTTTTAGGTTACAGTAAAGTCACATATAGAATATAGGGAACTCCCATTTACTAAACATCAAACCTTTTTCCCCATTCCCCAGCAATGATCTTTTTCTTCCCCAGCAATGATCTTTTTACATGTGGATGTTATATTTGCTGCAACTGATGCACAGATACTGAAACATAACTACTAACCATGGTTCCATTATGGTTTACGTTATGGTTTACATTTTAGACTATACACCTTTAAAATTTTTTTGGTGATATTTAACATGGCCTGTATCTATCATTGCAGGATCATGTAGAACACTTCCATTGCCCCCAGTTATGCCCTCTTCCAACTATCCTATTCCTCTCTCTCCCTCCCCTCAGGGCCCACAGTGACAACCAAGCTTCACTGCTTGAAGGACAAGATTCATAGATACTTGCAACAATGCTGAGGGGCTGGGTGTACTAGTATGTCCTCCCTCATTGGGAGCCACTTGAGAGACACCCTCCCCTCTGTTTGAGAACATCAGGCTTCCCAGGATGAGGACATAACACTTTCCCACTCATTGTGTGGGTCCCCACCCACTGATATAACACACTATGACAAGATGAGCACTCACACACTCCTTAGAAGCCTGTCCCAGGTGCACCCAGCTGTGCCAGATGCCCCCATCAAACACCTTAAACCAGTAACCCTTCCTTATTATATTTTATAAAGAGTTTTCTCAACATTATAGTTTCAACCACATACATGACAATCTCCCGTGTTCACTTGCTCCCCCAACCATCCCCTCAATTTCTTTGACCATCTGACCCATCCTCCCAGCCCTAGCCCCCTCAAGCCTGCAAAGCCCAACCCAATAGTATCCCTATGCCCTCGTCTTACGCCTTCACTGCACAACTACTTACCTCCACTTTAACTATTATTTTTTTAAAAACTGAAAATAACAAGTGTTGGTAAGGATGTGGGGAAATAGGAACCCTCATACATTGTTGGTGGGAATGTAAAATGGTATAGCGCTATGGAGAACAATTTGTCAGTTCCTTGGAAAGTTAAGTATAGAATTACCCTATGACCCCGTAATTCCACTCCTAAGTATATACCCTAAAGAATTAAAAGCAGGGACTCGGACAGATTTTTGTATACCAATGGTCAATGAGGCATTATTCACAATACCCAATGTCCATCAACAGATAAATGAATGGATAAATAAAACGTGGTATATACATACAATAGAATATTATTCAACCATAAAATAAGTGAAGTGCCAATACATGCTACATTATGGATAAACCTTGAAAACATCATGTTGTATGAAATAAGCCAGACTGAAAAGGAAAAACATTGCATGATTTCTCTTATATTTAATACTTAGATAAGCAAATTTACAGAGACAAAAAGCAGAATAGTGGTTGTGAGGGAGGTTGGAGGGAATGGGAAGTTATTACTAAATGATTATGAGTTTTGGTTTGGGATGATGAAAATTGTCTGGAAATAGATAACGGTAAAAGTTGTGCAGTATTGTCAATGTGTTTAATGTCACAGAATTGTCCATTTAAAATGGTTTAAATTATGTTTATGTTTTTTTATTTTACCACATGTGTATTTTACCACAATGAAAAATCAATCAATTAAAGCAACAACAACCTCTCTCCCCACCTCACCTCCAGCTTACTCTAGTCTTTTGTTATTAAGTCAATATGTCTGCTCTCCTATAGACACGAGGCAAACATAACTTCAGTTACAATTACAGCTACAGCCCCCCAGAACTTTGTTTAGACCCCATCTTGATTTTTTCTCTAAAGAAAAGAGGAATAAACCTCACTCTCATCATTCAGAATAAGGTATCAAAATGAGCCTACAATTTGTGAGCTTGAAGAAAGTAATAAAAGGTATCAGAACCCTGTCCTCATTGGTCCAGGAACTATTGGCACCCAAAGATGCTTAGCCACATTTCAGGTACCACTTTTATCGTCAGCCCCCATTGCCAAATGAGCAAAACCAGCTCTGGGTCTCAAGACTGTTGGAACAATAAAAAAACTCTTTCCTTCAAGCAGAGGACAAGTGCAGTATGAATAATGTCTGGGTTGGGAAGCGGACTTGGCCCAGTGGTTAGGGCATCCGTCTACCACATGGGAGGTCCAAGGTTCAAATCCCCGGCCTCCTTGACCCGTGTGGAGCTGGCCCATGCGCAGTGCTAATGCGCACAGAAGTGCCCTGCCATGCAGGGGTGTCCCCCGCGTAGGGGAACCCCACGCGCAAGGAGTGTGCTCCGTAAGGAGAGCCGCCCAGCGCGAAAGAAAGTGCAGCCTGCCCAGGAATGGCGCCATACACACGGAGAGCTGACACAACAAGGTGATGCAACAAAAAGAAACACAGATTCCCGTGCCACTGACAACAACAAAAGCGGACAAAGAAGAAGACACAGCAAACAAACACAGAGAACAGACAACTGGGGTGGGGAGGGAGGGGGAAGGGGAGAGAAATAAATAAATAAATCTTTAAATAATAATAATAATGTCTGGGTTGTGCTTGGCAGTGGCTTTGGTGGGGTCAAAGGAGAAAGTCAGACTGTTTATCAATCTCTGTCTCTGGGTGAGATTTCAATTTCCATCCTATTGTGGCATGTAAGATAAAAGTAGTCTTCCCTATAGAGGGGAGGCATTCCTAATTTTGGCATACCTTGCAATAGGTCCTGCTATTTGGAATTGTTAATCCCTTTTTCAAGTCCTCTATTTCATTTTTACAAGACAATTTTGAGGATGGTAATGCCCCTCCCCGCTTACTCCTGACTTTAATGGCAGGTCTTTTAGTATTTACCCATTTAATATGATGTTGCACTCAGTTTCTGAAAAATTTAAAAATGAAGAAACCTCTTTATTGTAATTAGGAAATGTCCTTTGTCTCCTGTTTTACTTAGTGTTGCTGGTTTTTTTCCTCAGATGCTATATAATATAATTGTGTAGTTTTCAATTTTTTAAATCATTGTGATGAATTGGATTGATGGATTTCCTCATTTTGAACTATCCTTAAGGTCCAGAAATAAATTCCATTTTAGGTTTATCCTTAGGTGCTTATTAGTTTTTGTTGCCATTGTGCATGGAACCTTATTTTCTATTACATTTTCTAATTGGTTATTGCTGTTATATAGGAAAGTTATTGATTTTTGTATGTTGAGCTTGTATGTGGTTACACTGCTGAATTTTCTTATTAGTTCTAATAGTTTGTCAATTGATTTTCTGGAGATTTTCTATGTAAGCAATAGTGTCATTTGCAAATAATCACAATTTCCCATTTTTTTCTAATACCTCTGATTGTTTTCCTTCTCTTTTTGAATTGGAGAGAACATCTGGTATCATTTTGAACAAGAGTGGCAATAAAGGTCATTCTTGTCTTGTTTCTGACTTCAACGGGAATGTTTCTATCATTTCAACATTAAGTATGACTTTTTGCTCCAGGCTTTTATTCTTGTTTTATTAAAAACAAACCTTGGTAGGGGTTACTTTGTTTAATGTATACCCAGGGGACCTGAATCTCTGGACCGACAAGTGATAGCCAGGCCCTGAGCCTCAAAAGACTTGCAACTCCTCACTCTGGTTTATTGGACTTATCCCACTCAGCTAACATGGAGGTGAAGAAGGTCAACCACCACACCATGGAGCCTAGAGTGCCTCCAACTGAAAGCAGGAGGATTGCATCCAGCATCCATGTGGAATCTAAGCCCCCTCTTGATATAGATGTGGAGTGGACACAACCACTCTAAGGTCCACAGGATGGAGGAATAGAGTATGTATTAGAGTGGACTTACTGATATTCTATTCATGAACTATTGTGATTAGTAATTGAAGAAAATGTGGCATTGGTGTGGAGAAAGTGGCCATGGTGGCTGCTGGGGGTAGGGAGTGGGAGGAAGAGATGTGATGTGGGGACATTTTCGGGACTTGGAGTTGTCCTGGGTGGTGCTGCAGGGACAGTTACCGGACATTGTATGTCCTCCCATGGCCCACTGGGGAGTGTGGGAGTGGGAGAGTGTGGGCTATGATGCGAACCATTGACCATGAGGAGCAGCGGTGCTCAGAGATGTATTCACCAAATGCAATGAATGTCTCATGATGATGGAGGAGGTTGTTGTTGTGGGGGAAGCACTGGGGGGAGGGGAGTGGGGGGTATATGGGGACCTCATATTTTTTTAATGTAACATTAAAAAAATAAATAAAGATTAAAAAATCCTTGTATCAAATTAAGAACATTCTTCACTAGTTTGCTAGGAGTCTTTTTTCTTTTATACCATTAATGGGTGTTGAATTTATTAAGATAAGCATACATTTAATTCATTGATATTATAAATTAAATTGATATACATTCTATTGTTGAACCAACCTAGGAATGCTAGGATGAATGCTCTTTGGACTTGATGGATTATTCTTTTCATACACGGCTGGATTTAATATGTTAACATAAATTTAAATTTTTGGTTCTTTGTTAATATGTGGGGCTGGGAATATATATTTTTCTCTTGTTGTCCTTGTCTGGCTTTGGTTTTGGGATATACTAGACGGTAAAATGTGTTAGGTGTCTTCCCTTCTTTTTTCAAGTTTTCTTGAGTGGTTTATAAAAAATGGGAATTATGTATTCTTTAAAGTTTTTTCTCTTTTTATTAGGTTCAAGTATGATGTGCTTTTTCATAAGTTTGAGAAAAATTTCAACTTCTTATATGCTCAAAAGAGAACCTGAATAACGAAAGAATTATCTGTTTATTGAGGGTCAAATAGAACTCACCTATTGATAATTTTCAGCCTGTTACCTTTTAAAATTGTAGTTCATCAACAACATTTTTAGCTTCTTTTATAGTTACTACTCTTTTGAGTTCTCAAACTCTTCTTGGAACAATTTTAGCTACTTTTATATAAAAGTATAGCTAAGAACTATCAACTTTAACTGATTCAGAAATCAGTATCAAAACAAGAATGAATTTGGTGTTTCTTGTTGGGTGGTAAAAATCCAGCTTAAAAAAAAAAAAAAAAAAAAGAGAAAATCCAGCTAATATTAAAGGCAGCCCTTAGCCTGCAGCTAATTGATTATCATCCATAATCAACTGAAATGAAAGACTCATTGAAGACAAAGCTTTGGGGTAATCAAATGGCCTCTGCCACAGAATAGCTCGGAGGGCAGAAGGAAATTGCAAACTGTACAGTGAGGAGGGGTTGCTTTATAATGTTCTGGACAGAGTAAAGAAAAAAAATGACAAGCTCAATACACTAAAATTTTGGCTCAAGACAAGTCTCAAACCATTGACTTCTATATCTATGATAAATAATTTCTTTCTTGCAGCCATAGGGCTGATATAGCTGAAAATTAAATACAAAATTTGATATTGTAAAATACTGTAGGGCGGTGGACTTGGCCCAGTGGTTAGGGAGTCTGTCTACCACATGGGAGGTTCACGGTTCAAACTCCGGGCCTCCTTGACCTGTGTGGAGCTGGCCCATGCGCAGTGCTGATGCACATAAGGAGTGCCGTGCCACGCAGGGGTATCCCCCATGTAGGGGAGCCCCACGCAAAAGGAGTGCGCCCTGTAAGGAGAACTGCCCAGCGCGAAAGAAAGTGTAGCCTGCCCAGGAATGGTGCCACACATACGGAGAGATGACACAACAAGATGACGCAACAAAAAGAAACACAGATTCCCATGCCACTGACAACAGCAGAAATGGACAAAGAAGATGCAGCAAATAGACACAGTGAACAGACAACCGGAGTAGGGGGGGAAGGGGAGAGAAGTAAATAAATTAATCTTTTTTAAAAAACTACTGTAGTACAGTGTCAGTTAAATTCACAGCCTTGCTAGGTCTCTTCTGTGAATTTTGGGGCATTGACCAGAAAAGAGAGCATTCACACGACTCAGAGCTCCCAAAACCCTACCTTCTTGAACTTCCTTTGCCAACAGAAGCAGTCCCTCTTTCCTTGTGGAGGTTAACCGATGACTTTTTACAATCATTGTCAGCAGGAGACAATAGTGATATAGTTCTGTAAAAACTTTCTGTTGACACCTTCTGGTAAATCAAGAATGTGCCAAGATCATAGCATCTTAGGTTCAATAAAATAAGGAAAATTCCGTGGAGATACATCACAGTGATGTTTCTGGAGGTCCAATGTTCTAGGGCATGTCAAGGTATCCCCTCCTCAGTAAAGCACAAATGGCTTCACCTTTCATTCTCCTACAATATGAAAAAGGCATAATACCATATTTAATTGATTCTAATAAGATGGGAATTATGCATATTTTTCACATTTTAACATCTCTGAAATGAGAATGCATCTTACAATCAATGGCATATCATGGTTTGATGTGTTTTAAAAAGTCTAGTGGAATAAAAAGGAACGTGCATGGCCTCATAGATTAGTTAAAATATGGTACTTTCTTGGAAATTTTAGGCAACATATACCATATCTGGGTACCTGCACCTACTTATTTACTGTGTAGCTATCAGCTTTGAGAGGAGTCCAGAGCAAGGGAAAACTCTCAATTGGGACTAGGTCAGTCTTCATGACCCACCAGATCTGGTCATGGTTAGCTCACCATGCTGATGGAGTCTGTAGCAAACCCATAGGAAAATCACAGAATAGTCACTTGGGATTTGTGGATAAAGAAATGCCTTTGGAAAACAACCAATCTCCCTTTGAGAAACAGTTTTGTATTGCTGACCCTAATAGAGACTGAATGTGTGCACTTGCAAACTGAGCTTCCCATGATATCCTGCTTACTATCTGATCCACTATAAAGTTTATAGTGTCCAATAGCATCCTATCATAAAGTGGAAAGGGTACATATAAATACACATGAGACCAGGTCCAACCATGTTCTCCTTTGTCACCCATCCCTCAACCAACACCTACGATAGCAAGAGGAATTCCTAAGGAAAAATGTGAAAATTGGTTTAGCATATGACTCCACATGATACAATTTTTCCTACCACAAGTGGGCCACTGAGGCATTAGCTTTACTCAGGTTTGGCTTTTAAGGACAATGTAGAAGGGAAATCTTCCCTGTGGAAGTATACTTAAATTGTACATCCCTTTGTACCAAAACGGCTAGATAAAGGATCCTGAGCAATTAATAGGTAGTAACTAATGATTTGGTTGGATGGTCAAAGATGTAGAAGGAAAAAGCTTAGAATGTTGATGATATGGAAGTTTGGAGATGTATGTGTATGGGTTTTCTGGTATTAGCCCAGAGGATGAGAATATTTGTGTCCCATGTAAATGCTCACCACAGGTCTTCCATTGTGAAGAAAACTCTCAGAAATCATCTGGACAAGACAACCCATGTTGAGAGTGTCAGTCAGCCATCTTTCCACAGTCATCACAGTGCTTACCCAAAGAGCTCATGAACAAAAGTGTCATGAATGTAAGCCATGTGTGGCTCCACTGGTTCCTTTTACCATGGGTATTATTAAATGTTCAACTTGCCAGAAACAGAGACTACTCTTGATCCCCTGATACAGTATGCCACACATGGTATAAGAAGTTTTATTATGGAGCTCTTCTATCACTAAGAGGCTAGCAGTTTGTCCTTACTAAAACAAAACCTTATTCTGGATTTGGGTTTGCTTTTATTGCTCTTCATGCTTCTTTGGACTTCGTAAATATTTTGTTGAACATTACGATATCTCATATAATATTGCTTCTGATCAAAGAACTCCCTTCACAGTGATAGAGGTAAGGCAGTAGACTGGTGCCCTTAGATCCTTCCTGTCACCCAGAAGCAACTTGCCTGATAGAGGTGGAATACACTGATCAGGAACTCAGTTCCAGCATCCACATTAAAAAAACACCTTACAGTGTTTATCTTGTTTTAGTTGTTATATTGATGGGTGGAAACCCACACAATAAACAAGAAAATATCAACCTCCCACCCTGGGAAGTCCTGCTATGTATTCTTAATCAGAGGGACAAGAATCCTACGAACATAGGCAGTAACTGATAAGAGAAAACAGACCAATATGTCAAACTCTCAATATTATCTTATTCTTCAAAAATTGAAACTTAGCGGTTACCATAGGTTCCTAGGGGAGGGGGAGGGAAGAATAGAATAGATGGAACATAGGGCATTTTTAGGGCATTAGAATTGTTCAGCTTGATCTTGCAATAACAGATACAGACCACTTTAAGTTTCATCAGAACCTATGAAAGTGTACAATCCAAAATGTAAACCATAATGTAAATCATTGACCATGGTTAGTAATAATGCATGTAAAATATTATTAATAAGGGAGAGGGAAAAGGGGAAGGATGTTGGGTATATGTGAATCCCCTATATTCTCTTTGTGACTTTTCTGTATCCTAAACTTCTTTGAGGAGAAAATGAAAAATAAGATGACAATGGGGGTGGGGGGAAATGTCACTGTACATACAAGACAACAGATCTTATAGTGATGAAAGACACAATGTCTAAAAATTTTTTTTCTAATTTTTTTTATTATTTCAAACTTTAAAAAAATTTTTGTATTTTATTGGCTATTTTGAAAATTATTATTCTATTTTCTTATTAATTTGATTTGTTTATTTTGTTGGCTTCATTTTTGGAGAGGTTTTGGATCACAGAAGGGTCACAATAGTGGCAGGGGAGGGTCACCAGTGCAGGGAGTCAGTGATAGGGGGATGCATAGGGAGGTGTTCACCTGGGGCATGACTCTAAGGCATATGAATATGTTCAAGTGTTCAGGGGTCATTCTGCTACAAGACTCCCCCAAGTGCAAGAACAATGCCTAGTGAAGGAAGACAGACTATTACACCAGCCCTTGATATTGATGATTGTACTTATGAACCTTTTCTTATGAAATTCAAACTTAGCCTAGTATTATATACTGCCTAAGAATCACCTCCTGAAAGCCTCCTTGTTCCTCAAAAGTGGCCTCTCTCTAAGCCAAACTCAACACATAAACACAATACCTTCCCCTCCGCATGGGACATGATTCCTGGGGATGAGCCTCCCTGGCACCGAGAGATTATTACAAACTGCCAACTAGCAATGCATCTGGAAGAAGACCTTGACCAGGGTGAAATGGTAAATACAAATGAATTTTTATGGCTAAGAGATTTCAAAGTGAGTCAGGAGGTCATTCCAGAGGTTATACTTAAACAAGTCTCAGCAAGATCTCATTGACTGCCACAGTAAATGGTACCTCAAATAGTTGGGCTCCTGAGGGCTCTAAAGATGTCCAGAAACTATAAGCAGGGCAGACAGTTCAGGAATTCAGCACCCTGTCAGTGGGCCTTTCTTTGGAGTTTATGTTCCCCAGTTTAACAGAGTTATACTCATTTTTAGGTCTCTACACATGGCTCTTCTGCCCCCTTTTATTTGAACCTGTAATTAGCACTATACTTGATAAATATATGTCCCAGAGACTTAAATCTTTGATCTGTCCATGTGCCAGTTGAGCCCTGAATTTCAGCAGAGTTGCAATACCTACTCTCCAGTTCACTGGACTCACCCAGGACAACTAACAAGATGACGGTGGGCAATACCCATCCCAAGGAACAGAGAGTGTCTGTACCTGCAAGCAAAATAGTTCCATCCTTCTGCCCCATAGGAGGAGGGTGTGAGGCAGTGGTCTCCATGTCTCTTCCGCTGGTCTTTGATGGCCCCCTCAGGCCGCATTCAATGTGGCAGGCAACATTGATTCCCTTCTCCCAGGAGCCTCCAGGTGGTTGTGGCCGGATTAGGGGTGGGTGGGGTAGCCCTTTGTCTTCAACTTCAGGTGGGTTTGGGCCAGCAGGCATTGGAGGATTGGGTGGAGACCTGGTGCTCCCTCTCAGTTAGAAGCAGAGTGGGCATCACCATCCCACAATCCTCAAGATTGGGGAATAAACAATGGACTAAAGTAGACTTATTATTCTAAAATACTTTTTTTTTTAAGATTTTTAAATTTTTATTTATTCCCCCTCATTCCCCATTCCCCATTCCTGTTTCCTTCCTTGTCTGTTCTCTGTGTCCATTTGCTGTGTGTTCTTCTGTGTCTACTTGTATTGTCTTTAGGCAGCTCCGGGAACCCATCCTGCGACCTTCTATAGTGGGAGAGAGGAGATTACTCTCTTGTGCCACCTTAACTCCCTATTCTGCTACGTCTTCTTATTTTCTCTCCTCTATCTCTTGTTGGATCATCTTGCTGTGCCAGCTCTCTGCATCAGCTGGCACTCCATGTGGGCCAGCTCATTGCATGGGCCAGCTTGCCCTCACCAGGAGGCCCTGGGCATTGAACCCTGGACCTCCTATATGGTAGACGGGAGCCCAATTGGTTGAGCCACATCTGTTTCCTAGACTTATTATTATTCTGGCAATGTAAGAACTCTTATCATTGATATAAAAGCAGTGGCCCCTAGAGGTTCTGAGGGATCGGAGAGAGAAGAATAGGTATAATATGTTTCATGTTTGGAACATTGAAGTTGTCCTGCATAACAATGCAGTGACATATTTTGCCATAACCTACAAAATTTTACAGGACAGAGTGTAAACTATAATGTAAATTGTAATCCATAGTTAGTAGCAATGCTTCAATATGTGTTCATCAATTGTAACAAATATACCACACTAATGAGGGATGCTGTTTATGTGGGAAAGTGTGGGAGGGGGAGGGAGTGGGGCATATGGGAATCCCTTATATTTTTGTTACACTTACATAATCTAAAGCCTCTTTAAAAATAAAAAAAAAATTTAAAAATTAAATAATTTACTCAAAAACAAAACAAAACAAAACAAAAAATACCTTATAAGTTTGGAAAGCTGTCTTCTAGGACAATATATGCCTGAACCACCAACCCATACGTATTAGTTACTTCTATTGCCTTGATACACTCACCAAGAAACAAAGAAATGAACACAGGGGTAGTATCTCTCACAATGCTACTTAATGAGCCTCTCGCCAACATTTTGCTTTCCATTCCCAGTATTCAGAATATTTCTGGTTTACGGATTTTAGTGCCCAGGGGAGGGATTCTTTACCAAAAATATGCCATGATTCCATAGAATTGTGAGATGAGACTTGACATCTGGCCATTTTGGTCTTCTCAAGCCAAAGGGAAAAAAAAGCAAAATTGGGGTTGAAGAGTTATCTGGGGTGATTCATTCTCCATTTAAGAGTAAATGTGGGGAAGTGGATTTGGCTCAACTGATAGGGCATCCGTCTACCACATGGGAGGTCCAGGGTTCAAACCCAGGGCCTCCTGACCCATGTGATAAGCTGGCCAATGCGCAGTGCTTATGCATGCAAGGAGTGCCATGCCACGCAGGGGTGTCCCCCACATAAGGGGGCCCCATGCGCAAGGAGTGCGTCCTGTAAGGAGAGCTGCCCCATGTGAAAAAAAAAAGTGCAGCCTGCCCAAGAATGGAGCCACACACATGGAGAGCTGAAGCAGCAAGATGACACAACAAAAAGAGACACAGATTCCCAGTGCCACTGACAAGAATACAAAAATACAAACAGACACAGAAGAACACACAGCAAATGGACACAGAGAGCAAACAACTGGGAGCACTCTCTCTTCCTGTATATCTGCTCCTGTGTGTCATCTTCCTTGTGAGAGTCTATTTTATCAGCTCAAGTGTGCTGGGACTCAACACTGAATTGCACTCCAATGATGTGGTAGAATCAAAGCCCTAATCTTAACATAATTTAATCAAAGACATCTCAGCTGAACCTAATACAATCAAAGAGTATCACACCCAGAGGAACAGACCAGTTTACAAATATAATCAGATATAGTTTCTGGAATTGATAAATAATATCAAACTGCCACATCTGGCGTAAAAGATAATGAAATATTTCAGTTCCTGATGAGATAATAATAACTTAAACAGGTGCTGCTTTCCTTCTTCTGTTCAACCTTGAAGATGTCACAGAAGCAAGAAGGAGGTATATGAATCTCAAAAACCTATGAAAGAACTATGAAAAATGCTGGGATACAGAAGGCAATTATGACCTGAAAACATTTTAGTGTGGAGGAGGGCTTGAAATCATAATTGTTATAAGAAGAACTGGAGAACCAAAAAGAGCAATAACCATAGGAAAAACTATAAAATGTTGTTAGTGAGCTGTATTGTAAGAGGAAGCAGGCTAAAAATTATGAATAGGTGAGTTCTATTTGATCTTCAAAGAATAGATTATTCCTCAGGTATTCAAGTTGATTTTAGAGCATATAAGAACTTGCAAAAAAGAAAGTATATATTAGGGGGAAATTATCTAGATATGTAATCATAATATTTATGTACATCAAAAACGAGGGTAAATTTTTAAGATCTTCCAGGGGAAATAAGAAAGAACAAAGGAATAAAATCAAATGGATATCAGACTTCTAAAAAGTTATAATGGATATTAGAAAAATTTGGAGAAATACTTTAAGGATTTGAATTAAAAATTGATGCTACAATTTTATATCCAGCTAATGTATTATTTAAATGTGAAGGTGCAATATACATATGATGTATAAGTAGGTTTACCTAGCAATGACTCTTCAGAGGAACATAAAAGAATCCAGAGTCTCTAGTATATAACATTCAAAATGTCCAGGATACAATCTAAAATTATCCAACATACAGAGAAATAGGAAAATGTAACCCATTCTTAAGAGAAAAGACAATCAATGGAGATCATACAAATATTGAAATTAGTAGAAAATTATTTAAAAGCAGCTATTTTATCCATACTCAGTGATATAAAGGAACATATGCGCATAATGAATGAAGAGAGAGATAATCTTAGAAGAAAAACAGAATCTGTTTTAAAAGTAAAATGAAAATTCTAGAACTGAAAACAAGCTTATTTTAAATTTTAAAAAATTCACTAGATGGGATTAACAATAGAACAGAGAAGAGGAAAAGGACTTGGCCCAGTGGTTAGGGCATCCGTCTACCACATGGGAGGTCCGCGGTTCAAACCCCGGGCTTCCTTGACCCGTGTGGAGCTGGCCCATGTGCAGTGCTGATGCGTGCAAGGAGTGGCAGGGGTGTCCCCTGCGTAGGGGAGCCCCACGCGCAGAGTGCACCCATAAGGAGAGCCGCCCAGCGCGAAAGAAAGTGCAGCCTGCCCAGGAATGGCGCCGCCCACACTTCCCGTGCCGCTGACAACAGAAGCGGACAAAGAAACAAGACGCAGCAAATAGACACAGAGAACAGACAACCGGGGGAGGAGGGGGGAATTAAATAAATAAATAAATCTTTAAAGAAAAAAAAAAAACCGAGAAGAAAGAAGCAAGGGTCAGTGAAGGTATCCAAATTGGAAGAGCAGAGCAATAAAACAGTGAAAATAAACTACCAGAGCTTCAGAAAACTCTGGGACAGTAGAGATAATATCAAAAGGTATAAATATGTGTAACTGGAATCTTAAAGGAGATAAGAGAAAGAATGGAGCAAAAAAGGGAACGATTAAAGGCTAAAAGTTTTCAAAATTTGGTGAAAGACATAAACTAACATATTTGAGAAGCTCAGTTAAATCCTAAGCAAAACAAATGTAAAGTAAGTCATACCTAGACATATCATACTCAAACTATTGGAAATCAAAGGTAAAGAGAAAATACTGAAAACAGCAAAAGAAAAATCACACATTACATACAGGGGAACAAGGATTTTAATTATTCTGACTTCTTATTGGAAATAATAGAGGTCAGAAGACTGTGGACTAAAATCTTTAATGTGCTAAAAGAAGAAAAAGAAAAAGAAGGAAAGAAATGAAGGAAGAAAGGTAGAAGGGAAGGAGGAAAGAAAGAGAGAAAGAGGAAGGAAGGAAGGAAGGAAGGGAGGGAGGGAGGGAGGGAAGAAGGAAAAGAGAAAAAAGAAAAGAAAGTGTCAACATTGAGATCTATACCTGAAAAAATATCCTTTCAGAAAGAAGGCAAAATAAAGATACTTCAGCTAAAAAGAAACTAAGAGAACTGTGGACTTGTACTATGAGAAATGCTAAAGAAATTTCCTCAGACTGAAAGAAGGAATGAAGAGCATTTTAAATGGTAAATATGGGTATAAATATAAAAGACTATTTTTCCTTTGATTTCTTTAAAATTGTTATTACTTTTAAAAAAGGATATTATTGTATTGTGGGGTTAATAACATGTAGATATAATAATAAAGGAAAATAGCATAAAAGTGGCAAAAGGAGATAAATAGATGGATTTGGTTGCAAGATTCTTACATTGTATGTGAAGTGGTACAATAACAAATGTAAATAACTGAAAAATTAAGGACGTATAGTTTAATCCCCTGAGCATGGGTCAGCAAACTATGATTTATGGGTCAAATCTGGCTTATTTGCGTGTAGTCCTCGAGATAAGGATGGTTTTTAGATTATTAAAGGGTTGTAAAAAACATTTTAAATGAGACTACATAACAGAGACTATATGTGGTTCGTTAATGCTAAAACATTTTCTACCTAGCCCTATACAGAAAGAGTTTGCTGATCCACCCTAGCTCAACCATTAAAATAATGCTAAAAAGTAAATAGATTATGTTGTTCTTTCGTAATCTGTAACAAATGTTTCAGAACAACCTAAGGTGTTGGTGGAGGGGTGATGTATGAGAATTGTGCACATTATGCATGATTGTTTGTAAGCTCACAACAGTAAAAAATATATATTAAAAAAAGTAAATAGATAATTGTATTAGTCAGCCAAAGGGGTGCTGATGCAGAGGACCAGAAATCTGTTGGCTTTTATCAAGAGTGTTTATTTGGGGGTAAAAGCTTACAGTTAGAATCCAACTTAAGGTACATTGGAGGTATTTTCTCACCAAAGTCAGGTGCCACATGTTGAAGCAAGTTGGCAATCTCTGCTATCTCCTTCCTTCTTCTTCATAGGGCTCTGTGGTTCCAGCTTCTTCTCATGAGCTGTAGGCTGTCGTAGGGCTCATTTATCTTCTGACCTTATCAGCTGCTCAGCTGCTCTGTTCTCTTCAGCTACAAACTGTCAGACAAATGGCTTGTCTCTCATCAAACATGACAGAGCTATGTCTTCTTCCATGTCTTCCTCTCTGTGTGTCTTCTTGAGTGAGTGTCCATTTAGATTAGCCCACTAAGGGGGCAGGGACTCAATAAGCCCTAATCTTAACATAATTTAATCAAAGTCATTTCAGCTGAATCTAATACAAAGAGTTTCACACCCAGAGGAATAAACATAATCTCTCTTTCGGGGATTCATAAATAATCTCAAACTGCCACAATAATAAAATAAATTAAAATGAAATTATAAAAATGTCCAAGTAATTTTTTTAAAGGGGATAAAATGAGAAATTGAGAAAAAAATCAGAAGGAATAAACAAACAGAAAACAAATTATAAATAGTAAATATAATATATCAATATTTCATTAAATCTTAAAGAACTAAACACCCCAATTAAAAGGCAGGGATTTTTCAAATGGATAAAAAAAAGCAAGGACCAAGTAGCTGCTGTATATAAGAGACATATTTTAAATGCAAACATACAAATAAGTTGAAAGAAAATGGAAGCAAAAAGATATACCATGCAAACAGTAAGCTTAAGAAGGCTGGAGTGGTTATAATAATATCACACAAAGTACACTTAAATACAGAGTATTGCCAGAGATAAAGATAGTTATTTCATAATGATAAAAAGGTCAATTCACCAGAAAAAAAAAACAATTATAAATTTGTATGTGCCTAATGACAGAGCTTTTGAAATTCATGAAGCAAAAATTGACCAAATTAAAGGGAGAAGCAGACAATTCCATAACCATAGTTGGAGATTTTAATTCCTCTCTCAGCCATTTTTACAACAATAGACAAAAAGATCAATAAAGACATGGATGATATGAATATTGACAATCATCTCAACCTAACTGATGTTTATAAAACCCAATACCAAACAACTGCAGGATACACATTCTTTTCAAGTACCATGGTACATTCACCATGGACCATAGCTGGTCCAAAAAACAAGTTTCAATAACTTTAAAAGAATTGAAATCATGGAGTATGCCCTCTACAATTGAACTAAACTAGATGTTAATAATCATAAGATTTATAGAAAATCCATACATATTTGGAAATTAGCCAAAACACTTCTAATTAATCCATCGTTCAAAGAAGAAATCACAAGAAAAATTAGAAAATACTTGGAACTGAAAGATAATGAAAATATAACCTAAATTGCAGTATACCACTAAAGCAGTGATTGGAGTGAAAATTATAGCTCTAAGTGCTTGTAATGGAAAAGAAGAAAAGTCTTAGATTGTTGAGGATTGAATAATGTACTCCACAAAAATCACGCTCAAGTCTTAATCTGCATTTCTGTGGTTATGAACCCATTTGTAAATAGGACCTTTAAAGATGTTATTATTACTTAAGGGGTCACTGAATTGAATTGAGGGTGGGCCTTAATCCAATATGGCTGAAATCCTTATAAGCAAAGGAAATTGGACATGGAAGTAGAAGCTAAAAATCAGAGGAGCAAACACAGGGTGAGATCACCATGTGACGGGATTGCTAGAATGCTACAGACTCTAGAAGAAAGCAAGCCTTGCCAATACCAGATGTTGGGCTGCAAGCCTCTAAAACTGTGAAACATTAAATTCCTATTTTTTAAGCCAAACCATTGTATGGTATTTATCATAGAAGCTTTGGCAAACTAAAAATATATATACACTCTTATAGTTTACAATGGAATGCTGACTCGCATTCTCAACTTTGCGGCTTCGATGAGCAGATAAATCTCAGATGGTGATGGGCAGGTCCAATCTTAGAGTCAGTGTCTCCTGTTCATGTGCCCTTTCCACCAGGGTCTGGTTGTAGGCCATAAATGGTGGAAAGCTGTCTCAGATAAGCTCATAGCCTTACTCCAGAACTCTAGGTCTGTTTCCACTATGATTCTCCTATTGGGATTTCCAGAGGGTATATACATCTTTGTCACAAAATACTTACAATACCATTGGGTCTGTTGGATCATCAGGCCCAAATGGCAACACAACTTGCCCTCCAACCTGGATCAGCTACAGCTCCTTCCTGATCTAGGCCTCTCTCATAACTTATATGATAACTGGTAAGTGAGTCAGAGCAGCATGTGCAAGCGTAAGACACATTGCCACCAAACCCAAAAAGAACCATTAAGTTTTGTAACTGCCTTTGAAATGGATGGTACAAGGTAAACGCATTGTTTCTTACTTTTTATTTTTATTTTATTATTTTTAGAAAACCCAAAGAATAGACTTGCAAAGAAATTTGCAAGGGAGTCTAGGCTTTAGAAGAACTGACTCACCAAATAAAAAATACAACTTATACATAAATGAAAAAAAAAGATTATAAAAGTTTGTTCATGGTGGAAAAACAATTTCCTCACATAATTATCATATCCAAAGATCATCACATATGTTTAGAGGTCAGTATTGCTAAAGTCAGGAATAAAAATTGTTTTGTTAATGAACTGGTAATATACTGGAAAGGCTCAAAGTTTCATTTTTTCGGGGTCTAGAACTAGTTGGTGTGGCTTTGTTTTTGTATTGCTTTGTTTATCTCAAGTAATAAAGTGCTTATTTTTTTCTGATTGGGGGATGTGATTTGCACCTCTCAGAAAGTCTATTTTGCTCCAATCCTTCTTTATGGTTGTTACCCTTTCCTCAGCTGCTTAAAGCAATACCATGAAATGGTTTGGCTTAAGCAATGGAAATTAATTCACTTATGGTTAGAATCCAGGAACATGTCCAAATCAAGACATCATCAAGGTGATGCATTCTTCCTGAAGACCAGCTGCCATCAGTCATTGACTCCTCTGCCACATGGCAAGGCACATGGTAGTGCCTGCTGGTCTCTCCCTTCTCTTCCAGGTTTCATTGATTTCACCTTCTTGCTTCAGTGGTTTTCTCTCTCTGTATTCATTCTGTTTATAAATGACTCCAGTAATAGGATCAAATCCCATCTTGAATAAGGTGGGTCACACCTTAACTGAAGTAACCTCATCAAAAGATCCTACCTACAATGGGTTTACACCCATAGGAATGGATTAGATATAAGATCATATTTTTCTGGTATAGACAGTGTCTTAGTTTGCTAAAGCTGCCAATGCAAAATTACCAGAAATGGGTTGGCTTTTAAAGGGCATTTATTAGGGGAAATGCTTACAATTCCAAGGCCATAAAACATCGAAATCAAGGTGTCATCAGACATGCTGTTTCACCAAAGGTTGGCTGCTGGCACACGGCAAGGCAAAAATGGCAGCTCTCCATCTTGGTCTCTGCCTTTTCCTCCAGGTTGCTCTCTCCTCAAGTTTAGCTGTGGGGGGTTAATCACATGGCATGACTCATCTCTTCAGCTTTGAGCTGCTCCATGGCCTCGCCTCTTTCTGTGCCTCTGTGCTCCACTGATTCCAGCCTCCAGGCTCTCTGTTAGCCTCTCAGGATTTCTCTTGGCCTCTCTCACAATCAGCTGATCCCGGAGTCCTCTTTCACATGGCAGGGTAAAAATGGTGACTATCTTTCTCTGTGTGTTTCTGCTTCTAGTTCTCAGTTTATGTAAGACCCCAGCAAGAGGGCAGAGACATTCTCTGGGTCATGCCTCACTGGTGCAGTCCAATCAAAGGCCCTAAAGTGAACTAATCAAGTGATCTAACCCAAAGGTTCCTTAATGCAATCAAAGGAACCCACACCCATAGGAATGGTTTAGTTTAAGAACATGATCTTTTCTGGTATTCACAAAAAACTTAAAACTCTAGAGCTTCAAACTGCCATAGTGGTTAATTCCCAATTCTCAACACAAATTTGCCCACATAAGTTTGTTTAGTGATTTCTGGTTTGATTTTATATTTTATTTGATTTGATTTGACAAGTTTTATTCACATAGATGTAACAGGGTACAGTAAAACACAAAGACCTCATTGTTTCTGGCTAACAAAACTAGAACTATATGACGCCAAAACTTAAGATTTAACTTTTGTTAACCCCTAGGGTTGTAATTTACCATTATATAAATAACTTTATCAATTATTTCCTACATGGTTAGTCCTTGTTTCTTTTGCATAGAGGTATAACAATACAATAAAGTGCACAAATCTTAAGGGTGCCAACTCAATAAATGTTTACATTTGTGTTCAACCATATACCCCCTTCCAGATCAAGACATAGAACATTTGCAGCACTCCAATAGACTCTTTCATGCTGTCTTCCTCTTGATGTCTCTCCCACTGTTCTGACCTCTATTACCTTAGATTAGTGCTGCCTGCTTTTGAACTTCATATGAATTAAATCATATAATATGTTCTCATTTGTGCCTGACTTCTTTCATGCAACATTATGTCAGTGAGATTCATTCCTATTGTTATGGGTAGCAGCAGTTTATTCTTTTTCATTGCTTATAATATTCCATTTATGATTATACCACAATTTATTCCTACTGTTGAGAGACATTTGAATTGTTTCCAGTTTGGGACTATTATGAATGCTGCTTTGACCATTCTTGTGCATATATATATATATTAAAGATTTATTTTTGGGAAACGGACTTGGTCCAGTGGTTAGGGCGTCCGTCTACCACATGGGAGGTTCGCGGTTCAAACCCCGGGCCTCCTTGACCCGTGTGGAGCTGGCCCATGCGCAGTGCTAATGGGCGCAAGGAGTGCCCTGCCACACAGGGGTGCCCTCCGCGTAGGGGAGCCCCACGTGCAAGGAGTGCGCCCTGTAAGGAGAGCTGCCCAGCGCCAAAGAAAGTGCAGCCTGCCCAGGAATGGCGCCGCCCACACTTCCCCTGCTGCTGACGACAACAGAAGCGACAAGACGCAGCAAATAGACACAGAGAACAGACAACTGGGGGAGGGGGGGGGATTAAATAAATAAATCTTTAAAAAAAGAAAGATTTATTTTTTATTTATTTCTCTCCCATTCTCCCCCCCCCCTTTGTCTGCTCTCATATCCATTTGCTGCATGTTCTTCTGTGTCCGCCTGTATTCTTGTCAGCAGCACCCAGAATCCGTGTCTCTTTTTGTTGCATCATCTTGCTGCATCAGCTCTCCATGCGTGCGGCACCATTCCTGGGCAGGCTGCACTTTTTTTTGCACTGGGCAGCTCTCCTTATGGGGCGCACTCCTTGCTTGTGGGGCTCCCCTATGCAGGGGACACCACTGTGTGGCAGGGCACTCCTTGCACGCATCAGCACTATGCATGGGCCAGCTCATCACACGAGTCAAGGAGGCTCTGGGTTTGAACCTTGGACCAGCAATATATAAGAGTTCTGTTGCAAAACCTGATATTATGAGACATTTTACTTTTAGTACTTTTAATGGGAAAAATATAAACTATGAACACTGAAGTTGAGAAGAAACAGAAAAGGGATGTGGATGTAGCTCAAGTGACTGAGCTCCCACTTACCACATGGGAGGTCCCAGGTTTGATTCCTGGTGCCTCCTAAAGAAGATGAACAAGACAACACATTGACACAATGGGCTGAAAACACGAGGGACACAACAAAGCAAGGAGGGGAGGTGATTATGTGCCTCCCTCCCATATGGGAGATCCCAGGTTGGGTTCCAGTGTCTCCAAAAAGAAGAAAAGCACACAACGAACAGACACAGCAAATGTAAACAATGGGGGGGGGGGGGGTAGGGGAAGGGGAAGGGATGGATAAAAAATAAAATAAAATAAATCCTGAAAAAAAAAACAGAAAACTTGAATAGACTAATAAACATTAAAGAAATTGCAATGATAGTTAAGGACTCCCCTTCCCCTCAAAACAAACATACAAGAGCCAGAGGGTTTTACAGATCAGTTCTACCAAATTTAAACACACACACACACACACACAAAGATAAGATCTATAGTGTACACATTGGTCAAGAAATAGCAAAAGAGTGAAGATTCCCAACTCATTTTAGGAGGATAATGTAACCTTGGTTCAAAATCAGATAAGGATCATTACAAGGAAAGAAAATTTAGGCCCATTTCAGTTATGAACATTGATTTTTTAAAAATCCTAAATAAAATATTAGCCAATGGAATCCAATAGCATACATTTTTAAAGATGCCTTGTGATCAGGCGGATTTCATTATAGGAGTGTAACATCAGAAAATCTGTCAATTGAACTCTTCATTAGTAGTCTAAAGGATAATTCCTATGACTATATTGATTGATGATTTTTTTCTTATTTGCTAAATAAAGATAATCGCCTATTTATGATGAATAAACAACTCTTAAAAACCTGAGAAGGAAACTTCCTTAATTTGGGAAAAAATATATACTGGGAACTAGAGCAAATGGGAAAGCTTTAAACACACTCCCTTTAAGAGGAAGAATCAGACCAGGATGCTCACTACCACAGCTGTTTTTTTAAATCTATTTCTGGAGGTCCTGTAGTGACTGAAAGGGAGGAGATAGAATAGTTTATTCTTAGCATCTTTCTCTAAATATTTCTGGAATTCATCCCCACTTTTGCAAATGTTGAGTGCCATCCCTTAACATCTCTCTCCTGGAAAGCCACAAGTACTCCCTAACTAGTTGCTGGGACTCCAGTCCCTTTACAGGGCAGGCAGAATCTGTCTGTCTCTCTTCCTTCTTCTGTCCTTCCTATTCTTCCTTTTATTATTTTTAAAAAGTGCACATTTACTATAGAAAGTATAAAAAACATCTATAGGCAAAAAGAAGAAAATGCAAATCATCTAGATAAAAACAACTGGCTTATTTCCTTTCTGAATTTTTTTGTATACATATACATTTATAGAAAAGGAGAGCCCATTAATTATCTGAAGGCTGTCATATTTGCTTTCTTTACTGCTGCATATTGAGAGCCTAGCACAGCACCTGGCAGATATATAGTGTATTTATTAAATACTAAACTAATATTTGTAGAATGAATTAATAACAAAATTGAATCAATTTACATTCCTACCAACACTATATGCTAGTGCTTATTCCATCCATGTTCTTGCCATGATTCTTTTAAGGTGTTGCCTAAAAAAATTAGTATCTATAATGAGATAGTAAACCCATAATGGATTTTAATTTTTCATTTCTTTAAATACCAGTGAAGCTGAATGTTTGCCTGTATATTTATCAGCTATTGCTCTTCTGTGACTTTCCAAATCATGTTCTTGGCTCATTTTTAAATTAGGATGTCTTTCCTTATTTTATTAGTTTGAAAATGTTCTTTATAATTAACTTGAGCAAGAGCACATTAGAGCGAGATGCTCTGGGTCTCTATTACGCCACGTAGAGGCTGACTCCCCTTTCCCGACAGCTTCTTTCTAAGGCTCCCCTGCAAACAGGGCACAAGGGAGCACCTCATGCTAGGAGACTCAGAGGATAAAGAGGCCCAGCCTGCCCCTAAGGAGCTCACAGTCTAGATGAGGAAGTGTTAGGGCAAGTAGTTAGAGGATAGAGGAAGAAAGGAGAGGAGGAAAAGGAAGGCAAGAGCCAGGCCAAGTGCTCAGGGAGCTCCTAATCTATTATTTCTGGACCCAGCTGTGAATAGATAGGGTGAGGAGAGATGGGCTTGGGGCCTCGTTTTTATTCTGCTTCTGACACCCACATCCAATCAGTTCCCAGTTCCATTGCCTCCCACCTGGTTCTCCGGCCTCCATCTCTGCCCTCCCCACTCGCAGGCCATCATCTTTCAGCAAGGTTTCCAAAAGATGAATTTGACTCTTTTCAGCCTTCTTCACAATGCTGTGGAACAGTCTTATGGGAAGATTTCCCACTGACAGTGGGCAGGGGGACACCCAAGGATAGGGGTAGAATCCAGGTTGTGGTCAAGACAGGATGATATTTGTCTGCTCTTAGGGCAAATCCAAACTCCTTACCAATACCTACCCTGATCTCAAGTCCTCCTATACTCCTCCTCACCCAGCACCACCCACACAGGTCTTTCTCTGTGTCTCCCCAACATGTGGAGCTCCTTCAGTTTCAGGACTTTGTACTTGTTATGCCTCCTGTCTGAAACATTTCTCCCCCAGATATTCTGTGGCTAGTTACATCATTTAAATCTCAGCTCAGATTTCACCTCTCTAAAGAAATCTTCCCTGGCATACTTTATCCTATTTTATTTCCTTATAGCCCTTGCCACCATTAAAACATATGCAATCTATTTTAGTGTCTATGTATTCCGTGTTTCCCTTCCTCCCCTAAAGATAAGTTCTGCTAGGAGATATTTCTATCTTCTTCACCCACTGCATCTCCAGGGCCAAGAACACACATTTGTTAGAGTACCTACAATGTAACACAATCCCTGTCCTCACAGAAATGAGTCTATCAAGGGAGCTATATATTAAATAAATAATTACAGAATAAATTAACTACAAGTAGGGTCAGTGTTTGAGGCAGAGGTGCAGGGCGCTCTCCCACTACTCTGTCCATTTTTGGCTCCAAGAATCAATCTTTTACCATGCGGGCAATTTCTGCTGGGAGACCCTACCTTCCTCTTCCACTCCTCAAACTGTTTTTAAGACAGTGAATCCACCCAGGGAGCAGGCCTCAGGAACAGGACAAGTTTTGCATTTCCCGGCCCAGTTCTCCAAAGTCCTGGGGTCTAGCCAGGTTTGTGCCTTTAGCTGCCATAGCCCCCTCTCCCCTCCAGACCAGAACGGGCTACATTAATAGCTAAGCCGTGCAGGCTGCCTGCTCTAGTTACTTCCTTGTATGTTTGGCAGGTCTTCACTTTGGGTCTGGCCTCCTTCATGCCTCAACAAGCCCTACCTCATTCCCCATTTTCATTGTCCATGTGTTCTTCCTGATTGACAGATTGGCTTGCAGAAGTTGAAGCTGAGTGCTGGTTCCCCTATCCTATCTGCTCTTCTTTAACACCTCCTGTTCTGGCTCTCTCCAAAGAGATCAGCAAGTTTCTCCCCCTAGGAGACAGTTCTTCCCTAGGGCTGGGGCTGTGTTCTTGGGTGTCTGTAAGTCACACTAGTGCAGCTAGCTGGGACTAGGGAAGTCCTGGGAAGCTGAGCTCCAGGCAAGCTCAACAAAACCTTGTTCTACAGACACTTCCATCAGAGGAGGTGCAAGTGAGGGTTCAGAACTCACTTTCCTTTGGCAGCCACCCTGGGAATCTCCGCCTTGTCTCATTTATCTTTTCATCTCCAATAATAAGCACAATGCCTGGTACATACTTAGCACTTAATTCACGCAATCAAAAAGCAACTAAATATGCCAGGCACAGTACTAACGTTTTATGTGCATTATCGGTATTTCATTCAAGTAGGTATTATTATCATTACCACTTTACAAATAAGGAAAACTGAGGTTCAGAGAAATTAAGTGACTTCCCAAGGTCACAAATTCTGCACTACTTTTTCATTGCCTGAGAGATAACATAGCAACGTATAGGGAAAGTGCCAGAAAGCAGAGAGCGCCAGAACACGCTCCTGCTCGCCAGAGCCAGACTGTGACAGGCTCGGCGCGATCTGTAGCTTTCTCTATGGGTTGCGAGCCGGCTCCGTTTCCACTAAGCACAACACGGAAGTATTCCTGTCGGCCACATTTCTCAAGAGCACAGCCGGAAGCTTCTGGCCGCAGCTCTGCGGGACTAAGGCCTCGGCGGCTGGGTCGCAGCCAGGGGATCCAGGTGTGGAGGTACCGGGGACGGAGGAGGTGGATGAGGCCGTTGAGGGAACCCAGTCAGCAGGACACAGGCGGGACCCCGACCTGACCCGGCCACTCTTCTCCTCCGCGCCCCGCCTCTACACCCCTCTACACCCCGCCCCCGCTTGGGTCTGGGGCGGCCCCGCCCCCTTACCTGAGTCTTGTTCCTTATCAGGCACTGACCCTCTGACTCTTGACCTCGGGGTGCTCGCCCATCTCTCAGGCGCGATGGCTACGGGCGCGGATGTGCGGGACATTCTAGAACTCGGAGGTCCAGAGGGGGATGCAGCCTCCGGGACCATCAGCAAGAAGGACATTATCAACCCAGACAAGGTAGCATGGGGTCCGAGAACGTTGGGTGAGTGAGTGAAGTGGTGAGGAGGGGTGACAATGGAAGAGAGATGCGGGAAATGAGGAGGTGTACTCCTAGTGAAATGGAGGATGAAAGGTGTGATATCTGGTGTGATAATAGGACATCATTAGTGAGATGTAGGGACCCAGGAGGTGGGGCAACCATAGAAGATGGTGGGGATGAAGAGGATATGACACCTCTAAGAGATAAGAAGGCCAAGAGAGTGTGAAACTTGTGAGGCATGAGGTACCAAGATGATGTGACAGTCTGAGACTGTGGAAAAAGTATTTTCTATTCTTACAGGTTGGGGCTCTCCCATATGAGGTGGAGATGGGGAGGGAAATCACCTGCTCAGGCTGGGGATGCTCTGGTGAATGGGTTTCTGTGCCAGTGTAGGTGGGTGGGTGAATATGTGTATTGTGCTTGTAGGTGCTGGGGTTGTTCAGGGATTGGCCCGGGTTGAAGCATTTTTAGGGAAGGGGGTCTAGGCTGTGGTTCCTCTCCTGTGATTTATCTCCTCAGAAAAAATCCAAGAAGTCCTCTGAGACACTGACCTTCAAGAGGCCAGAGGGCATGCACCGAGAGGTCTATGCACTGCTCTACTCTGACAAGAAGCAAGTATTTCTTGGAATCCTGTGTCTCCCAGGCTCTGGCCCTTGACCCACCTGCCATGTCCCTAAGTCCTAGTTTTCTCTGCCAGTTCCTTCCCCACCTTCCCACCCCAGTCAGGGCCACTGCTTGCTAAGCAGGATGCAGGAAGAGTTCAGCTCCCTCTCTCAGTATGTGACTTACTTGCTCTAGGGTAGTTCAACTCCTGGGGCCCAAAAGCTCTCTGTACCCTTTCTGGCTCTAACCCCCTACACCACCCCCCAAACCCCACTGCCAGGGATGCACCCCCACTACTACCCAGTGATACTGGCCAGGGCTACCGCACAGTGAAGGCCAAGTTGGGCTCTAAGAAGGTGCGGCCCTGGAAGTGGATGCCATTTACCAACCCAGCCCGCAAGGATGGAGCAATGTTCTTCCACTGGCGACGAGCAGCTGAGGAGGGCAAGGACTACCCCTTCGCCAGGTTCAACAAGGTGAGCACCATTCTGACACAGTCCAAGGTTGTCTTACCCCAAGCTGAGCCACTTGTGTGAGCTCTCCAGTCTCCTGGGGTTGGCTCTAGAAGCATGGCCTAGGCCTATGTCCCAACCATGGCTCCCCACTCAGTCCTTATTGTATTCACATGCAGGGTGGGATGCTGTGAGGCTTCTCTTGACTTTTCAGGTGGCACTGTCCTTCAGAACTCCATCCTGGGTGCTCCATTCTTGTCACTCTATCTTTTCTCCCTAGTGTGTCTCATTTACCCTATGGCTTCACTTACCCTCTGTATGCCAATGATTCCAATTTAATCTCTCCAGTCCAGAGCAACAGTTCTACATATCCAGTCAGTTATACATACTGGATAGGTATGTCAGTACATATCCAGACATACATCTCCCTGAATGTCCTGTGGGGAGCTTAGATCAACAGGCCCAAACAGAACCTATCGTGTTCTCGCTACTCCTCACACCCAAACCTGTTATTCTCCACGAATGGCACCAGTCCTCCTAGCTGCTCAAACTAGGAACTTGGGAATCATCCTGACTTAGCCTTTTTCCCCTCTCACATTATTTCAGTCAACAACAGGACAAAGAAGGTAAAGGAAGACAGGTAACATATAAGCAAATAAATTGGGTTCTTTCAGATAAGAATTATCAATAAAATGAATGGGTTATAGAGTGAACTGGTAGGTGTAGGAGAGGCATACTTTAGATAGGCTGGTCAGGGAGAGCCTCTCTGAGGACGTGGCACTTGAGTTAGGCCTCAGTGATGCATCTAATCATTGAGTCCCCCTGATTCTCTTTCATTTTCATTCCCCAGTACCAGTGCACTCTTCTGAGCTATAATACCTATGGTTTAGATTACTGAGATTCAGAGAGTACAGCCTTACCCAGGCTCATCCAGGCTCACCCAACCAATTAGAGGCAGAGCAAGGCTGGGCTAGGATTTTCTAGGCCATTGCTTAAGCCACAGTACAGTGGCCTCACAGCCACTACAGCCTGAAGCAGCCTAGCCTCAGAGACTGAAAATACTGAGGGCTTGAGCCCAGGATGCCAAATCTCCCCTCAGCCCCATGTATCCAACTGCACTTGGACATCTGGATGGCTCACAGGCTTATTAGATTCAGCACGTCCAGGTGTGAAATCATTCTCTCCTCTCTGATCCAAACCCAGTTTTCTGGTTTTCAAACATGGACCAGTGCTACTGGTGCCCATTAAAAGTCCCACCGCTAATAAGTGCTTGGCTCAAGCAGAGACAGGGAGAGAACCACTTGACTGGTTGAGGAGGCAATGTCTAGCTAGCCAAGGAGAACAGCTGACCTTCTGTATAGGTCTCTGCACAAGGAGGCCATACCTTTCCCCATCCTTCCTGGTGCTGTCTTTTGGGCACTGTCATCTCTCTGAGATGAACCTGGATAGCCCACCCTGGAAACCCAAGCTATCTATGGTATCTCAGCTAAGACCACATTGGAATTTTCCGCAAGAGTTTTGGTATCTCCTACTTTTTCTGAGAGAATTTTTTACTTTGATTAACCTACAAGAGTATTACCTAGCCCTAGGGGCTGTTTGGGATCTGCTTACATGGAGCTTTTCTTTCCTCAACCTTTCCCGTCTTGGACAGGGACCGCAAGGGTACACTCTGTCTTCTCAGAGCCTGATTCTCAGTCTTCCTCTCATGTTGGGCATCTCTTGGCTCTGCTGCTCTTCCAGTTGACTCCCAAAGACATTATTATTATTACTATTATTATGACTCCTCCTTGAATCTCCTGAGTTGCTCTTCATCTCCTGCAACACACTGTTCTACTCTTACTTGGGGCCTTCTGGGACTCAGATAGCAGGCGAATCTGGGCTCGTCTCTCCCTTCCTGAAAGCCAGTCTCTGCCCAAGTTTATCTAGGCCAACCTGAGCTTCTGCATGGCTAGTTTCCCAAAGGCCACATCAGCAGTGAAAGATGAAGGAGGTTAGTTCCTTTGTGGGGGATGCTTGAGCATGTTTGTAGGCCACAGGGAAGAAACCAGAAAAGTGGAAGAGCCTGGGGAGGTAAGGTTAAGGAGGAACAACCAAGAGATGAGGCATCTGAAGTAGCGGGAAGGAAAGTTGGATAAGGTATTTTGAGATGGAGACAAAAGTATTAATTTTGTATTTAGTAAATACTGCTCCAAGTCAGCTCATGCCTTGGGTACTAGGTACACAAAAATGAATCAGACACAGTGTGTATCTGATGTGATACATGCTTTATTGGGAGGATCAGAGGGTCTTGGAAGCTTCCTGGAGTAGAGCCTGAGTTGAGTCTTGAAGGATGTTACCAGGTGATAATAGAGTGACTTTTTTAGGCAGAGGAAATAGCAAAGGCATTAATAAAAAATGAAAAAAGTTCCAGGTATGAGGTGTACTATGGACATTTCAGTGTTCATGAGGCCTGAAGCCCAAGGCAGATCATGGTGGAAAATGAGGCCTGAGATGAGGCAGGCAGGGTTTTGGAAACCAGGCTCAGGAATTTGGGCTTTGCCCTGAAGTCTTTGGATAGTAGCTGATGGGTTTTAAGAACAGTAGTATCCAGCTAAGATGGAGTTGAAGAAGGACAATCACCACACCATGGAGCCTAGAGTGATTACAACTGAAAATGGGAGGATTGCATCCAGCATCCATGTGGAATTTGAGCCTCCTCTTGACATAGAGGTGCAATGGATACAACCAATCCAATGTCCACATAGAAGAGGTGGTATTGGATTGAGAAAAGTGGACATGGTGGACGATGGGTATGGGGAAAGGCAGGAAGAGATGAGAGGTGGAGGTGTCTTTGGGACATGGAGCTGCCCTGGATGGTGCTTCAGAGGCAATCACCGGACATTGTAAATCCTCACAGGGCCCACTGGATGGAATGGGGGAGAGTATGGGCCATGATGTGGACCATTGACTATGAGGTGCAGAGGTGCCCAAAGATGTACTTACCAAATCCAATGGATGTGTCATGATGATGGGAACGAATGTTGTTGGGGGGGGAGAGAGGGGGGGGTGGGGGAGCGGGGTTGAATGGGTCCTCACATATATATATATATATATATTTTTTTTAAAGATTTATTTTTATTTATTTAATTCCCCTCCCCTCCCCCGGTTGTCTGTTTTCTGTGTCTTTTTGCTGCGTCTTGTTTCTTTGTCCGCTTCTGTTGTCTTCAGGGCACGGGAAGTGTGGGCGGCGCCATTCCTCGGCAGGCTGCTCCCTCCTTCGCGCTGGGCGGCTCTCCTTATGGGTGCACTCCTTGCACGTGGGGCTCCCCTACGCGGGGGACACCCCGTGTAGCACGGCACTCCTTGCGCGCATCAGCACTGCGCTTGGGCCAGCTCCACACGGGTCAAGGAGGCCCGGGGCTTGAACCGCGGACCTCCCATGTGGTAGACGGACGCCCTAACCACTGGGCCAAAGTCCGTTTCCCATCACATATATATTTTTGATGTAATATTATTACAAAGTCAATAAAAAAAAAAAAAAAAAAAAAAAAAGAACAGTAGTATCAGGATCAGGTTTGAGTTTTAGAGATCACAGATTCACAGATTCATTTTCCAAAATGAAGTTGGAATAAAACTAATACTCTTCCCCTTCATTCCTGCTCCCATTGACTTCTCATCCACTCTCTTGTTCAAGCCAGAAACAGGAGTTATCTATGACAGTGTCTTCCCTCACCCCTCACATCCAGTTATCTAGTCCCATGGTTTTTGTCTCCTGAAGTCTCTCAAGTCTGTGCTCTTTTCTCCACCCTCCACTGGTGCTGCTCTAGTTTAGACCTCTTCATTTCTCACCTGGATTATTTCTAGAGCCTGCCAGCTGGTCTCTCAGATTCTCATCTTACTCCTTCATCCTCACTGGTGCCATGGTGGTCTTTGTAAAAGAAACATGGCCATTTCAGTCATTTCCTTAAAACTAACCTTACTGACTCCCAGCACCCTCAGGATGAATTCCAAGCTTCTTAGCAGGGTAAACGAGGCCCTGTAGGCACTGGCTTCTGCTGACTTGCTAAGCTCTTTTCATGCCTCTTCCCCTCTCACCTTTAACTTGTTTCCCTACCATGCTCTTAACTGCCATGCCCACACACATCAGTCTGTGTCTCTCATTGCTGTGCTCATGTTGCACCCTCTGCCTTGGATTCTCTCCCCATCTTCCCTTACCAGATCACTTCTATTCAGCCTTTAGACCAAACTTGGTCTCTTTAGCTGCCCTGACCAACTTATATTCCCAGCTGGATTAGGTATTGCTCATTACACCCTAGGTACACCTCTGTCTTCACTACACTGTACTAAAATTATCAAAGACTCTTCCTTTTTTCAGCTGGACTGTTAGCTCTGCGGGAGTAAGCACCCTGTCTCTCTTCTTCAGCACTGTGTCTCCATCGTAGGTCTGCCAGGCACATGATAAATATTTGCTGAATGAATGAATGTCTTCCTTGCTTGACTATGAACTCTTTGAGAGCAGGACTGTCTACACATATCCTAAGTATGTTTCGGTATTGAACAGAATTGTGGAGAGAGGGTGTAGCTCACTGGTTGAGTACCTGCTTCCCATGTACGAGATCCTGGATTCAATCCTCAGTACCTCCTAAAAATAAAAAATAAAAAATATGAGGAGCAGATATAGCTCAGTGGTTGAGTGACTGCCTCCCAAATGTGAGGTCCCAGGATCACCTCCTTTAAAAAAAAATTTTTTTTAATAGACTTGGAATACATAGGAGGGGTACTTAACCAAGCCTGGGAAATTTAGGGAGACTTCCCAGAGGAGATGACACCTGAATGAGACCAAAAGCATGAGAAAGAGTCATCTAGGTTGAAAGAAATATGCAGGTGGGAAGACATTTTTGGGCAAGAACAAAGACTAGAACCTGGTATGTTCCAAAAGCTGCTTGTCGTTTGGTTGGAACTTAGGGTCAATGAGGGACAGTGGCAGCAGAGGGCGGCAGGTCACTCATTCCTATGACCAGTGATTGACTCAGTAAATGTTCATTGATAACTACAATGTACCTGGCCCTGTGCTGATCTCTCAAGGTAGGAAAGGAACCATGTGATCCTTACCATTGAGGGGTTTGTGGGTAATCTAGAAAGCACTTATCTTGGAGTAGTGGGGACCCTTTCAGGGGCTTAATAAGGAGTCGATGGGTGACATGATAGATATAATTTAGAACAGTGCTTCTCAAATTACCTGTGGTGAAGGATGTTTTTCAAGTTCTAATCCATCACCAACAGATAATTTTATAAGATAGCAAAATTCCAAAAAAAGACAAAATGCAAGTCCATGTTTCTTAGATTCAGCATGTTACTATAAGATTGACATAAAAGTTTCTAAATGCCTACTCTCAATTTCCATACTTACTGTAGACCAGTAATAACAGTTTGCAAGCAGCACTGGTCCACAGACCACATTGATTTCCACTGTTCAGAGATCAGATCTTGGCTGCAGATGGCGAAGTGATTGGAGGATTGCATGGAGGCAGAGGCCAGTAAGGAGGCTGTTTTTCTGGTCCAGTCAAGTGTCGGTGGTGGTATGGACTGGGATATGGCAGTGGAGATATGGAGATATTTCAGATATAGAAGCCACAGATTTGGTGAAGGGGAGGGGTCTAGGTGAAGGTAGGAATTAAGATGCTTCCCACATTTCTGGCTTGGGCAACTGGTTGGGTGGTAATGGAATTAACTGAGATCTAGGATGCAGGAAATGTAAGTTTGAGGGTGATGAATTCAGTATTGAACATGTTAGGTTTGAGGTGGATGTGGGACCTTCAGTAGATTCCAAAAGGCAGTTGGAATTAGGGTCTTGAGGTCAGACTCGGAGCCAGTTTGACAGAGTAGAAAAACTTCCCTGGTCCAGTCTCTCTTTGCCTCCATTCTTAGATCTCTGACAGATCCAGCTGGTGGCGCTACTGTTTGTCCCCAAGGGAGCCTTGGGGCAGTGGGGGAGGACAACCCCCCCCCCCCCCCCCCCCCCCCCGCAAGGGTTCGTAAATTAGGACTCGGCTGCCTAATTTCTGTAGAACTGCAAGTCCCTTTATCACCACTGGGTGGCAGTAGTGCTTCAAACAAGTTTCCTGGTTTTCTGGCATAGAGGCTCCTGAGCCTTTCTCCTGTTATCCCCAGATATTCAACCATCTGCCCTACTCCAAGTTGATCTTTGGACTCCACTGACACATTTGGGCCTCTCACCTGTACCATGGGGGGTAGGAGCATGTATCCTCCTACTGAGCCTCTGATAGCTGAAAGGGTCTTGAAGTTGCTCCTGTAATGAGTCCAGAGGTAGGCCACAGTCTCAGAGGCTGCCAGGGCCTCTGTTCAATCAGACAGGCTCTTTCCTCACCCCGGAAGCATACCAGATCCAGGCTGTCCTCTGCAGGGCCATTGGCAGAGGAGTGGCCTTTGTCCAGCCCTGGGATTGGCAATAAACAGAAGGGCTGTGGTCATGGGGCTGTAGCAATGACATGCCATGATATGGCCATGACCCATGTGTCCCTTCTGTGCCAGTAGACTGTGCAGGTACCTGTGTATTCAGAGCAGGAGTACCAGCTCTATCTTCATGATGATGCTTGGACTAAGGCAGAAACGGACCACCTCTTTGACCTGAGCCGCCGCTTTGACCTGCGTTTTGTAGTTATCCATGACCGGTATGACCACCAGCAGTTCAAGGTGAGCCAGCGTCATATATTTGCATGTGTGTCTCAACCCCCAGGTCTGGAAGGCCCTTTACCTCCTTGCCATCCCTTCCCCTTTCCACTTGGCCCTGAGTGTTCATCCCAACCCCCTGCTTACGTCTTTATCCTCAGAAACGTTCTGTGGAAGACCTGAAAGAGCGGTACTATCACATCTGTGCCAAGCTTGCCAATGTGCGGGCCGTGCCAGGCACAGACCTCAAGATACCAGTATTTGATGCTGGGCATGAGCGACGTCGGAAGGAGCAGTTGGAGCGTCTCTACAACCGGACCCCAGAGCAGGTCAGTCCCTGAAACCCCCACCAATTGTCTTCATCCTCCATGCCTTCATCCCCCTGACCTCCTATGTCACCTCACCCCTAGGGTCCGATACTTCCCACTGGTACCCCACCTTACCCCCCAGCCCATTCTTCTCTCTCCCTGGCCTTCCCCCTGCTTAATATATAGCCCTTCACTCCCTCACAATCCCTTACCTCTCAGGTTCCCGCATTGACCTCCCTGGCACCCTCTTACCTCCCTATCTATCCTCACTCCCTGATGCACCCTCATCTCCTTCTCCACATCTCTCACTTTCCCAGGTGGCAGAGGAGGAGTACCTGCTACAGGAGCTGCGTAAGATTGAGGCCCGGAAAAAGGAGCGGGAAAAGCGCAGTCAGGACCTGCAGAAGCTGATAACAGCAGCAGACACAACTGCAGAGCAGCGACGCACAGAACGCAAGGCCCCCAAGAAGAAGCTACCCCAGAAAAAGGAGGCTGAGAAGCCGGTATGGAGGCTAAGCCAGCCCAGGCTCAGGGCCCCACCTGACATTCGGCCATCTAGTGGAGGGCTCTGAGAGCACGCAGAACTGGCTAGGTGCTGGGACTTTGCCCTTGTGACTTCTTGGTCTCTATAACCCTTCTCTCTCAGGCTGTTCCCGAGACTGCAGGCATCAAGTTTCCAGACTTCAAGTCTGCAGGTGTCACACTGCGGAGTCAGCGGGTACGTAAGCTATCCCCTTTAACATGTTCAGGCCCTGGGCTCTTGATGGCCTTAATGCTGCAGGTAGGTGAGGCTGGACCAACGGGAAGATGTGTCATGTGCTGATAGAGGTGGCCTCACCAGGCTCTCAGCACCATGGCCAGGCTGAGATAACAGCTTTCATGGCACTCCCCTGGCCCACAGCTGCCTCCTAGGGTGACTTTCTTCCGCTCCCCCACTGCCTTTAGTTCCCCTCATCTAAGCCTCTTGTGGGGGGTAGGGCTTAGTTGCCTGGGTCATTGCAGATGAAGCTGCCAAGCTCTGTGGGACAGAAGAAGATCAAGGCCCTGGAGCAGATGCTGCTGGAGCTTGGTGTGGGTGAGTATGGGGTACTGGGTCCCACAGGATGTACCCACTGGAGGCTATCGATAAATGCTGGGAAGGGGGAAAGACAGTTGATGTTGCCAGGCATCCACCACAGCCCAAATCTGCCTGCCCCCACAGAGCTGAGCCCGACACCCACAGAGGAACTGGTGCATATGTTCAACGAGCTGCGAAGTGACCTGGTGCTGCTCTACGAACTCAAGCAGGCTTGTGCCAACTGCGAGTACGAGCTACAGATGCTGCGGCACCGGCACGAGGCACTGGCCCGGGCTGGTGTGCTGGGCGGCCCTGCCACACCAGCATCGGGCCCAGCCCCAGCCTCTGCTGAGCCCACAGTGCCTGAACCTGGCCCTGGGCCTGACCCTACCAAGGACACGATCATTGACGTGGTGGGCGCACCCCTCACACCCAATTCGGTAAGAAGCAGGGCAGGCTAGGAGAGCGTGCACTAGCCCTGCATGTGAGCACATGGTATACAGGCTCTGCGTCTAGTGCCTGCAGCTGGACTCCTCACCTCTGTGGGGTTTGGAGGCTGAGGAGAGGAGTGGGTTGGCCAGTGGACTGTCCTTCCCTGAGATTGTGAAATCCACGTATCAAGCCTGAATCAGGCTTTGGGGCTATTGACCGCAACACCTTCTTTGTCTCCTCAGAGGAAGCGACGGGAATCAGCCTCCAGTTCCTCTTCTGTGAAGAAAGCCAAGAAGCCATGAGAGGCCACACAGGGTGTGGGTAATACTGCTGTGTAAATAGAGCTGCTGAGTTGGACTGGGCTGCTTCCTTTTCCTTTCTCCCATTTTTAGCCCCTAGTTGGGAGGGGTGGGCCAGGTGGGGGATCACCACATCCACCCGAGGATGGTAATCAGTGCTTAGCAGCATCAGGACCCTTAGCAGCCTTCTAAAAGTTTGAGAATTTTGCCCAAACTCCTGCACCTTGGAACACCCATGGTTTTACGCTCAAGATAACTCTGCACACATAGCAGTGGCCTCAGACACCAACAACATCCATAGCCTTATGCCCTGACAGCAGCCACACCCCTACTGAGGGCCTTGTTCATGTTCGGTGAGAGTCCCACAGGTGCTCTGGTGACCACATGCAGGTCCACAGTGACGGCTTTGGGCACAGGCAGCCTGGAACACACTGGTTACCCTCACACTCTGACACCATTAGACACAGCAGCTGCCTTGTACACAAATGGCTTTGCACACGCAGGGCCTCGTTTCCCCGACTTTATTCAGTGGCACGTTCACAGCGGGGATGGGGGTAGACACAAAGTGGGGCCTGATCTGTCCTGGAGCCCTGGGGGCACCACACACCATGCACTATGGATGAGAGGGGGCACAGGGGGGCTTGGTGGCCCCAGCAGAAGCCTGTGTACCAGGGAGGAGGCGCTAGTGCCTGGGTCCCCCTAGCCCAGGCCCACAATGGGAGGGGCTAATACTGGGCTAAGGTGGAGGGGTCAGGGTGGGGGGCACAAAGGATCTGCTCCCGAGCGGCCACGTGGCCGAGCCCTTACCCAGGGCACATGCCCACAGGGGAAGTGGGGACACTCTGGACGTCGAGCTGTGCCCCTCTCCCTTTTCCCCTCTGGTGAGGGGGAGGAGGGCTCTGGGCTGGGCCCAGCAGCTACCCTGTCCTGCCCCTTCCCTTCCTCGGCCCATCAGAACGGCTTAGACGTCTGCTTGAAGATGAAGCCTCGATAGGCAAGTGTCTTCATGATGTTGGCGATGTTCTTGCAGTCATCTGAAAAGAGAGAAGACACTTAGATGGGCCTCAGATCCTGTCCCTCCTCCACAGGTGTCTTACATGATGGGGGGCAGTGGAAAGCTGGATCAGGCTCGGGGCCACAAGCTCTAGAACAGGAATCCTATTCCCTGGTGGCACTGGTGGCAGCATCTCCAGCTTCAGGTTGGGCTGGGTGATGCTGGGCCAGCAGGAAGCCTGGTCTTCCGTGCTTCTCAGTCCCATAATTCATGCTGGAAATTGGCCGGCGTGTCCCGCCCCAGCCCCAGTGGTGATGTATGGGCGCCGTCGCAGTAAGAAAAAGGCAGAGTAAATGTGTAATTTCTCCCTTGACGGCCCCCGGCCGCTGGGCGATCCTTCTTGTTGCCTCTGCGTGGGGACGGCCTGTCCGCCACACTCCGTCTTCCCGCCACCCGCCTTGATGTCTCCATTTCATTACTGTGCGGCCATTCATCACACCCACGGCCAGGGTGACTTTGCCGGCACTTGTGCATGTGTGTGAGATGTGGCTCAGGCCATAATCACTGGTGACAAGGCACAAGGCTCGGCACTTCTGGGCCCAGGGCCCTGGGAAACACACCTACCATGTACCCTGGGCAAATGAGCTGGAGCACCAGCCTGCCTGGGGACTTGCTCCTGCAGCCTGACAGGTTGGAGATGGTCCAGGTTTGTGGTGCCTCCTCCCAGCCCTGGCTGCCAGTTACCAGAGCAGCTGTGTACACTAGCCCATGCCCTACTTCTCCCACCCCAGCAGGTTCAAAGCTGGGTGCTGGTCCCCTTCTTTGGCCCTATGTCTCAGGTTAAAAGGGTGCACTTTGCAGTACTAGTTATATGACGAACTCCATGCTCAAAACTTCATAGAACCCTGGTGCTTGAGGCCTCAGTGACATGGGTGTGGGGCAGAGACTTGTTCCACCACCACCAGGAGGATGTGCAGCTGCCCTAGAGCTTCTCCCACTATAGTAAGTCTCAGATGAAAACAGCCTGTGTGCCTGGGTTTTCTGTTCAGATGCCTGGAGCAGCCACCCACACCCCAAAGCTCACCTGCCTCTCCTCCCACACCTCTCCCACCTCTCAGGTGTTTCAGGGCCATAACCAGGGCCTCAGCTGCCACCAGCCCTCATGGGATCAATGCTGTGATTGCAGAAATATTGTACATTGATGTCATAATCAGGTGTGGGAGGGTGGAAAGGTCAAGGTGAGGTCAAGAGGCCTCTGCATCTGTCAAGGACTAACCCCAACACTAAGCCCGCTGTTGCCAGGACCAGGAAAAGGGACCCACCATAGCTAGAAGAGGGAGGGGAAGGGGGGAGATGTGGTCAGCCCAGTGGCCTGTATCTCAATGGGCTAATACCAACTGCAGATTCTGCTTCGGGCAGGCAAGATCTCTGGGTGAAACCAGAGACAACTCGGGGCCTTGTCTTAACAGTTCTCAGCACATACATACCTATAGTGGATATAGGCTAAGTGACCCAGTGTCCAGAGAGACCTTGTTTGCCTGGGGATTCAGGAAGCCACAAAGGCTGGTTGAGGCAGAATGGTGGGAAGACAGATGGGTGGGTAGTGGCGGCCATGACAACTCCAGACGTGACCCATCCCCGTGGTTTATGGGCTGGACACGCACCCCGCTCAGCTGAGACCCTGTCATTTGTCTCCCTTAGTGCATACGCCTTTGCTGGGGGGTGGGGGACGGGGGTGGGAGGGGTTGCAAGTAGAAGAGCTAAGCAGCTGGCAGGAAAGGGAATGGGATAGGAGGAGCTGTGCTGTTTAAGAGGGGGGCAGGGATGGGGTAGGGATGTCACAGGAAGGGACCTTGGGAGTGGAGAGGGGTTAGGATGGGGTCCAGGATGGTGACAGAGCACAGATTACCTTAGAGGGGCTGTGATATGGTGATTTTCTTTTCCAGAAAGTCTAGCCCTGCCAGAGCCGTACCAGGGCCCTTCCAGTCCTCCACACTCTGGGGACCCTGGCCACTGTGCATATTAAGAATAAGTCCCCTTGTTATCTGCAATTACCCAGCGGCCACACACCTCATTTCTTCCAGCAGAAAAGAAAATTAGTTTTCTATTGACTTCATCTGGCTCCTCCCTCATTGCTGGACAAATCACTCAATCTGCCTGCCCTGGTCCAAGTGAATGTGCCCAGACCCTCCCCCAGACCACCATCCTTCCAGTGGGTAAGCACCGACCTCCCCCCGTGACTGGCCCTGTGTGGGGAGAGGATCCCTGTGCCCCAGTCTCTGTCCTTGACCTCTCCCACTCTACACACTGGATGACTTTATCCAAATCCTCAGCCTCAGCGCCCACTGAAGATCTTCATGTCTGGCCTGGACTTCTTTCCTAAGTTCCAGACCACGTATCCAAATACCTCCTGAACATCTCTTTCTAGATAAAAATACAAACAGTATTGCCCAATACTTAAGTTAATTCCTCCCAGACTTCCTCCTATCCCTGTGTTCTCCATTCCGATGAATGGCACTTGTGATCCACCCAAAATGGCCTCAAAAAAGAAATCTCAGAGTGTTTTGACACCCTGGCCTCTTCCTCACTTCCCAAATCTAATCAATTGTGAGGTCCTACAGATTTTGTCTTATTCTCCGTTTAATCATCTACTCCTCTCCATCCCAGCAGGCGGCCCCCTAATGCAGATTCTATCATCTCTTGGCTGGATACTGTAGCAGCTTGTCCTGCCTTCCCCTCTAATCCATTCGCTTGTAGCCAAGGTGGTCTTTCTTACACAAATCTGATCATATTCTTCTCTTTTCAGATCCCTTCAATGACTCCCCTGGTCCTCGTTTAAAGTTCACACTCTTTAATATGACTTAATAGGCCCTGCAAAAACTGATACCTGCTATCTCTGGTCTCACCTCTGCCATACTCTATTCCCAACCTCTGTGCTCCAGTCTTAATTAAGTAAACACTGTTTTCTGAAAATGTTAAAGTGGTTATGCGTATGGGCTTTGGAGTCAGACCTGTCTCCAGTCCTAACTTCACCTATGGCATGCATGACCTGTGGCAAGTACTAAGCGTCTCCAAACTTCAGATTCCTCAAGGGATGATAATGGATGCTACCTCAGTTACTGTGAGGATTGAATAAAGTGATGCACCCATGTCTTTGAACATGCTATTATTCTCTTATGTCCACAAGAGAAGGCAAGGATGCTAATTTTCTAAATGACCCAATGGTGGAAAAGTGTATTATAGAATCTCTGGCATAGATGGCAGATAGGGGCCAGCATATTTTATGAACCAACTGTTCTTCACTCTACAAATTTTGACTGATTTCTGACCTCACTGTTTACTGGGGATTCTGGAGTTTAACTTCTTGCAACTGGTCCACTACAATTAAGAGAGACCCAGAGAGAGGAAGGAACTTGCTCCAGTTCACCCAGTAAGTTAGGGGGTATGGGAGTTATGGGCTTCCAGGCCTTGAAGCCTTGATAAGTGTCAGTGCAAAATGGGTCTATTAAATAGTCAATGGTAGTTAGAAAATGAGGAAACTTGGTACAAAGAAGCACCCAAGACAGATCCAGGGCTCTGAATAGGCCAAAAGTCCAGAGAGAGATGGCAGCAGGGTGAGCCTGGTGACAACATGGCTTCCCAGACAGTCCTCTACTTGAAATCCCAGACCACCTGGGATAGCAGTCCCATATTCTGGCACCTCTCACTGAGTTCCCTGAGGCCAACCTAAAGCTGCTATGGAATGGGGGATAAGGGGGACACAACCTGGTGTCCAGAATGGAAGCCTCCAAGAGCAGGTCTTCCTCACCTTCTCCAAATCCTCCATGGCTACCTTATTTTTATGTTCCTTCAGGGTCATTACCTTGTGACAAGATGACCTTCTTTCACATTTCTGGTGCATCAATATTCTTAATGTTAGAGATATTTTTATACTGTTAAGACCAGAGCAGGAGGGTAACAGCTATTGTCTTAGATAGGAGGTGAGTTGGGATAGCACCAAACAAGAAAGGGTAAGTTTGTTGTTTGGGCCAAGGGTTGTCAAATATCTGCTTGGCGAAGGAGCTGCTAGCAGAAGCATGGCTCAGAGCACTTAGGACACCCAATGAAAGCTCACAAAAGGCAAACAACCTGGACTGGTCTAACTAATTGTGCTTGGCTGAGAAATGAAGGGTAGAGGACAGGAAGTAGGCCCAGGGCCAGAGAGACCCTCAAAAGGAAAGGGGCCCAAGGAAACTCTTGGAAGGCCATTCATTCACACATTCACTCAGAAACATGCACTGACACCTGTGTGCTAGGTGCTGCGTCACAGGGATGTACAAGACTCAGTACCTCCCTGCCCCTGGGATGCTCAGAGACAGATTTGCAAGTAAGGCAGTGTGAAGAGTGCTAAGAGAAAAGGAGGCACAGAAAAGCCACAGTTTAGTCTAAAAATCATCAAAAGATTCCTGGAAGAATGAAGTTAAACGGAAGTCTTAGGGACATGTGTACAGGAGCTAGCCAGGCATGTTGGGGTTGAGGTGAGGGAGAAGGTGTTCTTAGTGTAATGACCAGTGTGGGCCCAATCCTGGAGGCCAAGATGTGGAGTAACCTCCCACCCATCCACCCCTGCCACACACACACACAGTTTAGCAGGTAGAGGAGGGTGATGGAGAATAAAAAGAAAGGGAGTGGCCAGAGATGAAGCTGGCAAAGTCAGCAGTGACTGACTAGAGGAAACCCTAAAGAGTCTTGGCTACTAAGCTAAAGATCTTAAGATTTTATTATTCTGAGAAAGATGAGGAAACACTAAAGTGACAGGACCAAATCTGTTTTAGAATTATCATCCTAGGATGTGAAAATAGGATCGGAAAGGTTAATCCTGAAGGTGTAGAGACCAATTAGCTGAAATATTGGTGGCCCAGAACTAGGCCAGTGGTGGCGGAAACAGAGGTGTAGAATGGCTATTTGGAGAAGTGAATGGAGGCAAGCAATTTTTAGGAAATAGAATAAGCAAGCCTTAATGAGGGGATATGAGAGGAATGAGTCTAGGATCTTAGTGAGACTCACTGAGCTTAGGCATAACAAAGGAGGTGCAGATTTTGGGAAGTAATGAACTTAGCTTTGGATATTTAAGTCTGAGATTCCTATAGGACATTTAAATTTAGCAGGTATTTCATTTATGGCTTCTAGGTTTTCTATCTTGCATCAGAAGGCCTTCCCTATCCCAATGTTATATTATTAACAACCATTTGTTTTCATCTAATACTTTTACAGTTTTTATTTTTTTATACCTTTTAATCTGTCTGGAATTTATTTTTGTATATGATGTGAAATAGAGGATCTAACTTCATTTTCCCCCCAAACAACCAATTGTCCTATCACCATAGACTGAACTGTCCACATCCCAACCCATTTGAAATGGCACATCTATCATATATAAAATTCCCATGCAAGGGTCTGTTGGAGCCAGGAAAGAATGAGCATGCAATGATCAAAGAGGTACATTGGACTGGAGGGACAGCAAGGGTAGTGGATGACAAGGTGCTGACCTTATGGGGTTTATGAGGACAGTGTGGCCGAAGGGAAGCTTGAGAGACATCCTGAGGTCTCCACAGGCTTCCTGTCTAAAAAGCTTACCCTATTACTACATTACCAGCAATCTGCAGGAGCTGGTAAGAAATGGGGCCAGAGTCACATTAACAAGGACCAGCAAAGGTGGTGGGGGATAGCATAAAAAGCAGAAACCATGGTTAAGGATAGACCACAAGAGCCCCGGGGTCACCTCATCTTTCTACCTGGATATTGTGACAGCTGCAATGCCTTGAGAGCAAAGGGCTAGTGGGTCAATCCTGGGTCTGCTGGACACAAGACTGCCAGATTAAGTACAGCCCCCATTTGGGATGTATTTACATTAAAAAACTGTTTATCTGAAGTTCAGTTTTAACTGTGCGTTCCATATTTTTACTTGCTAAATGTGGCTACTCTATGCTGGAGGCCCAGCTGGGCATAATTCAGGGCACAACAGCAAATGGTAGCTCAGAAGGAAGGTAGGGGACCAAGGCAGTGTATTTAGGACTGAACCAGCAGAGGGATGTTATATATCCTCAGATTACAGGTTGAAATCCAGACTGCACCACTTAATAACTGTGAACTGGAGCGAGTTACTGAACTTTATTCAACCTTTCTGTGCTTCGGTTTCTTATTCTCTAAAATGGGAATAATAATGATAATTATAGCAACTACTTCCCTCAAAGGGTTGTTAAAAGGATGGAATTAGTTTTTATGAACTAATTGTGAACACGGAAAACAGTGTCTAGGTTAGTAGTAGTTGTTATCACTGACAGTTCCCCCAAACCTTGTTCCTTATCCCAGACTTGGCCCACACAGTCCCTGCACCCCCAGGCATAGGCACCTTGGCCTACCCAACATACTCCCCAGATACAGGCTCTCTGTCTTCACAGACACTGTTCCCATAGCTTCCTTCCCCTCGCCTTAGACAGGGTCCTTATAGCGTGGACTCCAAAGTGACCCCTTCTTCCAGTCCCTCCCTTCATCCCCACCCCCCACCCCTCCGAGGTGCCTGAAGGTGCCACAGGGCTGATGGTGAAGGATGATGGTTGTTCCACAATAAGGGGAAAAGGCAATTTCATCTTGATTAGCAGGCGATTTCTCTCTCCGTAATAAGCGCGCTCCAAATAATTAGCGTGTTTTACGTAATAATGAAATTACAGAAATGCAGTCCACTTATTCAAACAACTCACCATTACCATATTTTTAAATATTAGACTTAATTAGAGTTTATCACTTCAGAGAAGTATGCGGACCGAAGATGTTTTTTAAAAAATCCTCATAAAGTGTTTATTAAGCGCTGGTAAAGCTGGGATAATGATGTGTTTGGAAATTAAGGCAATCAAACACTTATGCAGCTCCTGGAGGCCGGGCATGGAAATGAGGCCATTACACGCCCATTACCCGCCAGCTCACAGCCACTTGGGGGGCGGGGGATGTGCCTGGCCGAGAGGGCATGGTGCCCGGACATGCCTATGCCAACATCCCAGAACAGCCTGACCAGTAAGTACAGTGTGAAACTCTTCGTGTCACATCACATTTGGCCACTGGGAGCCCAACTCAGACGTGGCCAAGCAAATGACTGGACCAGTCCCAATTTACTGAAGAAGACTCCCAGGACCAACCCTGATCCAGACTCCAGTGCCTGGCAGGACATGTCAATTCCATTCAAAACCCAGTGCAAAATGGAGACAGACTTGGCCACCAGAGGGGTCACGGAGAGGAGGCTGAGGGTAGATCCCATCTGCTGGACCACGTCATTGCTAAGGAGAGGTATAGACCCAGACCAGGTGACCACTCTCTAGGCCACACAAGGAGAGGTAGCTGCAGGGGTGGGGAAAAGTCTGGAAGGAAGCTGGGGAATTGAGCCAGCAGCAAAAGGGGCTGAAGAGCCAGGAGTCAGGCTCAGGAAAAGAGCCGGGGACAGAACCTGGGACCGGGAAAGCAGGCAAGAAGGGTGGCAGGGAGAGGGGCTGGTGGCTCCAGGCCCCATTTATCCCGGTGAATAACTAATTCCAGAATTTATAGTGCTGCGTTTTTGTTCTGTGGCCATTTATATCTGCGAGGGGAGGAAATGAAGAGGCAGCGCGGACGCCACATCTTTCTGTGTTATTGCTTGTCTGCCATTTGCAAATCATTATTAATTGTGGGTCTTGGTGGCGGGCTGGGCGGGGGCCAGGCTGGGTACATCCACATAGCTCTTCATCAAGGACCCCAGCCGCTGCCCCAGAGAGCCAATTACCCCGCCCTGATTGGGATCAGATAAAGAGGGAATTTTTACAAATTAGGGAATAAATAGAATTTCCACACAGGGCGCGGGCAAGACCTGAGAGGCTGTAATGAAAAACCATCCGTCACCATCAGCGCAGCCTGGGCACGCAGCCCTAGCACTCCCTCCCCTTGTGGGCCTGCCCTAATGCTCAGGGGCCTGGGTATACAGGTCCAAGGACACCCCCAAGTCCTCCAAGACCCAAAGCAGGGAGAGGAGTCCCCAGTGGGGTGTTTATCCCTTTTGGCCTGAAGATTCTTGGAGCCCAGCTCTGGCATTATCCCAGGTGCTGCTTTTCCCTTTTCTTGCCTCTCTCCCCCTTGGGGTCTTTAGAGGGAGACTGAGGCAATCCTCAGAAGGCCAGAGTTGGGGACCATGAGTCAAAGACCACATCCATGCCCCTACAGCCATGGCAGCCCCAGGGCAGAGCCCCAGCTCCATGGACCACTCACTCTGGGCTCCCATTAGCACTCCTCCCCTTGGATCATTAAATATGTATATCTTATTACACGCCTTGTTAGAGTATCGAGCTCTATTGACTGATGATAAATCCTGAGCCTCGTCCTGGCCATAAATTTATCTGGAGATGATGAAGACTCAATAATCTAGTCAGGCAGATAATATCATCGGGCCTTAAAAAAGATCATTACATTATATGTCAGAATTAAAAGTGAAATACGCTGTAGTAACAGGGCGGCTGCTTTGGCCATTACAACGATGCCCACCTTCCCCCACTCGTTCCCACTCAAGAAGCCTCAACCTCCTCCTGACTTTGGGACCTCAAAGCTTGAGTCTAGCTGGATAACCTAAGACCAAGTGAAAGGAATTGGCTGGGGAGAGGTGAGAGAAAAGGTGAATACTGAGCACAGCTGAGTAGATCGACCACACCTGCCTGCCAGCCATCTCTGACCCAACCAAACTCCCACCTTACCTATGTCCTTAGGGTTCTCCTGTAGGTCTATCTTCTGGGGACCTTTCAGTGGCTTTGACAGAAAGGTGACAGAGCCTCACCCCCTTCCAGATTGGTCTGACCAATCAAGGCAGGTTTTTCCCAAAATGAGAGGTTAGGCCGCTTGCCTGTGCTGCCCCAGGCACCTGAAGGGCCTGTGACCTGGCTAGGCAGTCTGTTTAGAGTTTTGTTTTTTTTTTTTTTAAAGATTTTCTTTTATTTTTCTCCCCTTCCCCCCTCCCCCGCATCCCAGTTGTCTGTTCTCTGTGTCCATTTTGCTGTGTGTTCTTTTTTTTTTTTTTTGGCCGCTTCTGTTGTCAGCAGTATGGGAATCTGTGTTTCTTTTTTTGTTGCATCTTCTTGTGTCAACTCTCCGTGTGTGCGGTGCCATTCTTGGGCAGGCTGCACTTTCTTTCACATTGGGTGGCTCTACTTATGGGGCACACTCCTTGCACGTGGGGCTCCCCTACGTGGGGGACACCCCTGCATGGCAGGGCACTCCTTGCGCACACCAGCACTGTGCATGGGCCAGCTCCACACGGGTTAAGGAGGCCCGGGGTTTGAACTGCGGACCTCCCATGTGGTAGACGGACGCCCTAACCACTGGGCCAAGCCCGCTTCCCTGGAGTTTTTCTTGTGAGCACGTGCCAAGTCCCGAGCTCACAGCCTCTTTCCAGAGAGAGCTGCTTGCCCACAGCCTTGAGGCACATTACAGCCTGTCCTCTGAGAAACCCTGCTGCCAGCCTCTGGGTTCTCTGACCTCAGCACTAATGACCTTCTACATTATATCTATCCCATTTCCACCCATTTTCACAGCCACATCCTCAACCTTGTTAACATTCTCTACAGCTCCTCCACTGAAATATTAAATTCACATATCCCTAGTCTAACAATAATGCACTTTTTCTTTCATCTCACTGGAACTCTGATACCCCTACTTTCTCCATACACATCATCCTCCTATCTTCGCTTTTTTCTTTGCTCTCTTCTGGTTGCTTTTCTGACAGCCACCCCCCTTTCCCTGCTGGCACAGCCAGTTTCTCTCCCACGTGACCAGGGTAAATCCTCCAGGGTCTCAGTCAATTGTGGTGATCCCATCCCCCTCACCAGTGATTGGTTTTGGAGTGCACATGTATTTTGGCTACTGAGACATGAGGGTAAGTTTGCTGAAAGACCTGCAAAGAAAGTTTCTTCACTCTAAAAAAGAGAAGCACGAGGGAAAAATAACTCTTTATATTCTGCTGGATGTTTTCATGACGGCACATAGTGTCTGGGACTGCAGAAGGCATCTTCCAACCATGAGGCGAGTTCGCCTGTGAAAAATATGCTGAAGATAAAGGAGCAGAAAAATGGAAGAAAATCTAGATCCTTGATGACACTGCTCAGATGGTAAATTAACCAGCCCTAGAATCACCTTACCTCCAAACTTCTTTTGTAAGATAATATATACTTTTTTAATTTAAGATTTTAAAAGTGTGTTTTCTTTTATTTACAACTGAAAGCATACTAAGTGATACAGAATTTAAAGGTAGGAAGAAGAACAATACAAGAAACTAAACCTATAATGTAGAATTGGCTGAACAGAGGAGACAGGAAAAAATGAGAATATAGGAATTTCAGGCTGGGAAGTTGGCAACCCTTGTTTTGCCCTCTTGAAACGTGATTGTTTCTTACTATTTCTTGGGACGCATGTCATGTTACTAAAAAGGCTGAAAGATGCAAGTTTAGGTTAAAGCCCACATGAAAATAGAGAGGGAAGAAAATACAGCTTTACTAAGAAAGCCTTTTTATGTCTGTGGCTTGCAATCTAACTCGACTAAAAGTCCCACAAATCCACAAGGTTATCACAGACTCTTTATATTCTGACATCATCAGCATGTGTCTTCCAAACCCTAGGTTATCTCATGATCCAGAATAGCTGCTGGAGCTCTAAACATCACATCCACATTTCAGGAAAAAGGAAGGAGAAAGAAGGGAAAGGCACGAATAGTGCACTTCCCAGCTGAGTCATATCCCTTTATCATTCCAGAAGGTCCCACACAACACTTTTCCTTTTATCTCCTGGCCAGAACTAAGAGACATGAGATATAACAATATATCTTGTTGTCAGAAAAACTAAAAAAAAATAGTCTTTTAACTGAGCACACATGGCTGCCCCTCATCTATTTAGTGAGGAAGAAGGGAAAATGGCTAATGGATATGTATAAAGTAGTTTCTGACCTACTAGCAAAACCGATATCTTCCCTTTGGAGCTTGGATTCTCTGACTCATCATTTCAATCCTCTCTTGCCAATATCTTCAACTCCTTTGCTCCCTTTTCCTTTCATCACGCTGGCCTGGAAAAACCAAACTCTGCTTTCTCTATACCTGCATCTGGGTAGAGTACAACTAGAGAAAATCACAACCATATAGATTTGTGCCACTTATAAAACCATGGTCAACAACCTCAACTGGATGTGTAAAACCGCCCTGCCAATCTTCTATGTTCCTGATTAGTGTACTGTGTTTTTGGTCTCCCTTTTTCCCCAGTGACAATTTCACATTTTTCTACTTTCCACAAATCTCAAATCTCCTACCCCCAGCATTACCCTCCACTCCCTTGTCCACACAGATAATCTTGTCTCCTACTTCACAGAGGACACAGGAGTCACTCTGCATTTGTACCTACCCTTTCCTCTCTCCTGTTACAAGAGAGGACCGGCTCTGAAGTCATGCTTAAAACCCATCCCTCCACTCCCCCTGTTTTCTGGAGCCCAACTGAGCCACCTTTTCATTTGGTATTAAGTACTGAATACCTTCTCTCTGATAGAGCTTCAATGTTCCTTTGGCACTGGTTCCTTCTAAACATGTAAATACATTAAATCCCATTGCTAAAAACAACCACCTTTAACTCCCTTTACTATTTGGCTAGTACCCAATCTTTCCTCCCTTTCATGGTCAAACTTCAAAGTCGTTTCCACTCACTGTCTCTCCCATTCTGTGTTCTGATTTCCCCTACCGTCACTTCACCAAAACTGCTTTCTCAAATGATCCCTGTGGCTTCATGGTCACAAGCCCAAGGAAAGTGTCTCACTTTTTCACGGCTGCAACGACCTACTCCTCCCTGAAGCTCTATTCCCTTGGTCTCAATGATACCATCGTCTCTTTCCATCCAGTCCTCCTCAGGCAGCTTGTATGCTTTTTCTTCTGACCACCCATGGCTGTGGGTGTTGTTCAGAGCTGTTGCTGACCCTCTTCCTTTCTCATGCTACACACTCTCCCTGGGCAACCTTATTTACCCCCAGGCTTGAATGACTATTTTCCCAGTAATTTCTAAACCTACATTCACAATACTACCTATCATCCTAGTCCCGGCCACCACCATCTCTCATCTAGGTGTGAGCAGTGTCTCCCCACCCAATCTTTTCTCTTTGGTGTCCCTCTAAACCCCAAATCCACACATTTCACTCCAAGTCTTAAACACTTAAATAATCCTGGTACATAAAAAGGACATTAGAAGAAAACTGGCAAAAGGCTTTTAGTTAATAGTAGAGTACCACTGTTAATTTCCTGGTACTGATACGTGTACTATGACTAACATTAGGGGAAGCAGGGTAAAGGATATAGGGAAACTTTCCCATAAATCTAAAATTAGTTCAAAATAAAAAGTTTAAGAGAAAAAACAAAACCCCAGTGGCTCCTCACTGCTGTCAGGATAGTATCCAGACTCTACAAAATTCTGGCGAGTCTGGCCCATTTTTTTCTCTCTGGCCTTATCTTTTCTACTCTTCTATTATCTAGCTGAGTTCCAGTGATACTGAACTAACTTCACTTACCCCAAGATGCCAGGCTCTTTTGCCTCTCAGCTTTTTCACATGCTACTCCTTCTGCTTGGAAAACACTTCTCCCATTTTAAATCTGGCTAACCCCTTCTGACCGCTATTATTTCTTCTGGCATCTCTTTCATTTATTCCCACAGCACCTGATGTTTCCCCCATTGTGACCGCCTCTATCTCACCTCCTGCTAGACCACAAACTCCTTGAGGGCAGGGACTGCTTCATCCACTGTTATCGACACAGAGGCCCTCAGTAAATATGTATTAAGTAGAAGAAATAAAGGATTTGAGGAAAAGAAAGAAGGATGCATGAGGAAACAAGATCATAGGTGAACCTGCTCTAACCCTGACATTTGCCGCTAGAAGCCTAGACATTTCCAGGTCCTTAAAATCAGTCCTGGTTCTTGCCCTGAGCTTCCAAAGTGACAGGGGCTTTGACCCCTTTCCCACCTCCCACATCTTCCCAGCCTCTTGTTTTCCCCCTGATGTGCTGTGCCAGAAGACGGTCCAGATGGCTGGGACCTGGCCTCTTGTCAATCAGGCCAGCCTATCTTGCCAAACCAAGGCAGCCTGGGGTTAGGGATAGGATGCCAGTCCTAGCCACTGATGTCCTGGAGAAGGGTCTGGCTATGCCTAGGGCCTCTGGGAAGGGGGACTGCCCTCCCTACGCCCAGTTCTGCCTGGTAAATATTTTATCCTCAAGCTGCTCAGCTAATCCCTATTAATTTCAATACTGCTGCCTTGCCTGGCTCAGCTCCCAATGCATTATTTATCCCCTTTGTTTGTTTGTCGCTAACAGGTGGGCCCCAGTGGAAGAGCTGACTGGGGACAAGCCCACTCCATCAGTGTGGCTGTGAATTAATCATGAGGACTAATGTGAACTGCCTCAGCTTCAGGCACTTCTCTGGCCTCCTGCCCCTGCCCTGGCACCCAAGGGTGTGCCAGGGCCATCTCAACTCAATTTGAAACAACACATTTTATCTATTATCTGCCTACATGCACCAGACACAACGTTACAGCAATACAAGCCAAACAAAACAGACATAAGTTCCTACCCTCAGGGAACTTACAATCTAGTGGGGGAGAGAGGCATTAAATAACTTTCAAACAAATAACTTCTTGATTACACCTGATTAATGGTTATAAAGGAGGAGTACAGGGTGCTGAGAAAGAGTGCACGGGACACACACACACACACACACACAAACGGACAGGGACCTGACCAAGTCTGGGAATCACAGAAGGCTTCTCTAAGGAAGCCAACTTTCAGCTGAGCTCTACAAGATGAATAGATGTTAATTAAGCCTAAAAAGTAAGATAAGGGTTTCCCCTCAGGGGTCGGTGTGAGCCCTGTGGGAAGACCCTGAAGTGAGAGAAGGCACAGCAGGTTCAAGGAGTTGAGAGAGACCATTGAGTGGAGCACAGGGAAGCAGCAGAGTGATTTGAGAAGAGGCAGGAAGAGGTCAGCAGGAATGGGAGGCTGAGAGTCACGGCCCAAGGGGACAGGGACTGCCCCTAAGCCAACAAGGCCCAGCTTGGGGACTCTCTTCTCCCTAAATGAATGACCAGAACTTGCCCTGACTGATTACCAAAGACTCATCCTGAACACTGGGTTTTCACTCACAATGCCCTGATACAAACACACACTCATACCACCTCTGCTGACCTGACAACTTTTGTGCTTGTGGCCTTCCGAGGCTGCCCCTGGGCTAGGCCTGTTTCCTCCAAGGAGCCCTCAGTCCCTGGCTGCCCTTTGTCACTCAGTCTAAACGTGGTCAAGATTTTTAACCCTCAACTGTACAGGTAACAACTTCAGGTGAGCATTTGGCCTAGGGCTTATGACCGCACCAGATCTCTTAGTGTCCTGAAGGCTTAGGTGTTCCCAGGGCAGGACAGGGCCAGAGGTGAGAGAGTAGGCATCAGGTTGGGCACTGACAAGCCTAAGCCACAAGTGCTCACGTTACACACATGCGCACACACACACATACACCCCAGGAAAAAACTCCCCTCATAATGTCAGCCTCCTGTCCTTGACAGCCTGCCTACTTTCTGTACAGGCTCTTTTGAGATCCTAGCCCTCTACAGGAATGGCCCTGTGAATAAATCCCCTAGATAGCCCTGCCCCTGAGACCTCTTGTGAGCTCACTGCAGTTTTCTACCAATCACTCCTCCACCTCTGTGATCTTCTACAATGTTGGCTCCAAATCCATTCTCTCTTCCGACTCTGCTGTCCTTTGCAGCACTTTCTTGACTCTTTTCCTGGCTCCTCTTCCTCTGCTGTCCCTCAGGGCTCCATCCTAGGCAGTCTTCTCACCCTATTTCCTCCCTGGGGAGGTCACAGCTACTACCAAGGCTTCAGGTAACTATTTATGCACTGATGTTCAAATTTCACTCTTTTGGGAAGTGGACTTGGCCCGGTGGTTAGGGCGTCCGCCTACCACATGGGAGGTCCGCGGTTCAAACCCCGGGCCTCCTTGACCTGTGTGGAGCTGGCCCATGCGCAGCGCTGATGCACACAAGGAGTGCCGTGCCACACAGGGGTGTCCCCCCGCGTAGGGGAGCCCCACTCACAAGGAGTGCGCCTCATAAGGAGAGACGCCCAACGTGAAAGGAAGTACAGCCTGCCTAAGAATGGCGCCGCCCACACAGAGAGCTGACACAACAAGATGACACAACAAGAAGAAACATAGATTCCCGTGACGCTGACAACAACAGAAGTGGACAAAGAAGAAGATGCAGCAAACAGACACAGAGAACAGACAAGCGGGGTGGGGGGAAAGGGGAGAGAAATAAATAAATCTTTAAAAAAATTTTTTTTCACTCTTTTGCCCAGGCCTCTTTGACCTCCAGACCCAAATATCCCACTTCTTACTCAACATTTCCCATGAAGATGTTCCAAAGGCACATCAAATTCAATATTCTAAAACCTGCTGCTCCCTGAGTGTTTTCTGCCATCATGTGCAATCCAGTTAATTACATAAACTTGAGGCCCCACGTGTCAGAACACAAAGCCCACACTCATGCCCTCTTTTCACTGGGTACTGCCCAGTGCTGTGTCGAGCCTGCCTCTGCCACCTCTCCAGCCTCATCCTTCTCCCTGTGCTCCTGCCTTCCTGAAGTGTTTCCACTTCCTTTGCTCACCACACTGTTCTTGCTGTCTGTAATACCCTCCTTGCCTGACTCCGCTGTACCATGTTTCAATATCTAACTCTCGGGTCTCCTTCTTATAGGAAGCTTTTCCTAGCTATCTCCTACCCCTCAAAGCACCCTCCTCTACGCTTCCACTATGGACTAGCACTGGTAACACTGCAGAGCAATCAGCTCTTTACATGTTCTCTCACTGGGAAGGCCCTGAGGGCAGGACCAGGTGCTGGCTCCCTTCTGAATCCCCAGTAGTGGACTGAGTCCCCCAAAGACCTCAGCAAACAAAATCTGAAAGACTGAAAGAAAGCAAATGCCCACCAGCTCCCACTAAGATCCTCTTCTCAGACACTCCCTTTCCAGAGATTTAAATAGATACATGGGCTAATATGTATTCAGGGCTTTACAGCACTTTCAAGCACATTATCTACCTTCATCCTTATAGTAAGCCTGAGAGACAGGTACCCTCATCAAGCCTATCACAATGAGGAAGAAACAGAGGTCCAGGATGGTTAAGTGACTTACCTAGGACCACACAAACTAGAAATGATGAGTCTTAACTAGAACTGGGTCAGTCTATCTGTAGACACACTCCCTCTGTGGGCATCGCCCCAGAGATAGCCCTTGGGAACTCCTGGAGGACTATCCTAAAAGGCACCAGGTATACAAACCACCCCAAGTGCAGCTCTGGCAGGGCAGAGGCATCACTGTGTACATGGTCAGGGTTTGTAATTCTATTCAAAGTGGCCACTTTGAAAATCCATATGTCTCCAGGCTCACCGTACATCATAGTGTCAAGTCCTGGAGCAGAGGCATCCATCAGCTGCCCCCCGACACATGCCCCTTTGCCCATGTCTGATCCCACCCATGTGCCTATCCTCTACTACCAGTGACTCTGGAAGCCCTGCCCACCCTGTGCAAGCCCCACTCTAGCCTGTCTGCTAGGTCCAGCCTTACCCCGGCCTTCAGACTAGTCTGGCTGGCTACCTCACCCCTGCCCCAAATGCCTCATCTGCCTTCCCTGGTCTCTGCTCTCTTGGAGCTAGGCAGCCAGCACGGAGGCAGCCTCGATAACTCGCTAACGTGCTGCCCATGCTGTTCTTAAAAATTTATGACTGTGCAACATGAAAAATCCGGCTGAGGAGCCGTCATTAGCAGCGCAGCCTCCCTCCCCCATCAGAGCCACCCTCGTAAATTGAGATTTATGGCTGCGGCAGGCGGGGCGGGGGGCGTGTGCAGGCGGTGGGGGTGTTGTGGGGGAGAAGGGGAGAGACCAATGAGACAGCAGTGGGGCCAGGGGCTCCCTCCTGCGGCAGCTCCAGTTTATCACAATCTGCAGGGATGATAGCCACCCAGAGTGAGATCTGGGCTGGGGTGTTAGCACAGCACAGGTGCTGGATTCTGCTTAGCAGTGGGACTGGAGGAGAGGGGCCTATGCCAATCACTGGTTCCTTTAAGTGTGTATGATCAGATCTTGAGGTCCCAAGTGCCAGTCAAAGGCCTCTTGGTGGGATGCTTGGGAAGAGGGGTTGGGGGTTGGACCTAGGGATGAAGCATTATCTTTGCTGAAGTCACAAGCTGCCCCACCTCCCCTCAGCCCCATGAGCTTCTCCAACCACAAGCATCTGGACTGGGTTGTGATTGTGGTATCCCAACCAGAGGATGGGGGCGGGGAGCAGGGGATGAGGAGGAGAAGGACGCCTGGGAAACCTCCTCTTTCCTCCCCCTTTCTCCAGTAAAAAGGCTCAGCAGAGAAGATATAAAAGGCAGGAGCACAAATACCCAGTCACACACATAGCCTCCCCCCACAGAGGCCAGGCTAGGGTTGAAGAGAAAAGGAGGTGATCCACAAGGCTCACCTCCCCCACTCCGCAGGCCCTCCCTATTACCTCCCCTCCACCTCCTCCCCTGCTCACTTAGCCTTGTCAGCCAGGCCATTATGAAATTGGGGTTTCATTTACAGACTAATTAAACATTACAGCTTGTTCACAATTACAACGCGGGGATGAGGGAGTAACTAATTACGGAAGAAATGAGCTAACATTTATCTCTGCTCCCACCCTCCACTCTCACCACAGGCCCCCCCAATCTGGCTTCCTTCCACTCTCTGGTCAGTACCAGCTCTCTAGGCTTATTTCCTAGGATGGAGAGCTGGAAGGGCCCTGGTACCCACCCACCCTGGACACAAGAGCCAACTGCTGTTGCCAGCTACTCCAGGGGAGGGGCTTAGTTCCCAGGGCCCTGCCACAGAAGACAGGGCATTTATGCACGACCCTGTGGGGATGCCTAGAGTATGGGACTCCGTGATGGTGTGCATGTCTGTGACATCTGGGGGTGGGATGCGGAACTATACTTGAGTGTGTGGAGTTTGATCTGTGTGGGACAGCACTGTGGATCTATATGTTGTATGATAAGGTTTTGGCATGACTGCTGCAGGTGACTATTTGTATGACAGACAGGCTTTGAGCATGAATGAACCACACCTGCATCGCCCCTGCCAACCCCAGGACAGGACAGAAAAGAACTAAGCAGCTGCAGGAGTTGATGGCCAAAGCAGGTCTTTGATGCAGCCCTGGCAGCCCCAGGCCTAAATCCCCTCTGGGCAGCCCTATTCACTCTCTTGCCTCAGACACCAGAGAGGCAAGCTTACCCAACCCTAGGGCTAAGCTCACCCCTGCCCTCAGTCTGGCCTTGACCTCTGACAAGATGTCCACTTTGGGGTCATTGCAGCCTCCTGGGGGCCTGGAGTGCTCCCTGTGGACAGGAGTCCTGGGATCTGGCTGGCCTGCCGCAGGGTTTAATAATAGTAACTGTGAGTGTAAGCGTTTCCATCCTTCCTGCCTTTGGGCAGAAGAAGAAAGGAAAGCAGAGGGAGAGGAGGGAGTGGAGGGAGCAGGCTGAAGGGAGGCTTTGAGGCCTCAGAACTCACATCAAACGGCCGGATCTGGGCCTAATTGTCTGACCCCTGCCCTGCCTTCAATCAGCTCTGCGGCTCCCTGCCCGCCCCTTGCCTAACTAGCAGCCATGTTCTCCTCATTAGGACATGCTCCCCTTGCACACGTGTCCCGGACATGTACCCAGCACTCCCAGCTCCCACCCTTGCCTGGGGGGAGGGGACAGCAGGGACCCAGTTTTGGAGGAGCCCTGGAGCAGCTATACCTTCAGTCTCCAGAGCTGGCTGGCCTGAGCTGCATCAGCTCCTCTCCTTGAGCTGCTGGGGCCTGGATGCCACATGCTGTGACATATCCCTGGGCTGGCTGAGTGCTGGGTGCATTGTCCTCTGTGTGTCCTTCTTGCTACAGCTCAACTGTCTCAGACACACAGCTCCTGAGGGTGGGGACATGTTTGAATCCAGTCCCCTTAGGTCTGGTTTAGCCAGATTCAGGCTGGTTTAGCCAGCAGGGGGTCTGGGTCAGAGTCTGTGTTCAGAGGCTAGAAGCTGAAGGAACTCTTGTGCCTACTGTACAAGGATGGCTCACTTAAATGGCTCCAGGCAAGATGACAGTGTCAAGTGCCTGGGGCTGGTGGCATAGCAGTAAAGCGGTAGAACCTGGTGGTGAAGCGCTCCGGCCCTAGGCTTGATGAGATGTGTTTAACTTCTGGCTCTGACCCTTCCTTGCTAGGCAGCCTTGGGGGAATGACAACCTTACTGAACCTCAGTGTCGTCATGTACTGTAGAGCTACCAGCCCCATCTCACAGCTCGGGAGAACGCACTGAGATAACACCTGTAAAGCCCTCTGCACTGTCCCGGACACTCAGCAAATGTGGATAGAATGATACTGGTGTTGATAGGAGATTCAGGCCAGACCAAACAAACTCCTCTCCATAGGACACAGGCCCCTTTGCCCAGCTGGGGGCTGGGCCCTGGTCACTGGTGTCCAGAATGGGAGGAGCTGTGAGGAAGGATCCAGAACCCTGCAGAAGAGGAAAAGCAGGTCCCAGGGGCATAGCTCATGCCAGAGACAGAAACCTAAACCCAGGAACAGGGATGTCACACAATAGCCTTAGGTGGGAAGGGCAGAGGCTTAGCATAAGTCATGTCAGATGGCATTAGGTCAACTGAGGTAGATCAGTGGGGCTTGTCCATGTGGTATGGATCTTCTCACGAGTGGTGTGGGCCTGGGAAGATGCGAGGCTGTGAACACCAGTGGAGTGAAGGCTGTCAGGGCTGCTCTGGGTATTCATTCTCAGGAACCAGACCTGTAGGGGCATATAGGAGGGGCCCACCTGGTCTGGGCCCTGACATTGTCTCTCACCTTAAACCACTGGTAATGACTTGCAAATATTGATGAAAGAGCAAACTACAGAGATTGTTTTTTTCAGGGAGTGGAGGTGGGGGGAGGGGATAAGGAGGAAAATAAACTGAAATGAAGTCCAGTTATCTCCCATCTGTGGCTGCTCCTAATCCCCCAGCCCAAAGGAATCCAATGCAGCCCCTTATCTGCCCTGTCAATCACTCAATCACCGCCCCGTGCTTGGTGGGCACCTGCACACCCTCACATACACTCAAACACATGCGCACACATGCACACACTCTCTCCACCGACTCTTGCTCCAACACTCCCACCCACCCCCACCCCATTACTCCTCTTGAGTAGGAGCAGCCAGCATGCGGGGCATGCCAGATGGATGCAATTTGCATAATATCAGCAGCGGAGGCTGTGAGATCACCAGGGGTCAGGGCGCTGACATCCCGGCATAGTCTATCTGCAAGTGCTAATTTGGCCAGCATTGATCTGTCTTTCTGATTTCTTTGTCATTTATGTTGGCGATGGTTTGACAGGAGATAGAGAGAGAGAGACAAGGGGAGGCCAGGCCAGGGCCCAAGGCTAGAAGGTAGGGAAACAAAGATTGTTCCCAATGCATCACACATGCAGAACACATACATGCACACACCAGAACCTTCTTCCATCTGTCCATGGATGTCTGTCCATCTGTGGAAGCTACTGAAGACTAGACCCTGATGTATGGCAAGAACCAATTCCTCAGATGTCCCTGGGTTTCCTTTCCATGTTGCACTGTCCCAGAAGGCCAGTACAGACCCTAATCTCAGCTTTTACCTGTGTCCATGCCTGAGGAACAACTTCTTCTGGGGAGCATCCATCCCCCAGGCTCATGTTCTCTGGGCCACACCAAAAAGTACAGCATAGGCAGTGGAGGGAGGTAGTGTTGGGGAAGCACACGCACTGTGTTCTCTGTTCCCTTCCCACAAGGCAGTTTGGCTGACTCCTTTCCTCTGGCCCTGAAGCTGGCCGAAGCTGAAGAGGGGCGAGCTTCCTCTCAGGGACAGACCAGGAGAGGGATATCGAGGTCAGCAGGGGCCTTGTATCAACACTTCTCCATCTTCAGGCCATCCAAAGTCCAGATTCTGAAGCTCTCTAGCTAAAGCCAGGAAGTCCCACAACATATTAGATCTAAACACTACCTGCTAAACTCTCAACCAGATTACCCACATTCTTCCTTGCCTTGGAAGAAGGAGCGACATAGGCATGAGACCCTGCTGGGTCAGGAGATGTAATAGGGAAAGGGAAGGGGAAGAGAAGACTGCAACTCTTGGAAAAAAGAGCCCACTGCAGAGAAGTGGACAAGGTCACTCTGTCAAGGGAGGCAGAGGAGTTAGAGTTTTCCTGGGGTGAAAGCACTCCCACTTGGTACATCTGACCACAGTGCCTCTACCTTGGCACTGCCTCCCTTCCCTTGCCTGTGGTAGCAGGGTGATCAGAAGGAACTCCCTGCTGGGCAAGAGGGGGGCTGGCGTTTGCTGTGTACTAATCCCAGGCCTGAGGCCTTCAGAGGGACCTGGGAAACTTCAAGGAGGGGAAGGCAGAGCAGTACTGTAGATGAGCTCATTAGCCGGCACCCCCCCCCCCCCCCCAACAAGGAGGAGGAGGGCGGGCAGCCCAGTGAGTGTGGCGGCAGAGAAAAGGCTGTCACTGTCCTTTCTTCCTTTCGGTATAGCATCTCCCTGAGCCAACGTTTCTCCCGCAGTGACACCTCTCATGGGCACTAATGAGATCCATGTCACAGAGCTAATGTGCTCTGACTAGACTTCTGATAGGCACCCCACTCCTTCAGGGGGGACCATGGGTTAGTATTGTTCCCCATAGGGGCCAGGTCCCCACCCTGCTGCCCACTGCCAGCTGCCAGCCCAGCTCTTGCCAAACCATGCCAGGCAACAAGCTCCTGAGAGAGCCACTTTTTGGTCTCTGGCCATCCCACCTGTGCCAGGAGCTGCAGCAGGATCCTTCCCAGTGCTTCAGCAGAGGGGCTAAGCTCTCAGGGCAGGACCACCCAGCCAAGCATCTGAGAAGGATTCAGTTATTCTCTCAATCAGCTGAAACTAACAGGCTGTGGGAGCCTCCATGTCCCAACAATAGGTGAGGTTTTGCTGACACTGCCAGTGCAGATCTCTAAAAAGAATGGAAGGGGACTGGGCCCTGCCCTGAGGAAGCTCAAGAACTTAAGGCTAGATCATTAACCCAGACAAACTGTAATTGGTGCCCCAAGCATGAATTCTGTACACTCATACCAGGAGGGCCAGGCAAGATTCCCAGAGGAGCTAGCTCCTGGAAGATGACCAGGATTTTCCTGGGCCAAGAGGTGGGGAGCAAACTGAAATCACACAGTAAGAACCTGTCAGGGCCAGAAGGAGGTCAGAAGCCAACAGAGCAGGACCTGGCTCTGAGGACAACTGTAGCAGTTCTTCCTCAGCTCTTGATAAGAAGCTTTGTCAAGCCTGCATGTTTCATCTGGCACTGAGGAAAATGAGGAGAGTAAGATTATTTTCTTCCATGTCACCTGTTGATAGCAAACACCCAACACCAAGAGATGTTCAGCATAGCAATTAAGAACACAGGCTCTGTCCTCAGATGGACCTGGGTTTGAATTCTAACTCTTCAGCTCAACCTAAGGCAAGTCACTTAGCTGAGCCTCCATCTTATCCTCTGTAAAATGGGAATGGTGATTTCCTGTCTTGTTAGTGAATTGTTGTGATTACTGTTTTGATTGTTGTGAATATGCAAGTAGTCAGTATAAAGTGTCCTGAAATAATGTGAGAGCCTTGCTAACCCTGTGTTGAAATGAAGGAATGACCACATAACACTCAGCAGTCCCCTGTGGTAAATGCTCTGACTTAGAATATGTAGTGCTGACAGAGCCCAATGATAGCCACAGAAGTTGGCAGTTCGAAATATAAACTGTACCTCCTTCCTCACAACCTACTTCAGCACCACCCTGTTTACCAAGCTCCCGAGGCCAATTCCATGACCACAGGATGAAGCTTCCCTCCACTGAAGGGGATAAACATGCTGACAGACTCTGCCAAAACTCCACCATCTCTACTCCCACAGCCATTCCTGAATCCTCCCTCTCCTTCAGTACCCAGGGCCAAGCCCTACCCTGACTGCTCCACCAGGGAGCTCTGTGGTGACAGGAGACTGTGTCTTCTTTACCAGTACATTTCTAGCACCTATCACAGCTCCTCACATAGAGTAGGTGCCAGGTAAATGTTTACGGGATGAAAGAATGTTTTCGCTGGTCCCCTGTCCCTATTCCCACTGCCAGGGCTCTGAAATAATCACCATTGTCATCGTTCACTTGCCCTTATTGCACTTCCCCTATGACCTCCCTATCTGCAGTGTCTCCTCACTGTTCCTCTCTGTACAAACCATCAGACTAATCTGACTGAGCCCATCTCTGACCACTGTCACTTCCTGCTGCAAACACTCCCCGGCTTCACCAGACCCCCTACTCAGCCTTCCATACCAACCATCCCACCATCCCAGCCCACCCTTTCCCCTTTTACAGTGTTATCTCCAAGCCTCCAGTAAGCCTTCCTCCCGCCCTTTCAGCTCCTCCCCTACACCTCTTCTCATCAGGAGGCCCTGCCAGATAGGCTCAACAGGCTCCCTTCACCACAATATCTTAGAAAGAAGCTCAGTGGGAGGGCCTAATCCCTCCTGGGGCACCTCCCACCACCACTACCTCCAGCCACCCCCTGGCATTGTGAAAGAATCAAGCAGACCCTGGAGCTAAGCTGTGGGATCTGCAGAACCCTTGCCCAACATCCCCCTCCCCCCATATACATACCACTCCCCAGCCCAGGCTGGCAGCTCTTCACACAGTTAATTAGCGCCATGTCACTGAGGACCAGCCTGAGTGGCCAGTGACAGGAGCTGACCTCTGACCCCAGGGCTGGAAAACAGTCTACATCAAACTCTTACAGTGCGACCCTTTTAGCACACATACTAACGCGGGGGCACCACCAGCTGAAGCTCATTAAAGCTGTCTCTTTGGAGCGAGGGCCATTAACCTCACTGCTCAAAACCTACGCCTCCCCTCCCTGCCTCTCCCAGTCCAATTAATGCCCTGCTGCCGCCCTCCCTTCCAAGCACCCTCACCCATACCTCAGAGCCAGCCAGGAGGCTGGCAGGGCAGCCCCTTTCTTTCAAAGGCTGTAAAAACCAAGTGCCAGGAACTTCCAATGCCCTAGGGAGCCCCAGGTGTTGGCAGGGCAGACCTGCTGAGGCAAAGCCACAGAGCAGGGAGCTCCTTGAGCACCCACTGGATCCAGGCACTGCACAAGCCCTTTATGCAAGTGAACTCGTTGATCTTTCCCAACAGCCTGGGGAGACAGAAAGCAGTATTCCTTGTCTAAGGTCACAGGGTGCTGGGTAGTAGAGCCAGAACTTGCTCTGGCTCTAAAGCCCAGACTGTCCACTGTCACTCATGGCCTTGGGCTGTCCCCTGGGGTCCACAAAGATGGAGAAATCTGTACCCTGAGATCTCTGACAAAGGAAGGAACACCTCAGGGATCCTAACCCAGGGTCAACATGGGTGGACAGATAAGAGGGGCATCACTGAGTCCCAAGAGGCAGCAATGAGTGGGAACAGGGAAGCCATTCTCCTCACAAACACATCCTCAGACAGACAGACAGAATCAGGACGCCCAGTTCGAGGTTGTGCAAGTTGCATTAAGATCTGTGAGTCTCTTCCACCAGCCAGACTCAATTTCTGGCAATTTCTGGCAGCTGCCTCTCCCCAGGACAATGCAATTCTTCTCATTGGTCTTCTGTGTCTGGTCCCTCCCTTTCCCATCACCTGCTCATTGACTCACTTATTCATTCATCCTTAAATATTTATTGAACACCAACTAAGAACTAACTTTTGTGCAGCACAAACTGCACCACTGGGGAAGCAGATTTGGCTCAACTGGATAGAGCATCCGCCTACCACATGGAAGGTCGAGGGTTCAAACCCAGGGTCTCCTGGCCCATGCACAGTGCTGATGTGCACGGGTGTCCCCTGCGTAGGGGAGCCCCACATGCAAGGAGTGCATCCTGTGTTAAGGAGAGCTGCCCAGTGCAAAAAAAGTGCAGCCTGCCCAGGAGTGGGCCACACACACACAGAGCTGACACAGCATGGTGACGCAACAAAAAAAGACACAGATTCCCAGTGCCACTGACAAGAATATAAGTGGACACAGGAGAACACATAGTGAATGGACACAGACAGCAGACAACTGGCAAGGGGGGCGCGGGGAGGAAGGGTTGGGGAGAGAAATAAAAAAAATTTTTAAATCTTTAAAAAAAACCACAACAAACTGCATCACTAATTCTGAATCAAAGCTCTGATCGTGTTATTCTCTAACAAACCTTCTATGTCTCCTCAAAATCTCAGGAAAAAGCCACATCCTTTAATCTTACATTCATGGCTCTTCTTATTTCTGTTTATTTTTTAGCCATTCCTTACTCCAAGTTTCCTACTCCAGGAACAAGAAAGTACTTGTAGATGTCTGAACTTGACCTCCCAACATGCTTTCTCTACGAAGTTCCCTCTACCTAGAAAACCCTTCCCCAACTTTTCTGCCTAGCAAACTCCTATTCATCCTTCAAAATCCCCTGATTCAAGTGCCTACTTCTCTAAGCAAATGCAATGACCTCCCAGGCAGATCTCCCTCCTGGTTTGGTGCTTCCTCTAGATGGTATAGGTTGACTCCAAGGGGGTGGGAATAGCAGCTGCTGTGGGGCACTCCTAATTCCCCAGCCCTGTTGACTGCTTCTTTCCCCCTGGACCCCAAGAGGGCCTTGGGATGTCCCAACAAGAATATATGGGGTACCTCAGATGTTAGTAAGATGTAAATGCATAAGTAGAAGCTACCAGGCAACTGAGGACAGGAAAAACCTCCTGTGAGGCAGTCCAGGCATTTCTATCAGAGCCCTTTAATACCCTGGTGGCAACCATCTGTTTCTGTCTCTGTCTCCCCTCAGGCTGTGAGTTCTCTGAGGACAGGGACTTCCACTCATGATACCAAGCAACCACTAGATACCAGTGAATGTCTGTGGAATGGATGAAGGGGCAAGTCCACTGCAGGTGACTGGGTCCTTCTGCCTTCCCCTCAATAGCTCCTCAAAGGTACACTGGTTATATTAATGTCATAGTGCCACCCAATTCCAGCTCCTCCCCACTTGGAGCAAAGCCTATGCCTATTAAGTATTCCTCTTGAAACCATTTGCATGCACACATGTGCACATGCATGCAAAATAAGTTACAAAGAAACTGATAAACTTCCTAACACACAGACTGATGGTTGCTTACATGTACAGACAGATACCCTCAGAAAGATGTATAGATAGATCATCATACATACAAGGACACATATATACTCCTAGACAGAGACACAGAGACACACAGCTGAAGGTGTCACACACACAGACAGATACATACCTATACTGATAAAGCAGAAGCTAGCAGAGCCTTCCCAACCAAATGCCTGGAATCAGAGCCACTCCAGCCCCCTCCCAAGCAGGCATCCTCCTTAGGGTACACTCCCCACTTCACATCCCAAGTGGCCCCTCCCAATCCAGGCACCGCTCAATGGAGGCTGCTGCTCCTGAGGGGGAGTCAATACCCTGTGGACGGAGCCATCGGTCAGAAGGACCCTGACTAATTAAAAGCTGGTGAGGTTTAAATAATTCATCTCCTTAACTCCCATTGATCGCCCAGTTTAGTGGCCACAGACTTGAAACAATATTAAACAGCCTCCTCCAGCTCCATGGGGGGTGGGTAAGCTGACATGTGCCCACCTTCCGAGGACATCACCCAGTAGGGATGTAGCAGGGAGGGGTGGGAAGGGGAGCACCTTGGCCTAAAACCAAGGCCACCTGTGACCCACCCAAAGCCTAGATTCCAGCTTCCATCCTTGTTTTGAGAGGTCCTTTTCAAGGGTCCCTTCCCACCCTCACCTTGTCCCCCCTGCTCTGAAGAGAGCCCTGTTGGGGTGCTGAATGAGCCACAGAATTCCTGTGTGTGCAGGGGACTGGGGCATGCAGATGGGGACTGACCGAACTGCCAGGGGGGTATGCAAAGGGACTGACCAATGCCGCTGTGGGGCCGGCCTATGTGCTGCAGGCTGAGGCCCTTGTTCATGTCTAGAAGTCCATTCTTGGGCCAGCAGCCCATGGCGAAGCTGTAAGCCTGGAAGAAAGGAAGCAAGAGTGGTTAACAGAGGCACTGACCCTAGCACCATCCCCACCCACCAGTCCCCACAGGTTTCCCATTAAGAGCTTACTCTCATTATAGCACCTTATAAAAGTCTCTCACACTTGGTGCCCTTTTCACCAGGGCCCTCTACCAGAAAACCCCTTTTTTCTCCAGGGCCACTTTTCTCCTGGGCATCTCCCCATCAGAATCCCCCCATCCTCACTGGGTGCTCCCTCACCAGGGCCCCTCTCGGAAGCATACCCATTTACTAAGATCTTCCTTATCAGGACCCCTCCTCTCACCGGGACACCCCCTTTACCATGCACTCCTCTTAGATTTGTCCCTCTCCAGAGCTCCTAGCACTCTGCTGAGTCCCCTCCCCACATATTGCTGGTCAGAGACTGGTCTCAGAAAGGACCTAGGAGACCATGGTGTCTGAACTTCACTGCACAGATAAGAAAACTGTGAACTGGCCAACAATCAGCCCATGGTCATGCTGTTTTTGAACCCAAGGCAGGACAGGCTGTGGAAGGCTGAGTGTCATTTGGAGGATCCAACTGAGGGAGGAGAGTAAGGTCACCTGTTCTACTCAGACAGCTGTGAGGGGAGCACACAGTGTGTGTGTGTGCGTCTGTGTCTGTATGTCTGTGTGTGTGTATGGTGGGAGGAGCAGATGCTCCTGGTGAAGGTCAAGTGCTCACTTATGCATATTCAAAGCGGCTACCCATCGATCTGTACTTAATTGTTTTCCTGGGGTTGGGGAAGGAAGTGCTGGGGGCATCGATCTGCTCAGGCCCCCAGCACTCCATTGCCCCCCTCTTTCCCCTACCCGCGCCACCTGGCCGCCAGCAACCTCCACCTGGGGAGGATACATGGCAGGACAGGGATTGCACCTTCTCTTGCAGTCCCATGAAGCAGGCTTGACCAACCTGTTGTCACAGATGAGGAAACTGAGGGCCCAGCAAGGAGGGATTTACATGGGTTAGAACACTAAGTGGCCCACTGCCTGCTAACAATGTCCCAGGTTTCTACCAATGGGCCTGCATAGCTAGCTGACCCTTCAAACACTACCTAACCCCTCACTTTGGAAGTTGCAAACACTAGGCTGCCCGCCTCCCAGTGGCAGGAAGGTACAACTTGAGGAACAGTGGTCAGTGGGAATGAAGCTTGGGTGAGTTCCTGAAGTGGGACAGTGGGTCCACTGAAGCAGCTCAAGTGGCTGCCAGTCATCCTCAGATAGGCACTGCAGTGCCCCTGCCCATCCACTGGGCCCAGGAGTTCCCCATCTCACTAGAGTTTCCCTCACCAGGGAGAGGGTCCAAAACCAAAGATGCGAGGCTGGGCACGGAGTTTGTTCTGGGGCAAAGGGGCTGAACAGAGGATGAGTACCATTCTTTCCAGCTGCAGTAACCAACCCCCGACCCCAGACACTGGGGAGCTAGAAGCCAGTGCACTTAAGCCTCAGTACCCTCCAAAGCCTTTTTCCTTTGCCACAGAGCTACCAGCCACAGGTCAATTTCCCAGCCAAGCCTTCCCAACCTTTCCCAGACCACATCTGCACCCCCAAATTGGAGGCTGAGTACAAGGCTCAAAGATAGGGGAGAGGGCTCTGGCCTAGAGCCAGGGGAACGCAGGCAAGGGAAAGCAGCCAGTGGGCGGTAAACAGCTGGAGGAGCCGCTGCGCGTGGTCAGGACCAAGGCTGGAACGCAGCGGGCCAGAGAGCAGTGGCGGGCCGGCTTTCAAGTACTTTAAAATCACTTACAAAGGCCGGATTAAACGATCAGAAATTCCATTTAATAGGACAAATAAAGAAATAACAATCTACTCTATCAGCCTGGGGAAGGTGAGCTGGATAGGTTTTTTCCCCCTCTAAAAAGGAAAAAGGGAAGAAGGGGGAAAAAGGAAGGATAATGTGTGTTTACTCAAGCAAAGAAAAAAATATTTAAGTGATGTCAGGGAGAAGATTGCAGTAACTAGTGAAGAATAACATCGTCTACTTTGCTGTCAAATCACACCCGAATTTCAGTAATAGATTCTCGGCTGACACTCAATTCAATTCGAAGGTGATCCTGCTTTATCCCAGCCCATCAAATATTAAACACTTGCATTAGCAGGTGCTGCCGCTTCCCGGCTTAAAGCGGCGGGCGGGCGGGCGGCGGGGCTGCTGTGCTGCTGAGGCCCCTCCGCTCCGCTCGCGGCTCAGGGACAGGGCAGCTCAACGTTATCTGCACGTCATCCTGAGTCTTATCGCAGCTAAGCGGGAAGACCACTTCAGATAACATTAGAGGCTTGCCCCTACGCGTCACCATGATTAGATTATTATAATTATGACTCCCCAAGATCTACAGGCTGGGACATGTGGAAGTGGGTAGAGGGCAGCAGAGCCCAGGAGGGCTGGGCTGGCCCAGGGCAAGCTGGAGTCCACACAGGAAAAGAGAGGGCCAGGGCCAGGCAGCAGCCCCAGTCCCCCAGTCCCGCCTGACGGATGCCTTTCAGGAAGGGCAGCCTAGCTTGTCAGAGCCAGGACGAGATGAATTGGCGTCTACACCACGGCCGCGGGTGTCAAGCCGTACAGTTTCATATTCCCAGATAAGGCGTGATAACCAATTGCTGCTGTGACATGGCCTCATCCAGCACTTCCTCAGGGGGGCACGGGGCGGGGGGGAAGGGAGCAGCGCATGCACTTGGATCTGCCAAGCTCCTAATAAGAGGGATTTAATTTTTACAAATACTGCTTCCAGCGGGGCCTTCACATACCAGCCAAAGTCCAAAATGATATTAAAAACAGTTAATTAAAACTGCTCTCCTTCAGCCTGGGCTCTCCTCTTGTTGCCCCTGCTGAGAACCCTGGCATGTCTCCCCCAGGTACTGCCATACTCCTCTGCAGAGCTGAACCTTCAGACATGACCACCAGAGCCACCTAGGCACAGCACCCCAAGTTCTTGCAACTCCTGCCATCTCAGGTAGCCCTCAGGGACAGACAGCAGACACAGCCAGCCACCCAGAGAACACAGAGGGTCCTACCGCAATCTGGAACCTTGCACCTGCTGCCCCTCTGCACCTGCCCTCACATGCCCACGACCCTCTTGCTCATTTCTAAAGCCCATTCCCCTCATAGCCCCCCTCCCCCAGATAGACACACCCTACCCTGCCACGGCTGCCTTAGGCTCTCCCTCAGGTTACCCCGCCCATTTCCTCCAGGCATTCTTCTTCAGCGATCCCATCTGTCTAATGAATCTTGGCAAAGCCCTTTCAGCTCAGTGCAAGGGGGTGTGGGCAGGTCTCTGAGACTCTGGCTGAGACGTCAAGACTGGTCCAACTCAGGGAATCCTCAGAACATAGGGTAAGAACAGACTAGGAAAATTTCCTGCGGGGGGAGGTAGGGGCTGGAGGGCTGGCAGGGTTTGACTGATGAAAGGGGAAGATGACATTCAAGGCAGACGACACAGAAAGGACAAAGGAGAATGGTAGGAACAAGCTTGGTTACAGCACAGGCAATGGTTTAGGTGTGGCAGGGGCAGCCATTGTAGGCTAGAAAAGAGGCATATTTTGAGATGCTGCTTCCCAACTTTGCGTACTAACAGCACGACTGGCAACAAGGGTCCCTAGGGCCCACCCCTCTCTATTCTTGCCTGCTTCTTCTCCCCACTCCCTCCCTCTCTCCTGCAGCCTGTGGGGAGTTGGGGTAAGGGATCCAGAAGCTTTCTGACATCCTGATCTTTTTCAAGAGCACTCACCAAGAGCTCATGCCTGAGCCCCTTTCACAACACTGCTTCCAAATTCTTTGAGTGTGCTTCTTCAGCTGCACCTCTCCCAGCCATCAGGGCTTGCCTGTCCAGTTGTACAGTCAGAACCTAACCCTTCGGGTCCCTGGTCGGGGGGTGGGGCAAGCAGAAGGATGACCGAGGAGTTCCTGAGTCTATCCAGGGCAGGCACTGATGCTGCTGGACCACAGAGGCAGGTGGTGTTAGGGGTGAAGGATGCTGGGTCTACCAAACCAGCCCCCCCACCCCTAGGCCAGGCGGGCACGCACACTTTCCTTCCCATGGGCTGCTGTAATTTCTATGTGTGGGGAAGCAGGTGTCGAGCTGCTCCCGGCTGGCTCTCCCCTCTTGCGGCTCTGCCTGCCTTGGCTGCTGCCCCATTAGCTTAGTGGCCAGCCATCTGCGACGGGCCTGCCGCGCAGCCCTGCTGTAGGCGCGGCGGGTGGCCCCCTGTGTAACAGGGAGCTTTGCCATTAGCGCCTTTAATATTCTGACACCTCAGCACAGCCTGCTATTACATGCAAACGCTGATCGCCCTGTGAAATTACATTGCTGGGCCCACGAAATGGAATCGTGTATAATCAGCCTCCTCCATGCACTGTCAGTCCCATCACAAACACGGCGCCCGGCGGCTTACGGGGGCTTAGCAGCTGCGACAAGTGTATTGGGTTTAATAGATGAAGTAGCCCTCATCGGCAGCAGCATCAGATCCTTCAGAGGAAAGAAGAGGCATCAACAGCTGCTGTGGTGTGTCTGCCCACCCATATACTACCTACCAGGACCTTGAGAGTAGGGTGGACACAGAGTGGGAAGGGCTGTGGCTCAGCTAAAGGGCTAGGACCTAATTCAGACTACAGACAGAAGCACAGAAAACCCTGAGCTTCCAAGCTGGCACCAGCACATCCAGCCTCCCTGTGGGGAGGCTGACCTCTAACCATGCCCCTAGGTGACTTGTCACCCCATGGGACTATGGCTGATGGACCATTTCCTGAAACTAGGAAACAAATCAAATCACCTGCTATCCCCATAAATACCCAACAGAGATGAAGCAGTAAAGGTGACCCTCTAAGCAGGGGTTCTTAACCAGGGGTCCATGGACCTCCAAGAAGCCCATGGAAAGATTTCAGGGAGTGGGGGAGGCGGTCTGTGAGCTTGAATTGAAAATTAAGAAAAAATTATTCCTGTGGGGACGAGTTGATGCAGGTGTGATATATTTATTAAGTACAGTGTGGACTTAATAAGGGGTCTGTGGTTTTCACCTCACTGACAAAGGGGTCTGTGGAACAAAAAAAGGTTAAGAACACCTTCTCTAATGGGTGGGTAAGAAGAGGTCTGACGGGCAGAAATATTACCTTTTTCTCCAACTGACCAACACTTCTACAGATGGCAAACTAAGCACTTAGGCCACAGGAAGCATTAGGATGGTACATACCATGTACACTTATAGCATACCTAGCAGCCCATGACTCAAAGAAAGGCAGTGTGGTCAGGGCTTAGGAGTCAGACAAACCTGGATTTGATTCCTAGTTCTGCCCCTTATTAGCACTATAACTTTGGACAAGTTACTAAACCTCTTGAGCCTCAGTTTCCTGTACTGCAAAATGGGATGATAGTACCTTCTCCCAGGTACACCTGTTGTCTCCCAGTACATGCCATCACAAGCCATATCTAGATATTCTGGAGGCTATGCTAGGGACACCCAATACACAATTCCCTTTGAGAAAAGGACCTCCTTTCCCTTTTCCAGGCTCAGTCTAACACCAATTATGGTAGAATGTATTTTCCAGTGATGGTCACAACATTCATTACCTCTCACTGCATACATGCTTTTCTTATACTGAGACTTTGACACACGTGCTATCAAGAGGTGAAGTCTATGCCCCTTCCTCTTGAAAAAGGGGGCCCTTTGTGACTATTTCAAACAAAAGAGTAAAGCAGAGGTAACGCTAAGTGACTTCAAGGATATTTCAGAAAAGCTGAGCAGCTCCTACCTCATTCACCCCACTGGAACCCTGCCTTAGAGCCCCAAGCTGCCATGGAAGTATTCAGAACACCCTGAGGTAGACATGCTGTGGAAGCCCAAAGCAGCCCACGGAGAGAGACCATGTCGAGAAGTCAGGAGACTAGGTAAGGAAAGACAGCAGCCCAGCCAGGCCCCAGCCATGCCAGTCACATACTGTTCCATCTCCAGTCGGTATCTGCCTACAACCACATGAAAGGGAGTCAGAACCACCTAGCCAAGCCCTTCTTGAATTCCTCACCCACAGAAACCATAAGATAATAAACGATATGTTGTTGAATCAGTTCACTAAGTTTTGGGATGATCTGTTATGTAGCAATGCTAACAGGAAAACCAATACTGCCTTACTTTTGGATATACTCTGCAGATACCTTCAACTTCTTCACTCCCACTGGTTTTAGACTATCCTTCCTCTCTTGGGACTTTATGCCAAGTCCTCATTACTCTGGGTAACTTCAGTATCTATAGAATGACTCACCCATGAACTATGCCTCTCAGTTTCTTGGCTCCTTTGTGCTATTAGACCTACTCTACCTACCTCAGCCATCTATTCCCATGGCCACATGTTGGGCCTAGTATCACTGAGAAGTGCTCGAGCCCTTTGAAATCTTACAGTGAGATTCTACTCTGACCCCAGCCCCCTATCCTTCCTCCTTTTGTAACTTCTGTACCTCTAAAATTGCCTCTTTCCCTGTCTGCCCATCCCCTACTCACCTCAATCCATTTTCTACCAAGCCTGGACCCGTGAGTCCATCACTTCAAGCACCTACGCACTGATCTTCAACGTCAACACTTATCCAAGAACACCCTCCCTGCAAAACCCCCAACCATGACTCACTTTCTCTCCACACTTGCAACTGTGCTAAGTGACACTAAAGTTACTCTTATGTGTAGAAAGTGGCCATTATAGAGATCCAAGGTTACAACCTTGACAGCTGTCAGTGTTACCCAACAATTCTTCCTTCCCTCCTACTTTCACAAAGATAATGAAGTCACTGAGCAGAATTCTTCCAACTGCATGCCTACATCTACAAATATTAATACATCTGTGACCTCACCACCTGTTCCTTCAGCTCTCTAGTTATAACAGAGGAGATACCTCACTTCCTGTCTAAGGCCAATCCCTTTACTTCTACTTTGTATCTCATCCCTTTTTCACCTGCTCAGGGCCTTGCTCCTTCTATATTCCTTTTCTTCTAAATCCTTAGCCTCCTCTTCTCTGCTGGCTCCTTTCCATTTGCATTAAGATACCTGAATCTCTGTCATCTTTATATAATTTCTCTGTTTCCTTTCTGTAAAATGGAAGTAATAATGGTTCTTATCCCATGGAATTGAATGTGAGAATTAAATAAATTATTGTACATACAGTCCTCAAAACAATGCCTTGCTCAGAGAAAGCTATATAAGTATTAGATAATTATTTTTTTAATTCTCCATTCCACACCCAGCTACTGCCTGTTCTCCTTTTAATGACCAAACTTCTCAGAGTTGTCTCTAGTCACCTACCCCATCACTCCTTGATTGATTGCAGTTTGGTTTCCAACCCTAACATCCTACTGAAACTGCTCCTGCTAAGGTTAATAATCCTTTCCATCTTGCCCACCTCTATGGACAGTTTCAGATGGAGTGGATATAGCCCACTCCTTCTTTGAAACTCTTCTCTTTTGGTTTTCTCCTCATTCTACCCTTCCTGTTTTCCTCTCCTCTCTCTAATGTCTTCCTCACAATCACTTCTGCATCAGGCCATCCTACGCACACGCTTATAAGCGCTCTCTCTCTTTTTTCCCTACATCCTACCACTCTCCCTGAATGAAATAGTAGCCTCTGCAGATTACTTCTGAATCATTTGGCCACTATTTGAGTGCCAAACATACATATTCTATTACCTACCCGACATTTCCACCTGGATGTTATACAGGTGCTTCAATCTTGATATATTTAAAACCCACTTCACCATGTTCCTCTCCAAACTGCTCCTTCTCCTGGGTTTTCAAATCTCAGTGAAAGGCATTACCATCTACCCAGTCTACCAAGCCAGCAGTGTGGGGATAAACCTCAACTCCTTCTTCTTTACTGCCCATCGAGTTCTATGATTGTTTTATGCCTTCACGCCTTCACGCCTTCACTCAAGCAATCCCTTAGCCCGCCAAGAATGCCCTCTGCTTTCTTTTTTTGTCCTAACAAACACATACTCCTCTTTCAACATTCGACTCCAAAGTACCTTCCTTTGCAAAGTCTTTCCTGACTCTTTCCCTCTTTTAGACTGCCCACACCCTGAACAGACTTCTACCACAGCACCTGTAACATTAATTTGTTTATACATTTGTTACCTCATTATGCTGGGTGATTCTTAAGGGCAAGGGCTATATCTGTTTCTCTGAATGATCTCCACTGAGGAAAGAGGAAGGGAGGAGAGAGAAGGAAAGGGGGAAATGACATCTCTCTGGCATCTTCCTGCCAAGCAGGAAGGCCTGGTTTTCAGAGCTGCCACCCCCACCAAATTCACCCTGTATCCTTTAGGAACCACTTTTGCTCCTGCCGAGCAGTACAGCAATCCTCCCTACAACTATCCTTGGAAGTAGGGGCTCAGCTGCCTGTGTTAGGAAAGAAAGGAAGACTATTCCTGCCCCCTTCTCCTTTTTTGAACCTTTCGGTCTCATGGGTTGTCCCCAACCCCCTCCTCAAGGCCTGCAGAGGCTCAGACAGGACAGCCACAGCAGTAAAAGGATGGACATTTGCATCAAGTGACATAAGCCCACCCTCCCCACTCCTAGCTGGTGGTTATGTTCTAGGCAGTGGTACCAACACACTCTAAGGGCTCCTTGAGTGGGATAATCATCTCCATGTACTTAACCTAACTGCTCACTGTCTACCACAAGAGGCTTCCTCTAGCATACTGGGCAAAGAAAGGCAGGGTTTGTGCCACACGTCCGGTTCCACATCTGGCACTGGGGTCCTATGAGTATAGGATGGCTGCCAGTTTAGTTTGATTTCATTATGTTCCTGACTATAATTTCAGGTGGAATAATCTCCCTCAGATTCCTAAAGCCCTTGCTTCATTGCTGAGTCAGAGGGTACTTGGGGACTCTGAGGTTTCTGGGACAAGAGCAAGAGAAGAAGCTGGTGAGCCATGCTGCCTCAGCCCCAGCAGAGCAGGATGGCCAAACTGGGGTGCCACATGCTCTGGCACTAGAATCCACGGCAGCAGGTCAGTCTGAGCCAGATGCTCAGGGTGAAAGCTACAATGTGAGTTTTCTTTGTTTTCATTACAATTTCCTCTCCCACTGCTTCTTTTTAGCCAGCCTTTTCCTCCCTGGGGTGTTGGGGATTGAATGAAACACCACCCCCGGCTCCAATAAGTGTATTTCAATTACATCTGTCACTGCATAAGGATATAATGATATATCATGTGATATTAAATCCATGATAATCATATCAGGGATTTTTTTTAATCGTGCACTAATCGTATTATTACATCTCTATAATTAACAACAGGAGGTATGGAAATTCAGTTAAGGCAGAAATCTCAATGTACATCTCCCATCCCACTACCCCACATCTGCCCTAGCTCCCCCAGATTAGGACCCGATTAGGAGATGGGGGCTTCAAGGCACTAGTAAGATGAGCCAAAGCCTCTACTTCCCCAGTGCCTCAACTATGGACAGAGCCTTCACCATTCAGACTGGCCAAGATGGTCCAAACTGGGACCAGGGTACTTGTCTGTCTTTTGGTTGCTCAGGAAAGAGCCTGGGGCAGAGGCCGCACAAAGAGGCCCAATCACAAGGCTCAGCTGGGCCTTCCAGACCTCCCGCCATCATAGCACCAAATCACCTCCATGGGGAAAGATCTAACATTTCCTTCAAACCAGCAAGACCCTCAAAGGCGCTTGTGAGGCACAAAGAAAGTTCCTGCCTCGTGGTCACTTCGACCAGAATTCGTCCTGATTCTGATGTACATACTGGCCTATCCCTTTCTCAACATCACTAGGTCTGGCAGCTGAATGAACTCAGCTTTTCTTGGGGCCATTTGTTCCCAGTTCTCTCTCTGAAGTCTGGCCCTTCATTTTACATGACAAGTGGGTTTCAGATAACCACTGGGTCCTCCACCAATCCCCCTGAAACTCAAGGGTCCAAGTTCTTACCTTCTCCCATCTAGCCTATATGGAGAGAGGAGGGGCTTGGGATTGCAGCTTGAACTATGCCAAATGACCCAGTCTCTCCCACCCCTGTTCCTGATACTAAGCGGTTAGGGCTAATCCCCTCAGGGTGTCATAACCAGTCTGCAAAGCAGAATTCTGCATTTCAAGTCCAAAGCTTTGAACCTGGCATGTTACTAGTCCTCAGTGAGGGGCAGGAATTTTGCTAAGTTTGACTCTCAGAAGTTGGACAGGACTGAAGATGAAAGAGAAAAATCATGTCCTTTTTCCTAATAAAAAGGAGACACTAATAGCAGTCAGCACTTAGGCAAAGCACTTTAAGATTCTAAAGTGCTTTCCAAATTAAAATATAATCCTTTACTGAGTATTTGACACCATCCTCACTGCCACCTGCCCACCCCTCACACATGAAGGCATGTACATGCTTGCACACAGCATATACGCATTCATTCTCTTTCTCTCTGGGAAAAAAATGAGAAGGTTGCTCAAGACATTCACCCCAGATTCCCCTCCTCCTTCATTGGCTTGCTCTCATAATATATATTTATGGAGCAACTACTGTGTGCCAAGCCTTGTGCTGGGTGCTGGAGACACACAGATGAGGAGACCAGGCCACTGCCCTTAAGGAGCTGCCAGGCTATAAGGTGAGGCACATAAACACATTTGCAAAACTAGGCAAGTGAGGGGCAGGATGTGGCAAGAGTCCTGCGGGGAGAAATCCTAACCAGACCTGGAGGAAAGTCACTTGAGAAGGAGTAAGACGACATTCAGTGGAACATCCTAGGTGGAAAGTCCAGGAAAGGTGGACACTGAGGGCCAGGAGCACAGTTCAGTGGTCTGGGCTGAGGCAAGAAAGGGTGGCAGGGGGGATGGGTGGGGGTGTGTGCACAAAACTGTGGAAGTAGATAAGGTCACCCAGGAAGAAAAAGCCTTTAGAGTCAGATAAGACCCTCTAGACTCTTGATGTTTGGAGGGGGAAAAAAAGGAAGGCTGAGAGAGGGAAGGTCAAACACTAGAGCTTCCAGATCCAAGGCCCAAAGAACCTCCTCTCTGGGGCATGCCCAATATCCTGGCCCCTATACCTCCCTCCATCAACCTGATCTTCACTCTACCCAGACAAACATGATGGAAAAGTGCAGACATTGGAATCACACTGATTCGTTCACAAGTATTTACTGAGAGCCTATTATATGCCAGGCTATATGCAGTCAGCAATAAAGACACAGTCCTGTCTTCAGAGAGCTTAGAGTCTAATGGAGGAAGCAGATATTAAACAACCAGCAATGTAAATAATCACAAAGTTATAGTTATAATAGGGGCAGAAGAGGGAGACGTGACCCAGTTGGGGAAGCTTCCTGAGGACAGGGGTGGGAGAAGTAAGGTCCTTAAGCAAATTATAACACAGCACTTGGAAGGAACCAAATCAAGGCTAGTGTTCCTGGAGCACAGAGAGTAAGCATGACATGTAGCTAATGAGGAAGGCAGGAGATTGCCAGCCCATGTAGGACCTCAGAGGACACGAGCAGGGTTTTGTACCTTTTCCTAAGGCAACAGGAAGCCATTCAAGGTTGTTTCATGATCTGTGATCTTGGGAAAATCTATCAATGTTCAAAGTCTGTTCCTTTGTACACCTACCCCTCCCTATTCCTAAGGGTAGCCAGGCCTGGTTAAAACTAACAAAGACCCAAGGCCATTTTCTATTACTATTTGGAAGGAGAGGAAGAAATTACACAAGCAACTGAACTCTGTATCCCTCATTCTCATTCATTCACTGAACATTCACACATTCACTGAAGGCCAAATGTGTGATTCCTGGCAAGTCTAATGGAATCATATAGGACTCATGGCCCGTTGAGGAGAAACAGAGATGGAAACCAGTAACTGCCACAGAGAGTGATTAGAGAGAACTGCAATAGGGATACAAAGGAGCAAAGTGCTCAGGCCCGGAGACATCTAGAGCCCCCTCTGCAACAAGCAGCAGGTGAATGCTGGGATAGCACTCCCCACACAGACTGGGGGTACAGGTAGGGGGGTAGGAGTATGCAGAGGACCATAAGCGAAGCCTCCTGTGAAAAGGCTGGAGACCAAACAGCAAGAGTCCTAAGCTAGGATCTAAGACACCTGGGGCCCCAGTGGCCAGTTAATAGGGGTGAAGCACAGAAAGAGACTAGGCTAGGAAGATGAAGTGTCTTCTGGTTGCAAAGATGGAGGTTGAATGCATGTGATTAAAGCCACAGAGGAGAGAAGAGGAAAAAAGCTTACTGCATAGACAAAGGACAACTGGAAGGGGGCACCTTTAGAACAAGCAACAGGATTTAAATAATAAATCATTTCAGAAGATGAAAACTCTAGTCCCCAGACCTCAGTTTTCTCAGTTAGAAAATAAGAGGCTTAATTACTTGATTTCTTCCTGGTCTGAAATTCATCAGATCCATGACTCTTCAACCACCCCCAATAGTCAGGCTTATTTCTGCTTCACATTTTTTTATTATGCTATTCCCTCCTCCCTTTCCCCCACCCCACCAACCCCAAACTCTCACCATACTACCCTCTCTGAATCTTACCTGCCAGGACACCACCTTCAAGAAGCCCTCCCTGGTTTCCCTTCCTTCTTTCATCCTTACCCTGACCACCACATGCAATTCCCCTAATAGCACTTGCTTAATTACATATTACATATGGGCTGGCACTCTTACTTGATTGGTGTAGGGATTGTCTTGTCTCCCCCTGACTCCTGACATTCATTTCAGGGGCAGGAGGGAAGCTGCACTCTCACCAGCCTTACAAACAGGCAGATGCCATCCAGGCTGAAGTCTTGGTCCCTACTCCCTCTGCCCACAGGCCTCTGAGAACTCAAAAGGCCTCCACTGGAAAAGGATGCTAAAAGCAATGATGTCTCCAAGTGCGATAGGAGATATTTGTGTCTGCTTTACCCTTGGCTTTTTGCTCTGGTTCAGGTAGGAGCGGGGTGGGCCGGCTGGCAGATCTGAGAGCGCGGCACGCCCCAGCGGGCAGGGCGCACAGCGCTGAGGAAGGCGCGAGTCAGTCTGGAGTGCTCCCCATTTATCAAGCTCACGCAGGCCGCCAGCCGAGCGAGTCTTTCTATCATTACACCTCTCAAAATCCGATTCATACCACTAATCCTGCCTTCATTCTCCCAGATTAATAACATCTCTTTCAACCTTCACAGTGTGATAAATAGACAAAGAGAGAACAAAAGGAGAGACAGAAGAGAGAGAAAGAGCTGGAGCAAGTCCCCATAATAGAGAGAGCCGAGAAAGAGGAGAGGGAAAAAAGGAGAGAGAAGCGAGAGCAGGCAGCAGCCAGACTGCAGTTACCTTAGAGAGCCGCTCTGAGGAGAGCTGGCGGCAGCGCCCCGCTATGTGCTCTGCTCTGTCCCCAAAGAGAAAGAAAGGCTCGTTAACAGCTCCTTCCTGCCTGTATTTTTGTTTAAATTCTTTTCTTCCCTTCCTGTCCTGCTTTAGGTCAAACCCCAGTGAAAATGAGTCTCCTGGCTTCCTGGTCTCCTTCCAGGCCCAGGGAACCAAACTGGCCCTTGGCATTAGGGCTGCATCTGGGCACAGAAGGGGGCAGAAAAATGGTTTTGCTAGGATGGAGCAAACTTGCCTAAGGCTTCACCAGTGTTGTTCCTATAACCCCAATTCCTGCCTCCTCCTCTGTTCTTTAGGCAGAACAGGAAAGAGTATAAGAGAGAGCAGAGGGCAGCCTTGGGGTTCATTCCCGAAAACTCTGTCCTGCATATCTTTCCCACCTAAGGCTCCAGATGGCCCAAGCCAAGGCCTCTAGCCCCAGCAGCCCAGCTGAAAAATGACAATAGTTACCCCCTGGACTTGAAAAAGCAGAGGTGTGGCCCATACCTCCAAATTATGACAGAGGCATGATGGGGAAAACAAACCCCACTAGGTCCCCGGCCCTAGCCCTAACTCAAGTGACCTGATGCCCTCCCAGGCTGGTCTTCACAGCACAATTTCTCATAGACTCAGGGAAAGTCAGTCACTCCTTTCCTGAATGCCAACAGGCAACATCATTGACATTAGCTGGAGTGACTGGCTCCTTCACCCTACTAGGACTCTCTTCTGAGTTCTCTAGCCCCAGGTCCAAGTTGCCCAGGGCACTTCCATCCTTTCTCAACTTTGTCCAAACCAGCCCTAGGACAAGACCAAGCCAAACACAACTCCACCCTCCCTCTGGATTGCAAAGCATTCCTAGGCTGCCCACAGGTCTAGCTCGAGGCAGGGTATTCCACACTGAGACACTCAGTTGGCCCTCTGCCCACACCCATTACAATCTATCAGAGTGGGGCAAGGTGGGACTGCGCCGTTCTCTCTGGGCCACCCTAGTCTCAGTGTACTCACGGCAGAGAGTGGGGGCAGATCGGGGGAGGGAAGCATGCCCAATTCAACCTAGTGAGAGGAACCTTCCAGGAAAGTCAATGCTCTTCCAAGACAGAGCCTTGGTAGTGAACAGGAAGGGCCTAAAGCAGAAACTCAATAGAAGAAAACTGGTCTGGTGGTCTGTTTAAAGGTAGGTCCTACTTAGAAAATATCTTGGAGACATTTGCTAGATTCTTTCCTCTAAAAGCCTCTCCTCCCTCCCTCTATCCCCTGCCCCCCAAAACAGCCCTTCCTTTTGGACAAAAACAGCTGCTGCTTATCCCCACCATTCACTCCTGGGGACTCTACCACTTCCAGCCCCAGCCTCTCAGGTTTGTCCAGTACTGGCTCTATTTGGGGAAAAAACTTGAAAGTTCAGAGGAAGAGAGGAGGCTTCACAAGACCAAAGAGCAAACCACAAGGAAGAAGGGATGCTAAAGCAGGTAGGAGGCAGTCCTTGGGATCATATCCCTCCCACAAAAAATTCAGAAGTTCTGCTAACCTTCCCTCAGCCCATGTCAGAAGGACTGTCTGCTTTTTTGCTACTCCAGCAGGCCTCCTGGCTCAAACACTTATGGTGGGGAAGGTAGAAGAATGACAGTGACTGATGTTTGTCCATGGTTCAAGTGACCCAAGGAGGTGGGGGCTGAAGAGGAAAGGCAAGGAGAGAAAAGCATATAGTCTCAGTGAAGGGGAATGGTCCTCTCTACAACGAAGTTGGCCCAGTGGTGTCCTGGTCTTCAGGGCACACTGACTCTGAGCCCAAGGTCACAGTAGGGTTCCAGAAGCATGGACCCCAGGCCTCTTCTTCCCCAAGAGCCTGCACTGTTAACAGGTTGGACAGCCTCAGCCAGAATTAACCCTGCAGTTCTCTAGAAAAAGGCAGCCATCAGGCCCAGACACACTTGGTCTTGCTCTAATTAGCTTCCCCGCTGTAAACTCCCAGGCCACTTCTTGGATAGCCTCCCCAGGGGCTCAGAAAGGTGCTCCAGCCCCTGCAGCCCTACCCCTGAAAGGAAGACAGTCCCAAGCTCTAAGAAGAAAAGTCACAGTAGCTGTTCTATCCTCTGTTTCTATTGTCAATATATACTCTGGCTCCTCCCCTAGCCTTCTTGCTTCCTCCAATTCTTGCAGCTCTCTCTGAGACCTTCCTCCCAAGGTAAGACTCCACCAAGTTACCTAAATTTGAGGGATGAACTCCACCTCCTCAGGGAGACTGGCCTGAGACCAGGTAGAAGGAAGTCAGCCAAACACAAAAAAGTCTCTGGTAGATCAAGAAGCTAGACCTGAATGATGTTTTCTCCCTGAAACCAGACTTTGAAATCTCACTCCCTGAGCACCTGGTTCTAGAGCCCACTCTTCCAGGCAGCCGGTGGTTTAGGACAGAGAAGGAGAAGGTGGGTCCTAATGTGTAAAAAGCTCCAGCAAAGCAAAATCATTTACTCTTTGGTGCGACTGCTCAGCAGAGCTAATAAATCTTGCATGAGCAGGGCCGATTCTAATTTCCTAATATGAAAAGGCATTTGGATTGAGAGAGAGGGGGAGATAAAAGTGATTGAATCTCCAATAGTCCAGGTTACTGACAAGAAACATCCTGCTCAGCCCTGAGAGAAGGATGGCAGCGTCCATCCGCCCGCACACACCCATCCGTTCTGCCCCCCTCTTGGTGCGATACATCTCAGTCTCTTCTATTGACAGGACGTGGCTTTAAACACAGTTACACAAGTTATCATTTCTGCCTTCTGATCAATCTGAATTTTCAGGACAATTACCCTCTTAATCAATGATTGCTATCAGCAGCCCCGCGCCTGGACGGATTTCTCAGCAAGGTAATCATGCCGCCAGGCTGGACGGCGCGTGCATAGGCAATGAAGCTCCGGGTGGGGTCTCCTCCCTCCCTCTAGAATCCCCCATATCCCAGTGTCACTGCCAGCATGGAGGACAAGGACGGCAAAGTGTGAAGGCCACTTCAAGGAGTGATGGGAGTAGAGGGAAGGGGAGGGGAGGGGAGGGGGCCTAGCCACAAGTCAGCCTTCCAGACCACTTGACTATGGAACAGACCTATTAAAACCCTAGATTTACTGCCGATCACCCTGATGCATCTCCACATGCCGCCCTGCCTGTCACTCCTACCTCCTAATTAGCCTAACAAAGCCCAATTCTAATTATGGGCTCAAACTATTAGGGTGAGTAAGTGCAAAGAAAAGAGAAATACTGGTTTAACTAAACTCTCACAAATTCATTGATTCTGGAAATTCCTTTCCTTCTAAAGACTTGGTTCATATGTGCTACAGACTACTTACTCCTCAAAAGTCCCAGATGCCTAGGCATCTGAAGCAAGCACAAAACCAGCATGGTCTCAAGTCAGGGGGCCACTCAGCCCAACAGTCTCACTCCTCAGCCCCTGCCTGCCCAGGGCCCCTCCCAGAGATTCAGTCCTCTAAGCACCAGACAATTCAAAGCCCCTTGGGAGAAGAAGAAAGGAGAAGGAAGGGTGGAGTCAGTTTCTGTCCCAGAGTCCAGAGTTAGCTAAAGGCCACATGTGCTACCCTGGGTACAACTCAGGAAAGTGTCCTTGATCACCTGTACTGGATAAGAACTTGAATCATGAACCAGAGGACTGACAAATGGGATGAAAAGAACATGGTCCAAGACAATGATGAGACTATGCTTCAGTAGAGGCAGATATGTGTGTACAGTTATACCCAACTCAGAAGGGGCTATGGGATTAAAACAGGTGACAACAATTTGCTGTTATGTCCCGAGAAGGAAAGAAAATTAGAAAGCATACCTATATTTATTCACTGGCATTCACTGAGTGTGAACCATGGGCTAAGCGGTGGGGCTACAGTAGTGAACAACAAAGAAGTGACCCCTATTCTCACGGAGGTGATAATCAATAGAAAGAGACAGGCGTTCTTAAAAAAAAAAGCAAAAATAAAAGTGAACTTGTACATGAATGTTCATAAGCTTTATTCAGAACAGCCCCAAAACAGAAACAACCCAATGTCTTTCAACTGATGGGTAGATAAATAGTATGGTATATCCATACAATGGAGTATTATTCAGCAGTAAAAAGAAATGAAATACTGATTCATGATACAACATGGATGAACCTTGAATATATTATGCTAAGTAAAAAAAGCCAGTTACAAAAGACCACATATAAGAAATGTGTGAATATATTGGCAAATTTATAGTGGTTGCTTAGGGCTGGGGAATTCAGGGAGAAATTAATTTCTTTTTATAGAGGACAAAATGCTCTAAACTTGGATTGTGGTGATGGTTGCACACCCTGTGAATATACTAAAATACACTGAATTGTACGTTTTAAATGGGTGACTTGTATGATACACGAATTATATTTCAATGAAACTGGTTTTAAAAAACAATGTGCAAGGAGCTCACAGCAAGCTCACTAACAGTGAACAAAGTTAGGAAGGTTCTAGCACAGTAGCTGGCACTCAATAGGCACTCGATATGGGTGTCTAAAGAGGGAGGGAACACCCACTGGGAAACTGGAAAAGGCTTCACAGAGGATTTAAGAGGAGCTCAGTGTTGAAGAAGAAGTAGAAGTTGACTAGGCAGGAATGTTGTAAAAGGCATTACAGGCGGAACAAATCTGAATAAGGTTTGGAGGTCGATCATACAGGCTATCTTGGCATAGGTGGACATATGCATACCTGTTGGAAAGGAGGCTCAAAGAATAGCTCAAAGGATAGTTAATGTGTTTGTATTTCTTCAGTAGACACTAAGATTTTTCAAGTAGAGAAGTTACATCATCAATACAGGAGAGTTTGGGGTTTGATGGTTCAGGCATAGGAAACATGTCATAGTTGAAAGGGCATGTTTTTTTGGAGTCAGTATCCAGGGTTTAATCCTTCTCCCAATAAACTCTAATGACCAGTGAAGGCTAGGATTTTGTCTATTTTGCTCAGTATTTTACCCCAGTGTTTGACAGAGTGCCTGAACCAGTAGGTGTTCAATAGGCATTTATTGAATGAAAATGAATAAATGAGTGAATGAATGTGAAACTCAATCCCATTTGACAAATATTTATCGAACACCTACTGTGAACCAGGCACTCTGCTATTCAGCTTACACAGTGTGAGCTCTTCAAGGGTAAGGTGCATGTCTGATCTCTGAATCTCAGTGCCTTTCACAGGTTCTGTTTGGCACAGGGTAGGTGCTCAAACTACATTGATTTTCTCAGGGAGCGTTCCCTAAGACTCAGTGAATTCTTGGATGGGCTCAGCCCAAACACAATGCTATGGTTAGCAATAAAAGGGAAGGTAAAGCTATAGGGGTGGAAGGCTTCAGTAGTGCAACAGAGCAGGTGGAAGAGCCCACAGTATTTGCCCCAAAGGAAATCATCATGCTCTAGGGGACGAGCAGGCAAACCAAGTCATCAAAGCTAGCAAAGAACTAAATTGGGAACCATCCCCACAGCCCATTCTCAGAACCCTGCGCAAACTGCCCTGCCCAAGGCAGAGAGCTGACATGCAGGGAGGAAGATGGCACAGGTAGTGTGGAAACCTAAGCTGCAAGACTTACAGGTGGAAGGGGGAGGGAAAGAGCTGGGCCTTATTTCCTGAGCACCCTAACCTGACCGTGCAGATCTGCCGGTTCCACTTCTCCTTTCTGCTTGGAAGACCCATTCAGCTACAGACATGGCTGACCTCAGTATGAAGGAGCTCCTCAGTCTCCCAACCCCCAATTCCTGTAGGGCCTCCTGTCCCCTCCTTTTTCTTCCCTCCCTTTCCTTCCTGCAGAGCTTCCCCTGAGCCATAAAAATAAAATAAAACACAAACACCCACAGTCCAGGAGGAGGGCGTCAGACAGATAATGGGCATTTTATATCTTTTTATGACACTCCCCATAGGCAGCTCTGCAATCACAGCGCAATAAAGGCAGGCATGCAGCTTGCATAGTTAAACAACTGCCGGGTAATTAGGCACAGCAAACACACCACTGGGGAGGTCTCAGGCCTGCCTTGGGATCTGCCTGCAGCTTGCCCTCCTGCTTACAGCCTAGTAGGTGCCAAGTCCAGGTCTAGCCCATAAGACCATCCTAAGATGGTCAGGTCAGTGGTGCTGGGGACAGACCACTGGCTGCTGCCATATACATGCGGACTTGTGCCCATACATGCTTACAAGTATGCCTGTCCACAGGCATTCCCTGAGCACCAAGCCTGGACCTTATCTCCCCAGAAGGGCCACTCCTCTTTCTCAAATAGGGCAACCTGGGGTCTCAACCTGCTTTAAGGTCCATGAAGATGTCCCAAGCCTGAATGTAGCAGAGACTAGCTTCTCAGACAGCTCTGAGCTTTACCAAGTTGCACAGGCAGGGTACACACAAACACACAGATATGCTTATGTGGACTCTCTGTCTCTTGTAAATTCTGACTGATTACAGAATTGAATTGGAAATTAATTTTTAACAACTCAGATGATTCACCACCACCCTATTCCGATCACTGCACTTACCACTTCTGTTGTAATTTTACCTATCTGCGTATTCATCCACCTCTTTCCCCTGCTAGACTGGGAGGTCCGTAAAGGTGGAGACCGGGTCTGATTCATCTTTGAGTCCCAAATGCCCAGACACACAACAGGGCTTAGGTGAGGGACTGGTGGCTGGATGTAAACATAGATTTCTTGCCCCAGGCAGAGCACAGGTCATTTGATACCTAAGGCCCAGGTCCAGGCTGATCAAAGGCCAATCAGCAGAGAGAAATCCTCTGTACTGTAAGTCCTCGCCCCAGCCATTCCTTCCCTAGTGACCCAGCCAGACAAACTCGGAAATTACAGGAAATTGAAGGCTAATTTATGAGACAGAATAGCCAAAGCCCTGCTTTGATCCCACTTAAAGACCAAAATAGCCAAAGGAGGTCTCATTTCAGATCAGCTCTGAGGAGTCAGGCAAGGAAATTTAAGGCACCCATCCCAAAACCACTGTTCCCCCAAGAGAGCTAACTGCAGGCCAACTCAGCTCACAGAAAGACATTGTGCTGAGCCAGCAAGGACCCGTCAATGTGAAAACACACCCGGCTACTTTTGCTGGTCTCTACTGGGCCATCTCTCAGTGTCTGCTAAGACAACCCACCAAGGGGATACAAGGACAGAGGAAGAGTCTGGGCTACACCCTGCCTTTAGAGTATTGAGAGGCCCTTTCTCTTCTACTCCACAAAGAAGCAGTGAGGCAACTTCTCCTCACCCCATATTCTCATGGTGAAGCCCAAAGCCAAATAATGGCATTCAGCTCAAGCCCAAGCCATCCCAAACCATGACAACCACCAGCTATCCAAACTCCTCCATATCACCTGAGCCTCTACCTCTCCTGACCTAATGCCAGGCAACAACCTGCCTTCCCTGTTCTGTCAACCTTTCCTAGTAGGATAACTGAATAGTGTCAAGGCTAGAAATCAAAGTAGGAGCTAAGGGCAAAACAGGGACTTCTCCTTCCTTGTATCTGTCTCATTTTTAGGAGGAGCAAAAAGGGGAAACCTAAGTTACCATGAATCATCTCAGAATGGTACAGGTAGAAGAGACCACAAAAAGAGATCATCTTACCCAACTCCTTCAATTGTTAGATGAGGAAACTGAAGCCTCAGAAAGGGCAAATGACCCTATACCAGAGCCCATGCCTATCTTCTGGCTTCAAGTTCAGTCCAGGGTTCTTTGAATTGCACCCCATGCTGCCCTCTAGAGGCAAGGGCTTCATGTGCCCAACCTCCAGTGCCTACAGTCAGACCACAAATCCCACACACACCTGTATTCCATGGGTGGGCATGTGCTCCCACCTGGATATACACAGACACACTCAGGCCTGCACAAACCTACACTCATGGGGAGACATGCTTCTTCACACACATACACAAGCATGCACATGCACATGGGCACCCCTTATGCACACAGACCCCTGTTAAATAGGTGTCATCCCCTAGAGCCTAGAGTATGAGGCCCATGCCTAGCCTTCCTCAATCACTGTCTCATTCAGTGACCACAGGACTAGTAACAGCTGCTGTGTTTGCACCACCTCAGGCCCTCCAGGCCTCCAGTTCAAACGAGGTCAGATCAAAGGAAGAGCCTTGAGGTGGTATTTGGTATGGGACAAGAGGCAAGAGGGAAGCTATGGAAGAAGAGAGTCTGGATTTACATTCTGGTCATGGGCCTTGGACAAACTTCTTAATCTCTGTGAGTCTCTATTTCAGCACTCATAAAATAGCTTCTTTGCCAAGTAGCTATGAGGATTAAACACAAAACTGCATGTAAAGAACCTAGCACAGAAGCTGGTGCACAACTGGGGCTCAATGCATTGGAGCTCTAATACTGATACTGATAAACATGGTGAAATCTGTTTTCCAGAGTAGCCTGCAGGACAGCATGGGAGATGGGAAACAGGGCTGTGCCTGTCATCTTCAAGGAAATCTCCCTGTCCTTTCCTTTCCCACAACATCTCCCAGTTTCCCAGGGCTAGAGTAGCAACACAAAACCCACCAAACAAATGAAATCCTGGGGAGAAAGCAGAGTAACCTAGTGTTCCCTTAGACCCCTTAGACTTATTACTGAGCACTGATGAGTCCATCTACCCCTTTCCTTGCTCCATCTTTGACCCAAACTGTCCCCAGCACTTTCATAGTATTCACACCTCTAACAACTTACTGAAGTCCTCTCGGCCTAGCTCTGCAGATTCAGAGAAGCAGCAGATCTAGTCCCTTGGCTCGAATGGCTTGTGGCTCCTTGCAAGCCAAGACCAGGCCACACACAATAACAAAGAGCCTTGGACCGTGGGCTATTCTACGCCCTAGCACCTGGTTCTGGGGGTTGGAGTGTAGCTCTAGAGTCAGAATGCCTTGGTTTAAATTCAGGACCCAAACAGACCCAAGAGAGTTCCCCACTCTCCAGAGCGAGCCTAGAATTCAATTCCACGAGGACAGAAAAGAGAAAATGAAGGAGGCCCACAGTGAGACCAAAAGTCTCCCAGGTGCCTCACCTGACAGAACACAAACACTCTGCATCAGCCAGCAAGAGGCAGAAAGACCCTGGGGCAGGCCTGGTAATAAAGTCCAGTGACAGAGGGCACTGCAAACCACTCCAGGGTAGACAGTAATTTGTAGCAGCTGCAGGGAACCTCACAAAGCAAGAAAAACTCCCAGTTGTCTTGAACTAAATCAGGCAGGGCCAATTCCCTCACCAATTCATTTCCCCCTCTTGGTCACACCCAACTGGGACACAGAACAAGGGAAGCCAGCTCCCTGGCAGAGGGCATGCCAAGTTGCCCATCCACAGACCAGCACTCTTCTAAGACCTTTAAAGACATCATTACATTGATTCTTCCCACTGTAATTTTCTACATTTTACCATAAGGACACTGAGGTTGTCTTGCCTACCTGGTCTCAAACTTTTCACAGACAAAAATGTTACAAGGTAGGGTGACCTCTTTCTCTCTTTGCCATCTCTGGTTACATGCTTTCTTACCTCACATGGACACAAACATAGCAGCTTTCTGGAGCTAATGTCCCATCTGGAGAAGGCAGCTTAGTTTCTAGATACTGTGCAACAGTTCCTTACCACTCTTGCTCTCACATTCTGCTTTCTCCTCTGGTAAAAGGTATACACATGGCTGGTCCACACCGGTAGCTACTGTTTCTAGCTTCCCAATCCTGTGCTTGGAATGCTCTTTGAACCATCCTCTGAAAACCTATTCATTTTCCAAGACTCAACTCAATGAAAACTTTGACTTTCTCTCCCACACCCCTGGTGAAAATGACCCTTTCCTCCTTTGTGGTTCCTAGGAGAGAGGTACAGAGCAAAGCTGTTAAGAGCTTGGACTCTTGTGTCCACCACCTAGATTCAAATACCTATTCCATCACTTACTAGCTGTAGGACCTTGTAGAAGGAACTTAACCACTCTGTTCGTCAGTTTCCTCATCCGTAAGATAAACAGTAGTAGTACTTATCTCATAAAGTTATCTGAAGATTAAATGAGTTAATCCATATACAGCATTTAGAAGCACCTTTTATTATTATTATTATAATCAATTACCTCCACTTTACAAATAAGGAAACCAAAGCTCAGAGAAGGTAAGTAACATGTCTGAGGTATTAAACCAGGTAGGTGGCAGAGCCAGGAATTGACCTTAGGTGACTGTTCACTCTACACTCCATTGGACAGCCAGGCATACTGGTGGAAGCTAGAATCAAGGGCATGAGATGATCAACTCTATTCCTCAGGGTGAGCTAAGGGCAAACTAGTCCAAGGACAACATTAGGCTCTTCCTCTCTGATGCTCACATGAACTCATTTGAGTGAGCCTCTTATATGTCTATTCTGAGCTCCTGGTTCCTCTATCCCTCTTCTCCCTGGAGAAGTCATCTCATCTCTAGTGGTCAGTACCAGGACAAGGGCTTAATCCTCAGGAAAACTTAATCCTCAGGAAAACACTACAAGGTGGATATTACTTTTTCAATTTTACAGAGGAGACAGTCTCAAAGAGTTTAAGTGACTTTCCTAAAACCTCACAGCTAGTAAGTAGTAGAGTCAAGATTCAAATCAGGTCAAGTGGAGTCCAGAGCTTACATTCTGTGAGTCAGATATTAGTCCTCATTTATAAGTTCAGATTGGTTAAGGGACATGCTCCAGATCACACTAGTTGGTAGCAATATTAGAATTTTGAATCAGACTCAAAATTCAAAAGCTCTTTCTCTCACACCAATGGTGTCAAGTCTATGAGCTACATCCTCCCACCCCAGGGTCTAGAGTCCACACCAAGTATCACCAGAAGACCAAAAAAGGGTAAGTCTCACACCAACCCATACTATTTTCCAGGTTTATGCAGATAGATGAATAATACACAAATCCATTTAAAAACCAACCAAATTCACTGTAGCTTTTATTCATTATGTACTTTCTCTAACACTATAGACCCAAAATATATAAGTTCTACTAAGTGCTGAAGGAGGAAGCAGAAAACTGTAAAGTTTTCTGGCTTTACTAAGAGTTGCTTGTACTCCACCTGCCTACCTTCCTGACAGCTCTCCAATACCACACTCAGGGACCTTGTCCAAGGTACTTTCCTGATCCTTAATTACAAACTTACAATAGAGAAGTGTCTTTTGCCTATAATAACTTTCCAAAGGTCATCAGCAGCAACAGGAAGCACAATTCCTTCTAGGACTTGAGTCCCATAAACACTAAGAGCCAATGCAGTCCCAGTAAAAAAGACTGAAGCCCTGAGCTATGGAAGCAAGTGGTCAGGGAAGTGAGTTTCTGTTTTTTCTACCCTGGCCTCAAACTCCTATGCCACAGAGATCACAGTCAGCCTGCCAGCCTGTCTAGAGGCATAGTCTGGGAAAAAGAATATATTGACCTGTGTTAAAATCCTAGCTTTGCTTCTTCCTGGCTATGGCCTTTTAGGCAAGTTGCTTAACTTCTAGAATTCTCTTTGTCAGTGAAATAGGAATAATACTAGATGGAAATTCAATAGAGAAATAGGTATCTGGACTGTGGAGCTCATTAGCTCAGCTCTACTTTCAAAATAAGGATTCAATTAATGCTTATTGATGCCTACTGTATGCCAGGTCCAGTGTTGGGCCCTGAGAATACAGGGATGGGTGGTACATTCACCTCCAGGAGCTCACAGTCTAGCAGGAAACACAAATATGTAAACAGATCATTACAAAAGCATGTGATGCATTCAACATACAGAGGAAGAGGCAATTCGATTATTTTTACCAAAAGTGGAAATGTCAGAGAATTCACAGAAGAGGGTTTTGAAGGATGAACAGGAGTTTTTGCAACACACTAAAAGGGGAAAGGCAAGGGATAAGCATGAGCGAAGAGAGGTAGAACAGTCATGCATACCTGAGGAGCAGCAAGAAGTTTGATACGGCTAGAATGTGACAGAGAGACAGGAAATATGAAGACAGGGATGCTGCAATGACCTAGATCATCCAGGACCTTGGGGATCTTGCTCAAAAGAAAGGATGGGGTACACCCTCCAATATCTACCCTCTTGGCGCCCAGGCTCTTCCTGTCAAAACACGCACCCTGCAATCACACCTTTACCGTGCCTTTGATTTAAGAGTTCCTCTCTTGGCCCTGACAGTAAGGCATTTCTGTCCCACAGATTATAACTCACTCTGGGCTATTATTCAGCTCCCCAGCCCTGGCCCTGCTGCAGTTAGTCCAAACATAATATCCTTCATGCATATATTATCTGTCTCCCTATTATCTGGAATCATTTCGGAATTAAATTTCAGTCCTGCAATATTGGCTTCAGGAGCGGCACGCTTTATGGGCTAGTCAAAGGTTAGAATACCAATCAAAATAACAGTGCCGATGCAGCGAGACATTTTAATATTCCAAAACCCGGTAATTGTAAAAGGACATAATATTTTTTCCCTGATTACCCCAAAGGCAACACATGTTAACAAGGCGAGGGAAGGAGTGAAAGAAATTTCAGAGTTCAGACAGCTGTAAGACATATTTAAAGGAAAAGCCCAGGCTGGGTACTACAACATGGGGGCAGGGAGACATTCCCTCTAGCTCCAGCTAGTCCAGGCTCCAATTACAACACTGTTCCTCCCTATCTCTGGATTCTACCCCAAGAGCTCATGTCCCAAGTGTGGACATTGCAGGGGGTAGGATGAAAGGAGGAACATTTCAGGATCTGGAATCTTGAGGCCTGGGTTCTAGTTTCAGTTCTACAATTCAGTAGCCTCTGGCCCCCATGACTGGCCCTTGCAGGGCTCCAGCATCAAACCTGCAGCAAGCACTCTGGTCAGCTCTCCTACACACCTTCTTCTCCTGTGCCTGTGCCCCACTTCTCCCTCCTTTATATCTGGTGCTGTGTCCTGTATTCTGTGCACATGTTTATTCCCAAAGACAGCTAGAGGCCCTGAAATACCTGGTCCTTCAAGCTGGCTCCCACCAGAATACCAACCCAGAATTGTCCAATGCACCATGGACAATGCACTGTATGTGCAGGATGATGCTCAAGACATGGACCACAGCTCCAATCTGGCTCTGACCACTGAGTGGCCTAGAAGTCTTTCATGCCAGCACATCATTCCTTGCCCTCTCCCTTCTTAAAACAAAACACCTTGCAAGGCCCACTAATCTTCACATCTCTCTTGATTTATCAGTTTTTTCCCCTCAAATTAACTACTGAACAGTATCGGTAGAGGGGCTTTGCAGCCAGCACCATGCAGTCACTGTCTATAAAGAGCCCAGTCCCATCAGGCTCCCTGTCACTAGAGCAGCTTTATCCCCACAGCTCCAAAGAAGCAACCTCACTAGCAGAGCTTTGGACTGTCTTGCTCCTGATAGCTTCCCAGCTAGTTCAGCCCACTCACTGGAGGTCCCAATCTGCATCATCCTGACCTGCTGGCCAGCTCATGGCCCCCAGCAAAGAACTTCATTAAGGCCGAGAATTTATTCCTCCATAAGCCCTTAATTTATTACTGCACTGATTGGGACTCTGAATGCTCCAAGGTCAGAAAAAGTCATACTCAGTCATAGACTTCAACCCTCCCTTCAGCAGCTTCTCCTGCTATACCCTCCCAGGAAGGGGGTGGAGGGAACAGAAATGCTTCATGGAGAGACCCAAGAAGGTCTCCTCCTCCTCACTCCCTCTTTAAGAGCTGAACTGGTCCCCCAACCCCACCTACTTCAGAACATCCCTATATTGTATGTAGCAGCAAGGCACACCGCATAGATGGAAGAGGAAAAGCAGAGCAGCAATCTTCACACCCTTGTACATCTGGGTCTGTTAAATTCCAGGCATCTCTTATCCCTACAACTTCTGGGCATGACTGAATGAGGCCTGTTTGCCAGGACTGACTCAGAATCCTCCTAAGTCTGCCTACCTGCTTCCCAAAAGCCCACCCAAACAGGTCCAGACATCAGAGAAGATGCCAGACCATTTATAAGTGTAAGTGTACATACTTGCATGGTTTCACATGAATAAATTTTAGACATTGGTGTAGATGTAGATATGCATGTATACACACATTTATACTTATGTATCCAGGTATTAATATGTGTATATATATTATATATGCATTAATACATTAATATTAAACATATACAGATATTGATATATGGTTATACATGTATTATGTGCACACACAAACATACACATATATCTCTACAACTCATATCTTTGTGGGGCGCTCATCCAACTTTTCCATTTCTTGACCACTTGCTTACAATAACATTCTCCCCTACCCAACCTTAGCTACCCCATCCTATGGTCAGATCTTGAAACCTGCCAAAACCTAGAACTGCCCCATCTCTGAAATTAACGATTTAGACAGCCTACTCTCTCATCATAACCTTTTATCCTTCCATCTGGCATGCTCAGCTATACCTAATATTCCTGCTCCTCATCTCACTGGGACCTATTTATTTTTCCATAACCATCAGAAGCCCTGCTGCCTTCCATTTCCTCAATATTCAGCTCAGAAGCAATAGTCCGCTATTTTGACAATATTTTCAACCTCCTTTTCAGCCAGTATTTTCACACATCCTTGGGAAAATCTCTACCCTGGATGAATCTAAATGTCTGCCCTCTCCATGACCACAGCCATGCAGCTAAGCTCTGCTCAGGGAAGGTCATACAACTGAACAGAGCGGTTCCACTATGAAATAATTTCGTCTACCTCAACTGGACACTCAATACTACCAAAAAACTTCTGAAATAGGTTCACATATCTCTTTTTTACTAAAACTACAGCAATCCTTTCCCACCATCCACAAACCTTCCTGGTCCACCCCTATTAGTTCTCAACAAACAACTTATTTCCTATTTCATAGAGAAAAATAAAAGGCATCAGATAGGAACTTGCTATCACCAAATCTGTAGACCTGTCTGCAACTACCTGCACCTCTTCTTCCCTCCTGTCACAATGGAAGAGGGGATCTTTTTCCTAAACAGGGCCAATTTCAAGAATCTGGGTTCTTCATCTCATCCTCTCTCACCAGAGACCTCCTGCTAATAATGATTACCACTAACTCCTGTATCTTCAACTTTTCATTCTCCAATAGCAACTACAACCAAGTACATGTCTTCCATCTTAAAAAAAACATAACTTGCCTCAATGACACACTTGCCCCTACCACAGCACTTGTCCTTTCTTATTCAAAGTCACATTTCTGAGAGTTAAAATTTCTCCATCTCCTCATTTCTCATTTACTCCCTAATTCACTCCAATTTGGTTCCTATCATGCCACTCAAGAGTTTTCAAGGTCCTTATTACTAAATCTAGTGCTTGTATTCTAGTCTTTACATTATTTGGCTCTTTTGGAAGCTGACCACTCACTAATGAAAACAACTTCTTTCCATGTTTTTTGTGATACCACATCTCCTGGTCTACCTCTTCTTCTACTGCACTTTTGCCTCCTTCTCGGTCTCTTTAGCATGAAGTCAAACAACCTAAATTGAAGTCCTACCTCTGCCACTTACTCAAATGAGACACTGGGCAAGTTTCACAATCCAGAGGCTTGCTTCAGTTTTCTCAACCTTAATATGCAAATAATAGTAACTACTGCACAAGTTTGTTGTGAGGATAAGAGAATGCACATAAGGTATATAACCACAGAGTTTAGCATAGTGTTGTCTCTTACAAATATAATGCAAACCACATATGTAATTTAAGATTTTCTAGAAGTCACATTAAGAAGCAAAAAGGAAGTGGATGTGGCTCAACTGACTGGGCTCCCATCTACTATATGGGAGGCCCTGGGTTCATTTCCCAGGGCCTCCTTGTGAAGGCAAGGGGGCCCGCACCCACGGAGAGCTGACGGCCCATGCCTGCAGAGGGTGGAGAGCTGACACAGCAAGATGACACAACAAAGGGAGACTAGTACCAGAACACATAGTGAATGGACACAGAAAGCAGACAGCAAGCAAGTGGCAAGGGGGAAGAGGGATAAATAAAAAATAAAATTTAAAAAAGCAAAAAAAAGATGAAATTGATTTTAATTACATATTTTATTAACTAATATATCCAAATATTATTTCAACATGTAATCAATATAAAAAGTTACTAATGAGATACTTTGTATATTTTCATATATCAAGTCTTCAAAATATGATGTGCAATTAATACCTACAGCACATCGCAATTCAGATGCTCAATTTTCACTGGAAATACTTGGCCTGCATTTAGAGTTCATACAATTTACATTCACCAACCCAAACATGTTGTTCCAAACATAGTTAAAGTTTTTCAATAACTGAATAAAAAATCAGTTTTCAAATTTAAATTAATCAGAATTAAATAAAATTTAAATTTAGTTCCTCAGTTACACTTGCTACATTTCAAGTGATCTATCTCAGGTGGCTAGTGATATTGGACAGCACAAGTGTAGCATACGAAACACAATCAATAAATAAGAACTATTATGATTACTATTAGTGAACATTCATCCTTCTCTATTTATAACACTTCCTCCTCAACTATTAAATGTTCATATGCCCTCTTTTCTTCTCACCCTATATATTCTTCCTTGGCAATCTCATCCACTCCCATGGCCTGGATTATCATTCATATACACATGACTCCCCCAAATGTATATCTCTTATACAGACCTCACCCCTGAGCTCTAAATGTCTCAACAGCTTCACCAGTGTCTCAAAGGCATCTGAACTCAACACTAAATACATCATCTCCTCCAACTCCAAAACTTCCATTTTGCATTTGCTTACATGTGATTTGATCCATGAGAAACACCAGATAAATGCAGAAAAACACAACCAGTTGAACAGAACTGTATAGGAATATACAAAATGCACACATGCACACACCTGAGACATCAACTAGCCACTGGATCGCAAAATGTGTTATACAGCACAGCCATCCACATGTGTTACAATTTTCCCTTGATTTCGGATAACTCTTCCACTGCTTCATAAGAACTCAAAAGCCGCTACACTTCTGATGCCCCCTTCCAAAAGGAAACTTCAGGTCTTTTTCAAGGTAAAATACTGTATTTATTGCAGTATGAATGCATTTCTTAACCATTTAACATGCAAAACTGTGCTACATTTTTATTAGATTCCTTCTTTTTTTAATGTGTCACTGATGAAGTTTTTGAATGTTTTGCCCCTGACCCTATTTTTAGGATCAGTTTTCCATAGCATGGTGATTTTTAGCAATGTATATGCCTCATTATAACAGAGCTGACTACTGTTTAACAATTCTGGAATCAATCCATTTCTCCACATTTCCACACTATTATTCAACTCCAAGTAACCATCATCTTTCACCTGGACTAGAGCAATTGTATAATTCTGCAATTTTCAACCAGGGATGGTACCCCTCCACAATCTTCCCTGTCCAGGCAATTGAAAATGTGTGTTGGCGGGGAGGGCAGTTCTGTTGTCACAATCCATGACTTGGACATGGGCACTATTGGCATTTAATCAACAGGAGCCAGAGATGCCACAAGTTCAGAGATACTGCCTACACAATAAGCTGTTCCACCCCAAAATGCCAAATGCAGCCCCATTAGGAAAAACCAGGGGAGCAGATGTAGCTCAAGTGGTTGAGCACCTGCGTCCCATGTACGAGGTCCAGGGTTCAATGCCTGGTACCACTTGGGGAAGGAAAAAAAAAAAAAAAAAAAACTCTTCCTACACCTACTACAGCGAGTGCTTTTTCAAAATGAAAATTAGATCATACCTCTCCTATGCTTAATACCCTTCAATAGCTTCCCCTTTCCCTAAGGAAAAATTAAAAATCCAAAGTATGTTCTATAGGCTCTTGCCTCCCTTCTAGTTTCGTCTCATGCCACCTTCCTCTCCCCACACTAATTTCACTTCAGAAAGTCATTCACTGAACAAAAAATGATTATGTATCTACCGTGTGTCAGAACAATTCTAAGTGGTGGGGACAGATCAGCAAACAAAAGAAACACAAATCCTCTACCTTCATAGTACTTACCTTGTAGTCCCACACAGCTGCCAAACTTCTCACCTCAGGGCCTCACCACATGCTAGTTCCATGCCCAGCCAATTCCTATACATTCCTCAGGTCTCAACTTTGTTATTCTTCCTCAGGGAAACCATTCTCTGACTCCGCCTCACTAAGTCAGGGGTCAGGTCCCACAGTACCTGGTACACAAATGGCACTCAAGAATATTTGTTTATTGAGGAATATGTGTATATTTCTATATGTTCATGTGCCTTTATACTTTATGTATGTGTGTATAAACATATTCATGTCTGTGTCTATTTCTTTATATTTCTGTAGGTGAGTACGTTTATGTGAAAATGTATATACATGTTTATACATGCATGTACAATCTGGAGTATGTTCACTTGGGTATATTCATTTACATGAGTCCACATGTGTGTATTTTTGCATGCATATACATGTATGCTTGTATGTGTGCGCACACACGTACGCATTCTTCTGGCCCCTCATTGACAGCTCCCTGGAGGGAGCTGGGAGCAGGGCTCCAAGTCCTCTCTAAGCTGACAGCTCAATAAGAGTATAAGATCATTCAATGATAATCCAAATGTCAGCAAACACTAGCATGTTCTACTCTGCTACAGATTAAGTAGGTGAAGGTGGTGGACATGTGAAAACTTGACCATTGTAAAGCTGTTCTTCCCTGATGCAATTCACATCAATTCTGGACAGGAGAGGGCAGCTGAAACACAACACTTTGCCTCTTCTTAGATTAAAGGCCAGATATGAATTAAGAAATGGGGATGGTGAATTCATTCCCAGTTGCTCACTCAGAAGGCAGGTCTCAGGTGGCCAGGCAGCACCATCCTCATTATTTTTCATGGGGCAAAGGGGAGTTAAACTGCTAGGGGAGTTAAAGAGGTGGGGAAAAGGGAGGGAAAGGGAGAGGACAAAGGAAGATCAAGGAAAGAAGACAATGTGAACAACAAGGGCCTGGGGGTGGCGGACTTGGCCCAGTGGTTAGGGCACCCGTCTACCACATGGGAGGTCTATGGTTCAAACTTCGGGCTTCCTTTACCCGTGTGGAGCTGGCCCATGCACAGTGCTGATGCGTGCAAGGAGTGCCATGCCACAGGAGCCCCACGCGCAAGGAGTACGCCCCGTAAGGAGAGCCGCCCAGCGCTAAAGAAAGTGCAGCCTGCCCAGGAATGGTGCCGCACACACGGAGAGCTGACACAACAAGATGACGCAACAAAAAGAAACACAGATTCCCATGCTGCTGACAACAACAGAAGTGGACAAAGAAGATGCAGCAAATAGACACAGAGAACAGACAACTGGGGCGAGGGGGAAGGGGAGAGAAATTAAAATAAAATAAAATAAAGTAAAATAAAATACAAAAAAACAAGGGCCTGGGGAATCAAGGCATGGAGTAGGAAGGTTACTGAATATTACTCCCACAACCTTGGCAATGACCTCTCTGGCTCTGCTTTTATCATTACTCTTTCAAAGGGAGTAGGAATCTAAGAGAGGCTGTGCAACGTGCAGTAAGTCACATAACCCCTGTGCCTCCACGGTCCTGCAGCCTCCCTGAATGGCCTTGAATAATAAGCATGGGCAATGACGTCCAGAGTTAAGGCAATTCTCCTGCTGGGCCAAGATAGAATGGTCTGAGGCCTCAAACATATCTGGAACATGATGTGGCTAAAGGGCACAGAGGAAGGAGTTAGACCCCTTGTTCTTTCCAGACCTGCTTAGGTTTACCTCACAAGAGCAATACACAAAGCCAACTAAGAACAGAGTCCTCAGTTTCCCCTTACACCCATTCCCTCCCTCTACAGCTCAGCACAGTCTGGTAAAGAACCAAGATGAACAGTCTCAGGACAGCTCACCCTACCCTTTGGGCCCAGCAGCAACAAAGCAGCCTCAAGTAGCAATGTTACCACAGCTGCTTTCCTGCCTTTCTGCCAAGGAACCTAGAGGCAGGGAGCTATCCATACACCAAAAAGTCTAGTGAACTTCATAGAGCAATTGTTCAAGGTCAGTGCCTGCCTCGCCTGGCTGGGCCTTCACATTGCATTTGCAGAGGCCAGAAAGCAGCCTGATAGCTGGCATACCTTCCAGAAACGCAGGCCCAGCCACAACCACATGCCTAACTTGGCCTAGCTCTGCCTAAGAGCCTCTATGGATCTAGTTCTCAAAGATCAGTCAGTTAGCTAGCCAGCAATTATTTACTGAACACACATTCTGTACCTAGCCCTGGCCATTGGAGACACAGAGAGGAATGAGACCTAGGTACTGCGGTCCTGATGGATATGTCTGGAAGGAAACACACATGGATTCAATTTCAACACTCAATGATCATTAATATCCAACATGCTGAGGAGACTCAGGCAAAAGATTGACTACTGAGCGTCTCAGCAAAAGTGATACCTGAGCTGTATCTTCAAGAAGAGGGAGTATGCCTGGTCAAGATGACTGGTAGACATTTCTAACATAGGGAAGGACCTAGGCCAAGGTCCAAAGGTAGCACAGAGCCTAGGCTCCTCAGCCAAAGATGAGAGGTAGTAAGTATCTGTTGCTCATTTGCACGGAGGTCAATGGGAGAGCCAGGTAGGGGTCAATCTAGCCAGAGTACAAAGGACCAGTATACCAGGTAAAGGCAAAGGAATTCATAAGTGCTCCTATAAAGAATGGCTGGCTTGAGACCTATGGAGTAAAGTCCAAGGTTATTTTCAGTGTGGCATAAATACTTTAAAAACTTTTTCTTCCACTGTTTGTCCACATGCTCACTTAGCTTCAGCTCCCACACACAGCACAAAAGCATGCCTCTGCTCTCCCTGCCTAGAAAGCATTCTCTCCTCAGATCTATATGAATGACCAGTTCAAGACCCAAGACCTTAGAATACCTAGCTTGACCCTTCCTCCCTAATCCACCCCTTACCCCCACTCCCTAATGACCTGTCTCTTCTCTGAGCCTCTTGGGAGTCACTAAGCAAACTGGTGACATGAGGTTCTTGGGGCTCTCCAGGGCTATTGCCCTTAGCTCAAAATGATTTATGGGGGTGAGCTTTCTAGTGGACTGGGCCTCCTGGAACAGAGATCCCAGAGCAGGGATGTGGAAAGTCTATTCCTACACTACTGCTGCAATAGTGCCAGGCTCCTCTCTCAGTCCACAGGGAACTGGGCTCAAATATCCAAGGCCCTTCATCACATGACCAAGGCCCTGCTGGAATGAGGCAGTCAGAAGGTCAGAGGCCACACTTATGATCACATTGAAGAAGGATACTTTCACTGGGGCTCCATTAGTGCCATATCTTTTCTAGAGGCAATGCAGTTTAGCCCAGAGGTTCAGATCTGAGCAAACACTGGAAAATCCCTTTGGCTGGAACATCTCTGCACATCTGGGTGGCACCAAGTAGGACAGCATAATACTCCACCTGGCAGCCTGCTTCCCAAGAAGCATCTCACTCCCTGAAGTAACTACCACCTAACATGCATATTAGCTAGGGAAGAGGAAGGAATGATGTTGAGAAAAGAGAAGAACAAAAAGAAAAGGAAAGGGAACAGAGTTGAGAAAAGAAAGCAAGGAAGGGGAAATCTGAGGCATAGAAGAATCAGAAGCAGCAACCAAGTAGGGCTCAGACAGTACCTTTTTCAGATTAATCCACTGCTTGAAGTAATCCGCCACTGGCAAGCCCAAGTACTGGCACTGGCCTGGAAGCCTTGAAGAAAGGAAAGAGAGAACAAGTTGCGCACAGCTATGTCCCACATATGGAGTCTTAAGCTAGAAGTCCACCAGAGACTACAGGACAAAAATACCTCATGGCCAACCCATCAGGTCCCACCCCATCCAAGAAAAGCACCCCACCTCCAACACCCTTGACTGTGGGCTTCCGATCCAGCCCTCAGATCCAAGTGTAGCAACCTGGAGACTCTATTCAAAATAATTATCAGCTGCTACTACTTTCTGATTACCTACAATATGCTAAGTATCTTACATTTTCACATTTAATCCTCAAAGTTAATGCTGTGAGGTAGGTATTGTTTACATTTTACAGATGAGAAAATAAGATTCAGAGAGCTTACCTAAGGTCACACAGCTAAAAAATGATAGTAGCACGAACTAAACCTAGGTCTGTCTGACTGCAAAGCCTATGTTCTTTCCAGTGTACCAGTTTATTGTTCTTTTGTTACAGCAGAGAGGCAGAGACACAAGATATGAGAGAAAGAAAGAATATAAAATGTGGAAATAGGTGAACAGGGGCTTTGGCTCACATATTTAAGTCTCTTTCTATAAAAGCCTTTTCAGACAGAAATAAGACCATGGAGAAGGATATTAATAGGTCAGAATTTAAATAAAAACTAGTCTGTTTTTTTTTCTTTAAATTAGAATTTATAAACTATCTCCCCACCTCCCTCCATCTACTTTATGATGCAGTTTTAGCCATACAAATCTATTCAACCATGGGAAGCAGACGTGGCTCAAGCACTTGGGCTCCTGTCTACCATATGGGGGACCCAGGTTCGATTTCTGGGGTCTCCTGGTGAAGGCAAGTGGCCCACACCATGGAGAGATGACAGCCTGTGCCGCAGAGAACTGACAGTCCACGCCATGAAGAGCTGGTTCAGCAAGATGACACAACAAAGGGAGACACAGAGGAGAGACAGAAATGCAGCAGACGAGGGAGCTGAGGTGGCTCAAGCAATTGAGAGCTTCTCTTCCAAGTCAGAGGTCCCAGGATCGATTCCCAGTGCCTCCTAAAGAGAAGACAAGCAGACACAGAAGAACATGCAGCGAATGGACACAGAGAGCAGATAGTGAGTGCAGGCAACAACAGTGGGGGGAAATAAATAAAATAAAATAAATCTTAAAAAAAAATCTATTCAACCAAATATTTTTTTTTAAAGATTTATTTATTTATTTATTCCCCCCCCCCCCCCCCCCCCCCCCGTTCCCCAGTGTCTGTTCTCTGTGTCTATTTGCTGCGTCTTGTTTCTTTTTCCGCTTCTGTTGTCGTCAGCGGCACAGGAAGTGTGGATGGCGCCATTCCTGAGCAGGCTGCACTTTCTTTCACGCTGGGCGGCTCTCCTTACGGGGCGCACTCCTTGCACGTGGGGCTCCCCTACGCGGGGGACACCCCTGCGTGGCTCGGCACTCCTTGCGCGCATCAGCACTGCGCATGGGCCAGCTCCACAAGGGTCAAGGAGGCCCGGGGTTTGAACCGCGGACCTCCCATGTGGTAGACGGACACCCTAACCACCGTTTCCCCCAAATATTTATTGATGCCTAATGAGGAGCAGGTACTTCAGACTAAAATAGTAAGACATAACCTCTATCTATTCTATAAGGAACTTACAGTTTATTTAGTGGACTGGACAATGAAAAAAAAAAGCAAAAACAGCCCTAAGTTGGACATGGAAGGACAGAGGTAGATGATACCAGAAAGGAGACAGTGGCAGAGAGAATGTATTTGACACCCAGAACAGACCAGCTTTTAGTCAGTTTGATTAATGCCTTTAAATTCTAGACAGACTATGCATCCCTTTACTGCCTGAATCCAGGGTGGGCTATTTCCATGGCCCTACCTTAACAATGCCACTGGAAAGAAACATGGGTTTAGGGGACAAATGACAAATGCAGTTTTAGATATATGCCTGACAGATGGTAAGAGGTCAATATCTGTTAAGCTTGAGGTGCTAGGAGACATATTGCACTGGGATGATGTCTAAGACACAGCTCGACACCCAGTTTTGAATAGAGATCTAGAATGGAGATTTAGATTGTTGAATTGTTGATGTAACTTAAGTAAACTTACAGAGTAGATAAGATTACCTGGAAAGAATATAGCATGTGATAAGCAGAAGGTACAAGTTGAAGCCTCCTAACTTTTATTGAGCTAAACTGAAACCAGGCCTACCTTTACCAGAGCATAATCACATAAAAGGAACTCACTACTTCCTGCAGCAGCCAGCTGTAATTTTAGATCCCTTCAAAACTGAGAACATCCTTCCTCAAATACTAAAATCTGCCTCCGTGTAACATCTGCCCACGGGTCCCAGGTATGTCTTTAGAATCTATAGAGAACAAGACTGGTATCTCTTCCTCGGAGAACCCTTGTAAAATCTGAGAGCCCAGAAAGCGTCTCCTAGAGTTCCCTTCTCCAAGTCATGTACCCTCAGTGACTTCAAGAATTCCTCAAGACTGTCCTAGATGATACTGCAGGGTCAGATGCTGGACTTTATATATCCTGTCATAACCCACTGAAAGTACTGGGGGAGAGTGTGAACTACAGGGTAAACTATTATCCATGTTATGCAGCAGTGCTCCAAAATGTGTTCACTGAGTGTGATGAGTGTGCCACAATGACGGGGGAGGTTGTTGGTGTGAGAGGAGTGGGGTGGGGAGGTGGGATGTATATGGGAACCTCTTATGTTTTCTAATGTAACAGTTTTTGAGATGTATATATCTTCAAAAAAACACAAGTTACAAAAATGATGGGGGTGGGGGTGGGGAGTGGGTTATATGGGAACCTTTTATGTTTTTTTTTATTTTTTTAAAACCCTTTTTTTTTTTTTTTTTTAATTTTATTTATTTAATTTCCCCCCTCCCCTGGTTGTTTGTTCTTGGTGTCTATTTGCTGCGTCTTGTTTCTTTGTCCGCTTCTGTTGTCGTCAGCGGCACGGGAAGTGTGGGCGGCGCCATTCCTGGGCAGGCTGCTCTTTCTTTTCACGCTGGGCGGCTCTCCTCACGGGCGCACTCCTTGCGCGTGGGGCTCCCCCACACGGGGGACACCCTTGCGTGGCACGGCACTCCTTGCGCGCATCAGCGCTGCACATGGCCAGCTCCACACGGGTCAAGGAGGCCCGGGGTTTGAACCGCGGACCTCCCATATGGTAGACGGACGCCCTAACCACTGGGCCAAAGTCCGTTTCCCTATGTTTTTTAATGTAATGTTCTTTGTGATCTATTAACTTTAATTTTTAAAAGTGTTAAAAAAAATTAAAAAAAGAATTCCTCAGGATACAATAAGCCATGAATCAGGACTCACCCAAACCACTCCCATCCCTAGAGGTTCTGGGCCCCTATACTTTTTTCAGGGTATGAGACATTCAAAGTCACACATGCTCTTTTGATCCCACTTCATATCATTGGTGGTGAAATCTAAACTGTGGTGAAAGCAATCTTCCCCTTTCTGCAACATATAAACTGATTTTTGAGTTTAAAATGCAGGGCATTAGTGTGAAATGCCATATAGTGATCAAACAAGAGAAAATTGAAAAACACCCAAAGAATTTGGTAATCAGGAGGTCAGAAGTGACCTTGATGAGGGGGGCATCAGTAGGCTGGTGGGGGAAGAAGCCAGCCTGTAATGTGTTGAAGAATGAGAGATAAGAAAGTAGAGACCACAAGTAGGAAGTTTGACTATAAGAATCCAGTTGAGATCATTGGTTCTACCACAGAAAGTTCAAGGGCAGTCCAGCCTTCTCTCCATTACCCTTTGATTATTTTACAGATACTAAGAGGAAGCTGATCTCCATGTTTCAGACAGTGTAATAAAGATTTTATTTTATAAGACCTGGGATGTATCTATGAGTTAGACTGTGTCCCCCAAAAAGATATGTTGAAGTTATAAACCCCAGTATTTCAGAAAGTGACATTATTTGGAAATAGGGTCACTGCAGGTGGAATTAAGTTAAGATAGGGAAACGGACTTGGCCCAGTGGTTAGGGCGTCCGTCTACCACATGGGAGGTTCGCCGTTCAAACCTCGGGCCTCCTTGACCCGTGTGGAGCTGGCCCATGCACAGTGCTGATGCGCGCAAGGAGTGCAGTGCCACGCGTCCCCCGCGTAGGGGAGCCCCACGCGCAAGGAGTGCGCCCCGTAAGGAGAGCCGCCCAGCGTGAAAGAAAGAGCAGCCTGCCCAGGAATGGCGCCACCCACACTTCCTGTACCGCTGACGACAACAGAAGAGGACAAAGAAACAAGACGCAGCAAATAGACACAGAAAACAGACAACCGGGGAGGGGGGGGTAATTAAATAAGTAAATAAATCTTTAAAAAAAAAAAGTTAAGATTAGGACAAAGTACATTAATGGTGGACCTTTATCTATATGACTGGTGTCCTCATAAGAAAGGGAGAATTGGACACAGCTAGACGTCTAGACATCAGGTAGAGGCCATGTGAAGACTGAGGAGGCAGAGGGACTGCAAGGAATGCCAAGGTTTGCCGGCAAACACCAGGAAGTAGAAAAGGCAAGGAAGGACTTGCCCCTAGAGGTTTCAGATGGAATATGGCCCTGCTGACACCTTGATTTTGGACTTCTACTCTCCAAAACTGTGAGAAAACAAATTTCTGTTATTTTAAGTCACCTGTTTGGTGGTACTTTGTTATAGCAGCCTTGAAAAGTAATAGAGATGTTTACCTTAGATGCAGGGCACTCTCAAACATCCAGATAGCACAGTGATTTTAACTACAACCAGTCAATTTCCCAGCAGGGAAATTCTGGCTGAGGCCAAGATGATGAAAGGCAGGATGTAGTCATATGGGAACCAAAAACATAAGGAAATTAGGGAAGATTTTTAATGACAATGGGTAGCCTTACGAGCTAGAATGCGGTTACCAAAGAAGGAGAGCTATAATCTGACTGAATATTTTTCTTATTTCCTCCAGTTTTTCTTTCAGGTTCCTTATCCTCAATATTTGTGAAAATGCTTGCTGAGCTCAGCTATTTCAGAAGACTCACATTGAGACCCATGGGCAACAGAACTTGCAAAGGAACAAATGAGGGGGACCACCCAGAAAAAGGCAGCAGCTATCTTATTCATCCTTAGTCAACTCTAAGGGGTGCCCTGATACTTACAGTTGGCATAGCCCAAGAATCCTGTTGGCTCTGGCTAGCCTAGGAGGATGGAGGAGCTCTTTCTTCAGTAGAAGCTCCAAGGCAGACCATAGCTGCAGGCATTTCTATTTAGGTAGGAATGAATCCAGCTCAGTAGGATCCTGGCTGTTCCTCTTTGAGAAGGACCTATACCAGAGGGACTATGTTGAGGATGGACAAATAGATTGTTAGGCTGGATACTCAACCTCAGCTAGGGCTCAACAGCAGTTCTGAGTGCTATTGTTTTGTATCCCATATTTTTTGAAGCATATGGGAATAAGGGACCATAACTAACCCAGAGGATCCAAAGCATCTGCACGAAAAACATGCAGTCTGAGGATTATGGGAAGATGGTGACCAACTAACAGGCAGAGCTGACTGCTCTTACAAAAGCAATGGAGAAAGAGCCAAAAGGTGTCTGAGGGACCTGCTTTGGGGGTCAGCTGACCAGGACAGTGCTACAGAACTCCCAGAAGGGAGAGGAATAGAGAGACAAAGAATCTGAAGTGACAAATGTGCGTTAACAAGCCCCCATGGCAACTGGGAAGGGATCCCCTATCCCACCTCCAGATATTAAGCTGGGGTAAAACACTTGGCTCACTGCAGTCAACTGAAAAGGGAACAGATAATTCTCTTCCTGTCAGCTGTTTCAAGGGAAAAGGGAGGGGAGGAAAGAGTGCTTTTCTTCAGTGAATTCAGCTAGCAGAGCCCACTTTCAGTCTCCAATCTGGAGATTCAATGCAGGAACATAGGAAAGCAGAGACTGAAACACCTCCATGGAAGGGTGCATTGACTAGTGCCATCTGCTGGCTGGTCTGGAAATTGCAAGGATAAAAACTTCACACTCTTTGTATCCAATCCCTGGAAGAAAATCTGCACCCTAGTGAATCTGTGGCCCAATTTTGAAAACTTAAGCTGGGCAATTTTAAAGATTGAGAATAAGTTGAACCAAATGTCAAAGAAGAACTATGGGGGGTGGGGGTGGGGAATAGGCAAGAAAGAGAAATTAGCCATCAGAGTCAATTTACCAACATATTCAGATGCCTAGACATTAGCAAAAAATTACAAGTCATACTAGGAAAAGAGGAAGTGATGGCCCAGCCAAAAGAACAAACCAAATATCCTGAAGAGACACAGGATTGAAGACAATCAGTGATCATCACACAACTCTCCTAAATCACTTCAAAGTATTTAAAGAAAATATGACTAAAGAAATAAAAGACATTAAGAAGACACTAGGGGAGAATAAAGAACAATTTGAAAGCCTGCAAAGAAAATGGGAATGAGATACATGATAGATGGGATTGAAAAAAAAATTAGAGGCATACAGATTTGAATTAGGTGAAGACAGAATTAGTGATTTGAAGACAGAACATCTGAACTGGAAAAGACAGTAGAAGAGAATAGAAAAAATGGAAGAGTGTCTCAGGGAATTGAATGACAATGCAAAACACACAAACATGCACATCATTGGTATCCCAGAAGGAGAACAGAATGGAAAAGGGGCAGAAAGAATATTTAAAGAAATAATGACCAAAAACTTCCCAATCCCTATGGAGGGCATAAATATTAATATTAAAGAAGGATAACACACCCCAAACACAACAAATCCGAATAGACCTAACTCAAGACACCTACTCTTCAGAATGACAAATATCAGAGATAAAGAGAGGATTCTGAAAGCAGAAAGAGAAAAGCAAAGTATCAGATACAAGGGAAACTCAAGAAAATTAAGTGCCAACCTCTCATCAGAAACCATGGAAGAGAGAAGAAAGTGGTGTGACATATTTAAGGTACTGAAAGAGAAAAACTGCCAGCTAAGAATTCTATATCCTTCAAAGCTGTCCTTCAAAAAATGAGGGTGAGGGAAGCAGATGTGGCTCAGGCGATTGGGCTCCCATCTACCACAAAGGAGGTCGCTGGTTTGGATTCCAGTGCCTCCTAAAGAAGAGAGCAAGCTGGTGCAATGGGCAGGTGCAGCAAGCTGACACAAGAGACACAAGAAGATAAAACATAATAAGAGACATAACAAAGCCAGGAGCAGAGGTTCCCGGTGCCTCCTAAAGAAGACAGTGAGCTGAAGACAGGCAGCTGTAGCGAGCTGATGCAACAAGAGATGCAGGGAGGAAAAACATAATGAGAGACACAACAAAGCAGGGAGCGGAGGTGGCTCAAGTGATTAGGCACCTCCCTCCCACATCAGAGTCCCCAGGTTTGGCTCCCAGTGCCTCCTAAAGAAAAAAGGAACATGAACAAACACAGCAAGTGCAAACAATAAGGGTGTGGGGAGAAATAAATAAAACAAATCTTTTAAAAAATTCAAATAAAAACAATGAAGGTAAGTTAAAAGGGGGTGCTTCAGCCTGACAGGAAAAAACAAGGGTACAAGATTTAGAGAAGAGTTTAGAAATGAAGATTATTAGGAAGGGTAAACTAAAGGAAAAGAAGACAGACAGCTGAATGGTATGACAACAGAGAGCAGAAGGACAAAATGGATAAAGTAATGCCTTTACAGTAATAACACTGAATGTTAATGGGTTGAATTCCCCAATCAAAAGACACAGACTGACAGAATGGATAAAAAAATATGAGCCGTCTATATATTACCTACAAGAGACCCACCCCAGATGTGAGGACACAACCATGTTAAAAGTGAAAGGTTGGAAAAAGGTATTCCATGCAAACAGTAACCAAAAAGAGCTGGAGTAGACCAGATAAATGTAAAACAACAACATTATAGTACATGAACAATAATTACTCAGTCCAATGGCAAATTGTTCCTTTGATCACTATTCTGTAATTTTTTTCATACAAAATAAACGCTCGCTTTTAATTGGAAAAAATAAAAAAATTTTTAAAAACAATGAAAAAAAACACAGTCTGCAGACCCACTGACAGGCCTTCAAGTTGCTGAGCCCTTGAGAACTGTGTGTAGTATCAGATCTGTGGCTCTAAGACACAAGCAACACAGATAGAGGAGAGCCTGATTCTTCACAAAAAGAATATAAACCCTCAGGTGCCTCATGGGAAGACAGTTACCCATCTCTGCCTCAGAACCCAACCCTCACTTAGCACCAAGAAAGGAAGGTGGGTTAGAGTGGTCATTACCCCCTATTCAAAAGAGAAAACTGAGACTCACAGAAGGAAAAGGATTTATTCCAATCATACTTCAAGCCAAGGGTAGAACTAGAAATGGAACCTAAGTCTTCTAACTACACAAGGCCCAAAGATACATGGAGCTCATCAGAGTCCTTCGGAAGGCAAGACCTGGAGTCTTACAGATACAGGTCACATGGTGGTCACTACTCAAGGTCACACCTGGGTCCAAGGTTCTTAGGAGCCCAAGGTAAGTGGGTACACGTGCCCATTAATTTGGAAAGGAAAAGGGCAAAAATTCCCCTGGCACAAAGGATCTGTAAATGCTGTGAGCTCCTACCAGATACTGATCCCAAGAAAAGAGCCACTGGCAGTGGGCCCTGGACTAGCCTGTGGGCATAAACATGCAGGCAGCTTTATGGTGCCCAGGTCTCTAAGCAGCTGGAACCACTGGGCACAAAGCTCCCCCAACTGCCCAAACATCATCTGGTCATGCTTATTACTGTTGCCCAATGAAATTTTATGCACCAAGTCCACAGGTGTGATTTCCCCTTCTTTATGAGGGTCGGAATTACATCACTGATAGCCAATAGAAAAGAGCCAATTATGTCCAGGCTATAAAAAAGAATGGGATTTTTTCAACTAAATCAAAACTTCCTTCAGCTTCATAAATGCAAGGGGCCCCCTTCAAGAAAGGGCTCCCCAATCCTGCTTGTGGACTCTAAACATGATGACGTTCCAAATACTTTGAGGTCTAGGGTCAGAGAAAGGGTTCCACCCTTGGCATTTACCATGCAGTCCTATTCTTATCACATTGGCCTCCTAGGGTCATCAGCATAGAACACCAAAACTTACTCTGGAATGCCAGAGTAGCTCCTCACTACTCCAACCAGTAGAAAGTTAGAAAAGACAGGTTACTCCTCAAGATCCCCTACTATTACTTTTAAATAACAAAAAAGCAGCAGCAGAGAGCTCATAGAAAAAGGGAGCAGCATGGGGGGAGGGGTGTGAGAAACTGCTCCCCCTCCCCCAAGCATGCAGCACAATCCCAGCCTTCCCCACCCACTCCACTCCTCACTCAGTCCCACCAGCTGCAAGCCAAGCCGCTCTGGCTGGACCCAGACAGCCCTGATGGCAAACAGGTGTGGCTAGCTCAGCGCCAGCCAAGGCAGGGGAGCGGCTCATTAAGGGCACACCACCCTCACTAATGGGTATGGCCAGGGTGAAGCTATTGTGAGTAGGAGCCTAGCTTTGAAGATTAGGTGAAGCAGAACAGAGGGAGACCTGCTAGACTTGGGTGAAGGATGCCAGCAGCCATGGAGGTCCGAAGGACAGATGGGCTCCAGGCAGATACTCCAGGGTGCTGGACAAGGTCGTGGACACTTTTCCTTATTGCTTTTTTCTCTTCAAGCCTTAGTGACAACCACAGCCCAGGTCACTCTCACATGTAGCAAGTCCAGACAGGCCCTTAGAGAGGAGGAGGTAAGCAGAATCTGGAGCCACCAGTGACCCCTTTCTGCCTCTCTGCAAAGGCTGTGGGACCCAGATTTTGGAGGGAGTTGGGGCTGTCAGTTCTGGTGCTGGACAGCTCTAGGACATGCAGGTACTGCTCACCTGCAGGGGTGAACTATTTTCTTCTGTCTGATACACAGGGAAAGAGATGTGTCAAGGAGCAAAAGTTAGAGGGCAGGGAGAAAGGCCCTGGCTTCTTCAAAGTCATAGTTGGACCATGGAAGCACAGAAGACCCAGACTTAGGAAGGAGTAGGCCAGCGGAAGGTAGCCAATCAGCCAGACGGAAGATCCTGCCAAGGGAATACCTATGAGGGAAGCGGGGATGGGGAGCTTGATTCATTCCAATGTTGCCACCTGACCTGCATCTCAGAACTACGACAGTTTCTTAGGTCACTTTCCAAGTCCCAAGGCTGAGCCTCAGGAAAGGTCCCATTTCCACTGGATCCCAGTCTAGGCATTCTACCTAGTCAGAGCCTCCAGTCAGTATGATGTTGAGTATGTACCCATCACTTAGCTGGGGACACAGCTCTTTGTCTCCCTTGTTTCCATTCCCCCATCCAGAGGCGATAAACAGACCCCAGGTGACAAACGGCCCGCCTTTCATGATCACTTTTCCTCAAGTTGAGGAGAGTAGCTGGTGATGGATGGGCTGGAATTTGGTTATCAGGAAGGGCTGTCACACAGAGGTGCCTATCTCCTCCTCCACTACACAGGGCATCATTACACTGTGGCTTCAAGGTAAAATATTACCAGGGGGAGGGCAGGAAGAAAAGAGGGGAAGGCTGGGCTTGCACACATTGCAAATTGAGCAACAATGAAAGCAGGCACGAGACTGGGACGTTAGTTATCTGCCTGTGACACCTTTTATCTCTGCACAAATTGGTCCTTCCTCCCCCACTGCATCCTCTTATACAAACAGAGGCAGACACAATGTGTCACCACTGCAATAGCAGAGCAATTTAACCCGAATTAGTGAGGGGGTCAAGCTAGGAAATAGGGGTTTCTCATTTCAACAGGTTCCTTCGTCTCTGCTCTGAACCACCACATTGTGGGGAGGAGGGAAGGAGAAAGCCAACTCATAATTGAATTCACTCACTCGGCTGCTGCTGATGTATAAAAAATTAATGCTTGAGCCTCCCACTTATCAAAGCTCCTTAGTATCCATCTCACCTGTGAGATGCACCATGTCAAAAGACACAGCAGGGGGCTGCCCCAGGCAGGCCTAGCATTCAGTCATTTAGCCAACCACAGGAATCAGCAAGAACAAGAAGGGAGAGAAAGGCACTGCCTAGAGGCACCAGCCCCAAGCCAGAAACCCTTGCTAGAAGCCTGTCAAATAGAGCACTGGAGAGGGTTAGGTGGAAAGAAGGATGAGGGTGAGGGGGCTTAAAGGAGGTGGCCACATCAAAGATGGACCTTGGCAGATCAAGAATACACTTGAGGGAAGCAGATTTGGCTCAAGTGATAGAGCGTCCACCTACCACATAGGAGGTCCAGGGTTCAAACCCAAGGTTCAAACCCAGGGCCTCCTGACCCATGTGGTGAGCTGGCCCACGCACAGTGCTGATGCACACAAGGAGTGCTGTGCCACGCAGGGGTGTCCCCCGCATAGGGGAGCCCCACACACAAGAAGTGTGCCCCATAAGGAGAGCCGCCCAGCATGATAAAAGTGCAGCCTGCCCAGGAATGGCGCTGCACACACAGAGAGCTGATGCAGGAAGATAACGCAACAAAAAAGAGACAGATTCCCAGTGCCACCAACAAGAATACAAGCGGACACAGAAGAACACATCGTGAATGGACACAAGAGAGCAGACAACTGGGAGGGGTGGGGAAGGGGAGAGATAATTTTTTTTAAAAAAGTAAATCTTAAAATAAAAAGAATACACTTGAGAGTGTAGGCAGAAAAGGTATACTGGCTCTACTCTCAGGCAGAAGGAGATGTCCAGGTTGTTTCCTCCCCTCTGCACTCATGACAGACAAATGGATAGGCACACACATTCTCACACATACTACTCTGCTTGAAACTGAGGATGCCAGTGGCAGCACTGATAGCACTGACAAGGCTAAAAGAGCAGGGAGCAGAGGAGCCTGGTCTGTTCCCCAATGACTTCCCCAACTGCAGGACTCTGGAGCTAGAAAAATCCCTGATGGGGTGAAAAAGGGTGCAGTACAATCCCACCCATTAGCACCACACTAAGAGGCAAATTGGTCAAGTGACCATGTGTCCTTGGGCAAGTTCCATCACCTCCATGTCCCGTTCTGTGAGAACTAAATGAGTCAGTCACAGAAACACGCTTTATAAATAAAGGGCTCACAGGAGGGAGCTGGCTGTAAGATCAGCTGAGACCAAATCTGCAACAGCCTTTAGAGACACTTCCAGGCCACCTGCATTGAGAAGACAGTGACTTAGTCAGGAAAAGGATCCTGGAGAAGCCTTGTTTCCTGGAACAACAGGCAAAAGGAAAGTTCCAGAATCACTAAATAGCTGCAGAAATGAATTCCAAGAGGCCTAGGTTGAGGGTAGGAGTTATGGATAGAGAAGTTACTCTGGGACTCATTCTCCAAATCCAAAGAATCAGCATTCAAACACCAGGGAACAAAAGCTAAGACCCCAGTCTAAACCCAAAATGGGAGAATTTTCTACCTCAATGGACCACCATGTGGTTATGTGCATCACTGAGACCCAAGCCCCTTAAGGTGTACGAATCGAACCTGATTCCTACATGCAGAGAGCTTCCAGGCCCACCCAGAAGACAGGCAGGACATGAAACATACTGACTACTTTAAGAGAGACTACTGAGAAAGTGCCATCTCATTTCTGATGGGAGGACAATGTTAAAAAGACTCAGCTTCAATCCCCTTTGCTCAAGCACACCTGCTCACACATACATGCACACATGCACACACACACATGCACAAACACTCTGTCCTTCCATTCTTCTCCACCTGCTCACAGCCCTGGGAGAATGCATTGCTGAATTCTCAGCCCACTTTGCCCCCACACTTGCCCCCATCCTCTGGGACAGCTGCAGGTTACAATTGCAACCACAGGCTTCAGAAAGATGATATACTTGCTAGAGCCTGCAAAGGGTCAGGAGAGAGTACTGTTTGAAATACCAGCGTGACAGCTGGCTCCCTATCTGTCTCTTTCTCCCCCTCCCCTCTCCCCAAACTTGTCATGGTACAAGAAGTCTATAAGCAGCCCATCAGCTTTAAATATCAGTGTGCGTGAAGCAGGAGCACGAGAGCAAGGGAGCGGGAAGCAGACAGCGAGTGCCTCTGTCGCCACTGCCTGTCAGGGAACACTAATGAATTTCACTACCAGCAGCCATGCTTCAGATGGGGGCATAGTAGGGGGGTGGGGAGTTTTCCAGGGAGAACTCTCTCAGTATTAAAACATCTTTTCCCAAAGCCCTTGATAATAAATGTCATTGCAGGACTTCAAGGAGAGGGAAGGGTTGGAGCAAGCCCTACGATCCTCCCAAACTGGAAGAGGAGGCAAGTGTGAAGCTGGAGGGAGCCAGCGGATCCCCACCAATAGAATAGGTGACTTCTGGCAAGTGTTTCACCTCACTTACTACCATCACCTATACTCATAAAAGCCTCTTGATGCCTGCTTGAGAGGACTGGACAAAAATGAAGAGTCTCAGGCAGGGAGTCAGGACCAGCTGTGCCTCCCTGGTCAGACTTACTACCCACCTACTTCACATCAACTTTAATTGATATACTTCACAGTTCCCTCTCAAGGTTTCCAGACCTTCCTTCTGGACCTTGAAAAGACCATCCTTCCATACCTAGGGGAAGTGGAGTGAGGAAGACTCAAGCACTGGTCCCAACAGGAAGCTACTTTCCCCACAGATGTCAGAAGGCAAAGTTTATTATAATCCCCATTTTACATATGAGGAAATGGAGACTGAGAGTGGTAATGTGAGTTTCCCATGATTCTATAACTAGTTAGTGGAGCCAGGACCCACTTTTCATTCAAAAGATCTCTTTTCATTCAAAAGGCCCTGCTCTTTCCATGATACTGGGCAGCCTCTCTGAGGAAGGGCTGATCACCTCAATACCTCCCATGTGTTACCAGGCCCTGCCCTTCTCCTCCCGCTGGTACACACACACCTCTGGCCTAGCATGGGCCACAGCTGCCACATAGCACAGGGCTGGGCTCCAGGCCAGGGTGAATACAGGCGGGTAGAGAAAGCCCTGGGAATGAGCCAGGCCATCACCTGGGAGCCTCCACAGCTCAGAGGACATGGCTGCAGGCATAAGCTTCCCTCGAGTACCCTCTGCACAGCTCTGATCAGCAGTGTCTGATCTGGCAGCGACCTGCTGTGCAGGGGGCAAATGACATTTAATTTCCTCTTGGTTTCCCTATGGTACAGACGAAAGGCCGTCACCTGCGTCTGGGTCTGGCAGCACAGCTGGAAGTGTTCCCAGACAGGCTGCTCTGGAGAGTTCCCAAACAGAAACCAGAATACAGGCGGGTGCAGAGGGATACCCCATAGGCCAGGCTGCAGGTCCTCCCAAAGAAAACCAACCTCAAATCACTATTGCCAAGCTTGCTTGAACCCTCCAAAAGATACCATATATGCATATAGCACCTCCTGCTCACCGCTTTGTACTCCACTTGCCAACTATCTCCCCATCCCTTTCTCCCACTTGGAGCCTAAGGCAGACTCCAATGACTGGATGGAGCACAAAGCACCACAAATACCCTGTGGAACAGCGTAACATGAACTTCTCCCCAGTGCTGCAAATACTCCATGAAGTCACATAACCTGTATCTGCCAGGCCTCTCTCTAGTAAAATAACAAGACAAGCACCTCCCCAGGACCCTCCCATGTTAACTCCTCCAGGTAAACAGCACAGTGACCCATCTGTTGTGGGAAGTGCTGGAGCTGCCACCAGGACCTGGCCAGAGTACTCCTCCCCCTAGTGGAATGGCAAAAGCTCCAGTAGGCAATGAGAGGAAGGGGAAGGGGATAGAGCAAATGAGGGCAGGTTTCCAGGGCACCTGGGCCAGTAGCTCAGCTGACGATCTATTCTCCTTTTGGACAACGAAATCAGGAGCTCCCCAGAGTTTGAGCTGTCCCCTAGATACCTCATCCATCCTCTACGACAGTCTCAACCTGGCCTGTGGCATCTTGACCCTGGATCTGGGCTGCTTTTGTGTGGCCTACAATGCCCTCTGGAGGCTCACAGAGAGGCATCCTCTTGGTGTTCAGGATCAGGTATGCCTTCTGACCTCTGCATCCACACAGGCACTAACAGACACAGCTATTCCTTAACCCTCTTGCTGGTCTCCTCTGCGCTTGATCCCAGCTCCCCGATTCATTCAAGATATGTGAGCACGTGTCCTACACAGAGTCATGCTTCTGGATGGACATTAGAACAAGCTAGTGGTTTTGAAACTGTGCTCCATGGAACTCTAGGGTCCTAAGGAGGGACATGAGGCCACTTCATGGACTGGGGAGAGAAAGAAGGAAAAACGGGCAGGGCTTTGCCCCAGCTTCAACCAGCAGAGCTCAACTTTTACTTATTTTGTTATACTAGGTTTCTTTTAATATTTTGTTTAAAAAAAAAAAAATTTACTGCTAAAAAATACCACCCATCTGTTTCTCTACTTTGCTCCTCTGGGTTCACAGAGCTTTGGTTTTTTTCCTTCTTTATAATGTTCCCATACTCTACCTTACTTAACCTATGATTAGTTATGCACATGCTGGCTTTTCTGTCCTGATCACTGGGTGGTCCCCACAGCCCCCAGCACAGCACTTACTGGGCCTGCAAAAGCTCTCAGCGGAGGCTAAGTTTAAGCTACTGCTGGAATGCCAAGGACATGTCATGATTAGCACCTTCAGTGGCATCTTTAATGGCAGTTTCTGACAGTATTTCTTGGGAGATAAAAGTTGCAGTGGAGGGTAACTGACTTTACCAAGAAGGTCCAAGTGAAGATGTGTGGCACATGCCACTCTTAAATCAGCAAACAGCACACCTGCTACTATTATCAGTCAGTCATCAACATCGACCTCCAGGGGACAAGATTTTTGCATTTGGCCAATTGTTGGGCAAAATGCAGCATATTCTAACAGGAAATATCACTCACTAGAAATTTCTGACCTCTAATGTGGGACCATGGGAACATAGAACAATGCTCATCAGCTAAATACTCAAGGCTCTGTCCCTTGGTTTCATAAACTCTGTCGGAGACACTAGTTCCACATTCTGGTTACAGAACTAGAAATGGGTGAAGCCCCCTGGCCCCATCAACCAAGCACACTGCCTAGGCCTCCTTTTCCAGCCAGCTTTGGGGTTGGGGGGTGGGCGGCAAGGCACTGTGTTCCTCCTAGCTAAAGCCACTTGTTAGGGGCCCTAGATTCCCTTATCCCCGGGGAAAGGAAGGTAGCAATGAGCCCTTCCCACCCCCACCCCAACACACACACATGCCTCCCAGCAGGGCCAGGGAGGACAGCCATTAGTGTGTGCCTCAGCAGACAATGGGGAGGAGAAGTCTCCAGAGCAAAGGACAACTGCAGCAATTAGAATGCAGGGAGGTTCAGAAGCTATTTAACTGGGTGACCCCTGAGGTCGCTGCATCTGACTCCCATCCCTGGATAAATATTGTATGAGAGGGGAGGGGTGCGAGCAAGGCAGCCATCGGAGTGCTGCTCCTCCTTCTACTCCTTTCCCCACCCCACATGGCTGCCTCTAGCCACACATACCAGGAACATTATTTACAGCCCTGACAGTCAAAGCAATCACTCCGCTAACCAAGAGGGAATGGACAAAGTCAACTTACCAAAAATTGACTATGGCAATTTAAAGAGAAACCAGGGCTGGTGAGGGAAGGGACCTGAGCCAACACTGAGCTACAAAGCTTTCCCCACATGCTGGGTCCAGCTGGAGCAAAAAATATTCCGTGGCCCCCAAATCCCAAACCACTCCAGGTGAAGCTGATCCTAACTGGCAGAGAATAATTCAGAAATGGAGCATCAATCCACCTTTTGGGGACCCCATAATGGAAGAATTCCTAGATCTCAGCACTACCCAGGTATTCTTTAGCAAAGAAAGGAGTCCTAGCTACTTGCTCAGAGGAAGCCGGACAAGCCACATGCCACAGTTCCAGCTGGTCCCCTAGATGACCTCACTGGGAAAAGGTCAAGAGCCACAAAATCAGATATAGCAGGAAGGGGTCAGGGTGGTAGAAGAGGAAAATGTTTGAGTGCAGGCTGCACCTCAGCCCCCACATGTGCTGCTCCTCCAGTCCTGCTCTAATGCACCCTGACATGCCTCTGAAGACAGAGAGCTGTTTGCAGTCAGCACCGTGATTTGTTAGTAATTATTTCCATGGTGTCACATTGCTGTCACTCTGTTAACAAAGAGGCAGGCTGCCTCGGGCTGCCTGCAAGAAAGAATCAGAGAAAAAGGCCTGTCAGGCTCCTGGGATTCTCTGGGCTGGCTTGCTTTCTTCCCCAAGCCAACATCCTAGCAGGCTTTGGAAGAAACAGTTTTGCAGAACTATCAAGTCTGAGTCGTGTCACCCGTTAGCCAGGGACACTGAGAATTTATCCCACCCACTTACAACCTCCCTTCCTAAAGCCCTCCAGATCTAAGGCCCCAGAGTCCACAGATCATTTAGGCATGGGCCACTATGCCAGCTGAAGCCTTGAGCATCCTGTGTCCCTCATCTCCCCAGACCCCTGTTTCCTGACCCTTCTTCATCACTGGGGCATTTGCAGTCTCTCATGTGCTCTTAGGAACCTGAAAAGAAGACATCTAATTCATATCAAACTGAAGCAGCTGCCCTATTGACAGGGCTGGTGCTTAGGGAGAACATAGTGGCAGGGCATCTTCCCTGCTTGAATCCGCCAGCCACAGTTCAGGACCAAAGGTGCTCAGGATCCAGCACCCACCTAAGCCTCTACATGCCAGTGCATCTGTGAGAAACACCTTCAGGGCTCTCCCTGTCTTCCCCAATGCCTAGACCTGCACAGCATCTGCACCAGGAGGAGTGGTTTGCTTTAGCACAAAGCAATGTCTCCATTACCCTGTCTGGGAATTAGAGGACAGATTGGCAAGCGCTGACAAAACAGAGGTCATTCACCTTACAGGCATGGAAAGTTAGAGATTAATTCTCTTCTCTCACAGAGGGAATCAGACTCCTGGATAGTGGAAGGGAAGCACCAATATTGAGCAACCCTTTCATTGCCAAGCAGCAGCAGCTAGCAGCACCTCTATCAGCAGGAGCAGGGAAGGAAAACACAAAAGCCCACAAGCCCTAGAGAGGGCCTGCCAAGGGCGAAGAGGTCACTGCCACCTAAACTCCTGCAGAAGCCTGTGGCATAGAGGGGCCTAGACAAGATTCTTCTGGCATCAGGATCCAAAAGGACAGTGCTAACTGCATAAACTGGAATGTAAACGTCAAGAAGGCAGGAATTTTAGAAGTTTTATTTCTTTGTTCACTGCTGTCACCTCAACACCTCGGACCCTAAGAAGGGGAATTCAATAAACATCTGTTGAAAAAATAAATAAATAGGTCAGCATGGCTCAAAGGCCACTTGCTACAGCCTGGGGCCCTCTTGTCCCTATCGCAGGACTTCAGAGAAGAGGGAGACTACTGTGGGTTCTAGAGTAGACAAGGAAAACTATATGGCCAAGGGAACTGGAACTAAGTTTAAAGGATGAGGAAGACTAGGACAAGTTGATGGGCCTAGGGAGATTATCTAATCATATTGAGCATTCATATACTCTTCCACAAACATGTACTGAACAACTATAATATGTATGTATTCCATGAAAAGGAGAATGAATAAATTGTGGCATAGTCATAAAATGGAATATTATACAGCACTAAAAAGGCTGACCTGGTACATAAAACAACATGGATAAATCTCCGTACATTATTTTGAGGAAAATAAATCAAACACAAAAGTATGCTTCTATTTATATGAAGGTTAGTCAAGAACAAGTAAAACTAATCAGGAGTCAAAACAATGGTTACCTGGCAGGGGGAGGGCATTATTGACCAGGTAGGAGCACATGGGAATTTTCTCTTAATGGGGGTGGCAACTGCACAAGTGTCTACCTGTATAAAAATATACTGAGTTCTACATTTCACATTTGTGCATTTTATCCATTCTTCTGTATCTATTTTATACCTTAATTAGAAAAAAAAAAAATTGGTGTTCAAGAGTTACACAGAGAGTGTTTAAAAACACTGATATAAAAAACATCTCATGCAAAGGAAAATATTTTCCAGGAGCAAAAATGGCTCCTTATTCTTGGATTCAGGGGATAAGGCCACCCAGCCTTCGCTCTTTGTCTGTCTAAAGACAGAGGGACCCAGGCAAATGGCCCAGGCCTAAGGACAGAGAACTTTCAAAAAACAAGTCCTAGGCCTAGAAGGTCATGGTCTGGTGGGAGGTTCCCATGGGGCCTCTCTTCCATGCTAGGGAAGCCCTAGGAAGCAGAGATGGATTATACCCTCAAGCCATAGGTTCTGAGGCTCTCTGAAGTAGCCTGTCAGAATGCCTGCCCAAGAGCAAAGAACCAGACTTCCAGAGACTGCTCCAAAGACACAGAATCCAGTGTCTTCCTGACAAGCCAGGTGTAGACCAGTGAGGCTACCCCAACTCTGGGCTAAGGCAAAGGTCTCAATGCCTACACACAGCCTATCCCCAGTAAGGAGGAGGTGCTAAGAGCCTCACAGATGGCCAAGGGAGGCTCTATATATCAAAACCAGGGCCAGAACCTCAATGGCAACACCTGCCCCATGACCAAGTAAGTAATAAAGAACCACCCAGGGAGATGCTCTGCAGCAGGCCAAGGCAAGAAGCTCTCGCCACCATATACCTCAAAGTCTGATCAGTCACTAACAAAACAACTTTATCTTTTATCAGGGCTGTAACTGAGCAAAACCTGCATTCCAGGGATTTCTACAATCATGAAAGTGATTCAGACCTTCTGACACCCTCCCAGGAGGTGAGGAGATGAAGTTGACCCCGGAATCTCACCCTTCAGCCTAAAAGTGTCCGGAAAGCAGAGCACAGGCTGGCAGCTCTTTTCAGGAGGGAGAGGCCATGCTTGCTGACCAGACAAAAGAGTTTCTCCCACTGCACCTGGGGCCATCTTCTCCAGGCACAAAGTTCTTTCAGAGCAACAAGGCCCTGAGGGGAGAATGTAGTGTGAGATGCCTGCAGCTCCAGGACCACAAGGAGAAGAATATGAAGGAGGCACAAGTTGGGAAATGGGAACCTGCTCTAGTTCTACAGAAGCCTGCTCCTGCCCTGGAGCCTGCACACAGGAAACGGATAATCCCCTGCCAAGCCCACAATGAGGAGCCCCTTTACTGCCCATGCTAGGCCCCTGAACATGTTCTGGAGGGGGCTAGTCAAACATAGGTGAGTAGGCTGACTCCAGAGGCAGGCGAGTTCTTGGGGTGGGGGTGAGGGGGCCTCACTCCTCCCAGCCCAAGAACTCTGCCCAAGGAGCTGTCAGGCTAACAAGGCTACCCCACCACCATTCCATCTGAGCGTGGCAGGCTGCACCGCACGACTGGCTTCAGGTGGCTCTTCTTTAATTAATGGCATCCCAGGCTCTGCAGGGAGCTTCACCCCACAATGAATGGCCCTCTCTCATTAGAGGCAGGCCTGCCAGGATGTATTCAGGGCGAGGGCCAGGATTCATTTCCCTGTCTGTGGGTTGGGGATGGGAGGGAGGGGAGAGGCAGCAGGGAGAGATTTATATCGAGTGACTTGGATTAGCTGCAGCTGAAACATGACCCCATCAACTCAAGCTGCCTTCTTGGGGCTAACCCAATGCACCGCTGCTGACAAGAGGGCTCTGGGGAAGCCAAAGGGAGGGCAGAGGTCTGGGTCCTTTTCTCTCTGGGCTTAGTTACAGCATGAAGGTCCAGAATGCTATACAACATCTAGACACCCTCTCCCACCCCCACTTCCTATGCACTGGGTGTCAGGGCCAACTCTGAGCCAGTCTTGCCCATCAAGAGCCTCTTCCCTTGGGAAACGGACTTGGCCCAGTGGTTAGGGCATCCGTCTACCACATGGGAGGTCCGTGGTTCAAACCTCGGGCCTCCTTGATCCGTGTGGAGCTGGCCCATGAGCAGTGCTTATGTGCGCAAGGAGTGCCCTGTCACACAGGGGTGTCCCCCGCATAGGGGAGCCCCACACACAAGGAGTACACCACATAAGGAGAGCCACCCAGCGCGAAAGAAAGTGCAGCCTGCCTAAGAATGGCGCCACCCACACGGAGAGCTGACACAAGATGACGCTGACACAAGATGACGCAACAAAAAGAGACACAGATTCCCGTGCCGCTGACAACAACAGAAGTGGACAAAGAAACAGGATGCAGCAAATAGACACAGAGAACAGACAACCGGGGTGGGGGGGAAGGGGAGAGAAATACATGAATAAATCTTTAAAAAAAAAAAAGAGCTCCTTCCCAGCCAGGAAGCTGACCCACTGGCCTCCTATCTGTAAGACTGAGGCCGAGACCATGGTGCTTAGCCCATTCTCCTGCTTTCTGTAGCAAGTAGTGCCCCAACTCCTAACCCCAGAGAAGACAACTATAACATGGTAATAACTACCAAAGAGAGCAGATGCCCCCATAGCAGCTGTCTAGATAGGACCCAAGAATGAGCTACCATGGAGCATCTCAGGCCTCAGGCCACTCAGGAGGCTTCATTCTGATGCAAAAAGATGCAGCTGGCTGTCACCTCACTATGTCAATCCATTAGGCTGAACCCACCTCCACGACAGGGAACTACCCTCTTGACCCCCACCTACTCCTAGCACACCTCACAGGGATCACAGACTCAACAAGGGGAACTGAGGTCTTCTAGGCAAGAAGGAAAACTTGGGCCTTTGGTTGTCCAAGTTTCCAACATACCTCACAGACTTAGAAATAAGGCCACCCTGCACTCCGCTAGCCATGCAGGTGGTTTTAGCGGTAGGAACCAGGTAAGTTCAAGGTGGCAGCAAACAATGCACAGCCCTATAAAACTCCCCGCCTCGCCCCGCAAATCCCTCTAAAATTGACTTTCAATTATGCTTGTGCTTGTGCTTGTGCTTGTGCTTGTAAAATCATTCTTCACGCCCTGCTCTCTTTCCATTCTCAGTTCCCTTTGCAAGCCCAATTCACTAAGAGAGCTGGTGAGCAGGCCCTGGTTTGACCCTGCCAACCAACCAGAAGGGTGCTCTGCAAGTCTGCCATGTACCTAGGAGGCCTAGGGCAGAATGTCTCTCATCTGCACACCAACCCACTCCATGTCACCTGCGCTTCTCCCTGGCCCTCCTGGAGAAGCATTCATATACCCTTCCCTTCCTACTCAGAAAGAGATGTAGCTCAGTTCCGCTTTGCTAAGCCCTATTTGGCAATGTGTCTAAACACATGCAAACTTAATTAGCTCAGGAGGGGAGCCCAAGCGCTTGCACTGACAGATAAAAGTAACGGGAAATGAGACAAGTCAGCACTGGCAGGGAGTTCTTTCAAGCCCCTCCCCAGCAGGCTGCTAATCAAAGGTGATGCAGTTCAGTGTGGGACTAAATGGCACAGTCTTGGGCAAGGGGTTCTCATGAGCTTAATATTAATAACATGACAAGATGCCCCACCTGTTTCCAAAGTTACTACAGGTTAGAGGTATCCAAAGTGTTCTGACCATGGTTGTTTCCTTAAAACAGATCTAAAGATTCATTAATTTGTAGCCAATAATAAGGCTCTCAGGCAGCCACCCAGTACAAAATATCACAAAGCCATGGACCATGATGGTAAGCAGAAGCATATCAGGTGCAGTAGCAGTCAAACACTTGGGTTCTAGAGTCAGACTGCATAGGTTCAAATCCCTGTGCTGCCAAAAACTGGTTGTGTACCCTTGACAAACTATTTACCTCTCTGGGCCACAGTTTCCTTATGTATAAAAGAAGAATTATGAAAAGAATTTATTTCATAAGATTGTGATGAGAATTGAATGAGATAATGCAAAAGTAGCACAGCAGGGCTACTGGTATACAATAAATGCTCAATAAATAATGGCTATCTATATTCTCTGATGTAAACTTTTCTAGAGCAGTCCCAGCCCTCAGTCCTAGAGGCACTAATCTCTGAGAGAGCCCTTCCCACTGCTCCTAGGTCCAAGCTCATCCTCCACAGCCATCCTCCATGGGCCACTTCCCCAGTTCCCACCAGAGAGGGTACAAAACATCATGCTAACAGTGAGAAAACCCAGGGCCTCCTAGACTTATCAACATAGTTCTCTAATCCCTCACAGTCAGGCTGGTGTAGGAGGTCTGAGATTTCCTCTTCTGTTCCACTTGTCCCAGACACTGGCAACTAATACTCCCTGAACTTTACCCACTGTCTATCCTCTGCCATTCTCACTGAACAGGGATTCCACAGACTCACTCCATTACCTAGTTGTCATTTCTTCAATAAATATTTATTGAACAACTACTATGTGTCAAACATGGTCCTAGAGTTATAATGTTGCTCACAATCGAGTAATAAAGACAGACAAATAGAGAAGCAGCTTCAATACTGTTTTATGTTTGAATTAAGGACACACTGCTCCAGAAACACATAGGAAGGCAGCTAGAGAATGACGTTAAGAGGGATCACTAGGAATTGGCCAGCTAGAACACCTGGATGCGGGTGGGCAGAAGGAAGGAAATGCACAGAGCATTTTGAGAGGTGAGGCTAGAGAAATAAGCGAGAGCCTTGAAGGTCTCAATAAATAGGACAAGGTAGAGACAACCCAAGTGTCCATCGACAGATGGATGAACAAAATGTGGTATACGTATAATGGAATTCTATTGAGCCATAAAAAGGAATGAATTCCTGATACGTGCTACAACATGGATAAACCCCGAAGGCATTATGTTGAGTGAAATAGGTAAGACATAAAAGGACAAGTATTGTTATGATTCTACATATATGAAATATCTAGAACAGGCAAATTCAGAGATAGGAAATTGATTAGAGGTTACCAGGGGCCAGATGAGGGAAATGGGAGATATGCTTAATAGGTACAGAGTTTCTGTTTAGTCATGAAAAAGTGTTGGTAATGAATGGTGAGAATGGTAGGATGACACTGTGAATGTAATTAACACCACAGGATAAAATGGGAACTTTTATGTTATATATACTACCACAATAAAAAATAATAATAAAGTATGGGCTTTACCTTGGGGACAAAGGGAAGCCCTAAAGCAGGGGTTCTTAATCTTTTTTGCTCCACAGACCCCTTTGCCAGTCAGGTGAAAACCATGGACCCCTTACTAAGTCCACACTATACTGTGTATTATTTAATAAATATATCATACCTATACCAACACATCCCCACAAGAGTAATTTTTTTTTTCCAATGCAAGCTCACAGACCCCTTGTTAAGAACCCCTGCCTTAAAGAGATGTGACATAATCTAGTTGAAATTACGAGAATGGAATAGAAGTAAGAGTGGAGGCAAAGATTATTAGGACACTCCGTGATAACCCAAGGGGAATATGGTAACCTTAACTAGGGCAGTGGCAGTGGAGATAGAAAGAAGGGAATGGGTTTGAAAAACCGCTGGGAGGCAGTATTAATGGGACTTGGCAATTAATTGGCAGTGACTAGAGAAAGGAGTCATGGATGATCCTTAGGTTTCCAACAGAATAATTGAAGCAAGGGTGCCAGTCATTCATGGAGAGAACAATGGAGGACACGGAGTTGGGAAATAGATAATACCTGAGCTTTTAGGGGGATGCTGACATTTAGATGGAGATGTAGAACAGGCAGCTGCATGTGCAGGCCTGGAGTTCATATGGCAGATAGAGAAGATTTATTTTCTCCAGTAAGATTTCTATTGTCACTTCAGTTCCCATTTCTCAGTTAGAGAAAATATTAGAAGATATCAGCATATAGCTGATAGTTGAAGCTATGGCAAAAGCTGAAATCACTCTGGTGAGTGTAAGAATGTAGAATTAACAAAAAGGGCAGCTAGGATAACGATCAAAGAAACACCAACATTCAAGAAAAGAGCAAAGAAAGAAGTACCTGCGAAAGAGACTGAGAAGACAGAAAAATAAGAGCAAAACCAGTGAGATGGAACAAAAGTAAAGGTAAAGAGTATTTCAAGAAGGACGAAGTGGTCAACCTTGTTGAATGATGCCAAGAAGGCCCACCCTGAGCACCCAAGCATGTCACTGACCCACCCTTTAAGCCATCCTCTGCCTCCCCTGCAGGACTCGCCCCACAGTATTCTCCCAGGTGTGTGATTCTGTCATGCAGAGCAGTCTCTGCCCTTGATGTTCTTGGTCTCTTGACTTCAGCTCTGAGGGCACCCTCAGTAGTCCCCTGCTGAACGTATGCTCCCCAACTTTAACAGTGCATAAGTGCAATCTGAGCAAGTATCTTTCCATCTCCACACTTTCTGAAAGCTGAAGAGTTCCAGGTCCACATCTGCAAAACACTGCAGAAGAGATGCAGTATCCAATCCTACAATGAAGGCAGGGAAAAATGTGAAGCCAAACGCCAACGCAGCATTTACAAGACAACCTCCAATGGGAAGAAAACCTCTCATTCCAAAGGTGACCTTGAGCCTAGATGAGTGTCCTCTAAAGAGACCCAGAGTAGGCCCTGGACCCTCTTCCACCAGAATGTCAGCTCTAATTATCCTGACCCTTCCAAAAGGGCCTGAGGCTGCACTGAGGCTCTGGTCCTCCCTCATGCCAGCTCTTTCCCTCCCATCTTTCTCTCTTCCCCTCTTGTCAAACTCACAGTCCACTGAGAAAGCCTTCTGGTCTAGCTTCCCCATCACTGTACTTGAACACGGATCTTCAAGCTACATGCTATAATTTCAGTTCCTCAAGGGACCGTGCAGGTGTTACTCCCTCACTCTGCTTTAGCTCTATCCCCCTCCACCATGTCAAACATGGAACCCCTTTAAAGAGGAATTCCCTAATTAGGTAGCAGAGAAGAGGGAACCCTGTAGAGAGCCTCAAGAAACACCTAGTAAGGGGAATGAAAGGTAGGCAAGGTAGGGAAAGCAAGATGACCAAGGACTAAACCCATAACAAGGGTCATTTTTTAACAAGTTTAGAAGGAAAATTAAATCCACGCCCACAAAATTTAAACCCAGCTTAGAAAGATCCGTGAATCTGTGACTATAGCATCAAAGCCAGTGTAAACCTGGAGTATGAACTTATCCAGCTTTGACAAAAGATGGACACAAAATGATTTTGTCAGGATGGGAGCAGATTTCTTTTCTCCAGTGGGATTTCTGCTGCCACTTCAGTTCCCATTTCTCAGTGCCTCACTAATCAGGCCCTTTCCAACAAAAGTGATGTGAAGCTGGTGGTGGAAGGAGGGGGACAGTGGAAGGAGGGTAGTGGTGGGAAAAAGGGAAGGACAGCAATGAGAAAGTGCCATGGCTCCAGGAAACTACAGTGTGAAATGAAAATATTTGCTGATATCTTTAGACTTAGTTAAATCTGAAAATGGATGTCAAAATAAGAAGTAAGCTACATACTAACAAGTTGTGGGTGTCAATTTAACACCACCCTTGTCAGACTCATCAGCGGCCGATACCAGGCGCATAAAAAGGTGATGGCTCTGATGAGAGCCATCTGATGAGTTCCTGACAAGAGGTTCCAGGAACTCCAATAAGCTGTGCACTGTCACGCAGCACTACTTAGGTTTTCTCTCTAGCTGTTTTTATTTTGTTACACATTTAATTAAGAGCCTTCCCAGCAGTTACACCAAGTCCTGCTTCTAAAAGGCAGTCACAGAGCTCTCCTCCTGCCAATCCTTGCCACCTGACATCTGCTTCCTTCCTGCACACCATCTTTTCAGAGCTTCCCAGTCCAAACCCAAACCAGCCACCAAAGGCTGTTGCTATTGCTTCTACCCATCTCTTTTGAAAACTACAAGGTCTTAAAATTCAATTCTGTCTAGCTATGAGCTTTACCTCTTTGAGCCTCAGTTTGTAGGCTTTTTCACCCATAAAAGGAAGGTACCACTTCCTACTAGAGAAGGTAGTAAGGAGGAATGAATAAGGTATGTGCCCATTAAAATTCAGTTTCATTTCAGATATGCTTGGATTTCACAACTCATTCTCTTCTTGAATACATAACTTCTCACGAAGATGCAAAAGAGTCAACATCTGATCCATATCTGTACAGGGCCCACCATACCAAAGGCCAAACTGGTGCTGCAGGCCAAACCCAAAGAAAAAGATACCCTCTGACATTTCCTCTCAATCTCATAAACAAACCAACTCCAAACTTAGGACGCCCAGCAGATGGCCCCAACCTCACACACAGAAAAGTTTTTCTCACACAAATACACACACACACACACCATTCACATGGACAGTAGAAGATTATAAAATGCTGGTGTTTAGATGAATATATCAAAGAGGAAAAACCACTGGAGGAGCTGGGACCCTGGAGAAGATACAGAACCTCTGGGCTGGGCTGAAGGCCTTCTGCTGGGAACACATGAGTTCCACAACTCTGAGCATTCAGCCTGAGTCATGCTCCATGCTAACAGGGTTTTCTATGCTACAGAGCTCCACTTAAGTGCCTTTCCTGCTTCCAGGCTCAAAGCTGCCCAGGACATCAGAAACAAGAGCATCAGCCTTCCTTCTCCTCATCATCCTCATGGAACCCTCCTCTGATTCATATTTGCTTCCAGGGTCAGCCTGTATAATTTCCCTGACAAATGAATGTCATCTGGGAATACGGAGACACTCTGGAGCTCTGGGAGCTGTGTGTACATACCTAGAGGTGTGCAATCAGCGTGTGTACACAATCAAAGGGATGTGGGAGATGAGGTGTGTATGTTTATGTGATCTGGGGTTTGCTCTTCCTCTTGTCTCACCTAGAGAGTTGAAGTCCAATAGCAGGCCTGAACATACCCTAGGTACATAACTTCATCTCAATGTTCAGCATCCAAAAAGCATAAAAAGGACCTTGGTGAGAAGGAACTGTCTGATTTGGTAGGAAATGTCACTCCAGAGCCACTACTCCTCACCCCCTGCCAATATTCCACCCTATGTTCAAAAGCTCAAACACACACACACACACACACACACACACAATGCTCACTGCCGCCTTCAGTCACAAAGAACACATAAGTATTGATTCTATCAATCCTTAGCAAACAGTGCCCCACCATCTCCACCTCCCTTTCGTTCCCTGGGGACTGTCTGAATCCAGGTATCCATGATGACAGACAAGATGCAGAAGTGTCAGCCCAGGAAAGGAACCAGTTCTGTCTTCCACAACCAGGGCACAATTAGGAGACAAAGGAGAAAAAAAGCAGTGGGAACAAAAGAGAAAGAGGAGATGTCCCTGGATTAGGGACTCGGGCAGCTTCCTGTAAGTAGCCGTCTATCATCCCACTACAGGCTCTTAGTAAGATCACCAGGGCCGTGCAACCCAGATACGATGGTAACACAGTACAGTAGTTAAGAGCAAGGACTCCAGAGCCAAGTCGCTGGGTTTGAATCCTGGCTCCACCCCTTACTTGCTGTGTATCCTTGAGCAAGTTACTCAGCCTCTCTGTGCCTTAATTTCCTCATGCACAAAAACAGAAATAATGATAGTACTTATTTCATAGGATTGTTCAATGAGTTACCATTTCTGAAGCACTTAGAACAGTGTCTGACACAGTAAACACTACACACTACGTTTTGGTAAAGAAAAATCATTTAAGGCTCTGTTAATTTTTCCTTCCAGAGCAATAACATGTAGCCCAGCAACTGGAAGAGCTGTCCCGAATGGTGTGACCTGCCAAAGGAGCTCTGGCAGGGCCCTTGACTTGCCCATCCCCTGCTCAGGAGCAGGTGGAAGGCAGGGCTCCCCGGCCTCGGCAGCCCCGGTAGCCCACAGATCTGGGGGCTCTCCAGCCCAGCGGCCCTGTGGGCTTGTCCTTCTGAGCCCCTGAAAGGCAGGACCTGGTCCCACAGGTCCCCAGCTCTGTGAGAAAAGGAGCCCTTCTCATACTCACATGACTTTTAAGTCCCAGTCTCCACAGGTGACAAAAATCGACTTGACGTTTGGATCTAAGAGGCCTTCTTTCGCCATCCATTCATCGACCCTCTGAAAAGTACATAACAAGAAGAGATGAGATTTCCCTTTCTCCCCCCCGAACTTGTGAAGAGCCATAACACTGAAGCGCAGATGAGCTGCTTGTCATCAGAGCAGGAGAAAATTGTAATCTTATCCAGCCACAGCTCCTCTCTGGGCCCTTGGCCTTGGGCTCAGAACTATGGCAGCACTGGGAAGAAGATCCCTGCAAGAAGCCCAAGTGTGCGGGATGAAGGCACTCCTCCACTCCCTCACCACCTGGCAGCCGGCCAAGGACAGACCTCGGTAGATCAGTCCAAATACCTTGCTCTGACCCAGTTATTCCTCTCATTGTCCTCAAAGGCACAGCCTAGCATAGACACAGGCTGCTCTGGACCATGAGAACAGGCTGAAAGGGGACCCCAAGCAGGGACTCCTACCCACATTTTTATTCATGCATTTATTCTTTTCACCCACCCAATAAATGTTTATTGACACCTATTGTTTCAATTTGCTTTGTCAGGCAGAATTTAATAAGAATCAGTCCTTACCCTCAAAGATCTTAACTAAGTAAGTAAGAATGAATTCCACACCAAAAAACATTTTTTGGAATGTCTATGAAGGAGTGGGCAACAGAGGATTGAGAGAGAAAGCTTCACAGTAAAATCACCTTCCTTGAAAGTGCAGATAATTTCTACCATAAGTCTAGCAAAAGGGGCCTCTTTGCTGGGCAGAAGCCCCATTCTGACACCTGGGCTAACTGTTTCAGTTATTAAAAGTTTATAAGCTGGCCCTAGACTTTGTATTTCTCCTCTTCCTGGTTGAATATTCAAATTCAGCAGAACGTTGTGAAAGCTGAGCTCAATTCCTAGAGAAACTACTCCAGCCCATCAGCCCTTTGATCGGTTTTAGTATTTGCACTCACTGAAAATACAAATACTAAAATCAGCATATAACGAGAGAATTTGCATAAGAATTCACGAAGCATTACCTATTTTTCAAACGATTCCAGGTATGGGGAGGGCATGCAGCCTACTCATGCAGGAAGATTATTTTTACAGGCTATATTGCATAGTAGTTAGAAACACAGGATTGGAAATCAGATCTGCCCCCCAGATCTGTTCAAACTTTTGGTTCTAACTTTGGCTTTTCCATCTCCTGGCTGTGTCACTGATGGGAAGTCACTTAAAAATCATTTAACTCCTCTGAATCTGTTTCCCTCATCTATAAAAAGGGGTAGGATGACAACCTCACAGGGTTGTTTTGAGAATTAAATGTGATAATATATTGAGTGGCTACTACAAAATAAGACAGTAGGCTGAGAAGGGGAGAAAGTTATATGCAGATCATCACAACCAACATGACAGATACAGCAAAGGAGAACTGACCAGAATGCTATAGGGCCAGGAGGAGGAAACAGCCACCTCCACCTTATACAGGTGTATACAATTATCACAAAAAAGATAACTGAACTGAGAACTCGATGGCTGGGTTTGCTTGACAGAATGGAACATAGGAAAGGATACTACAGACAGAGACAAAGGTACAGGCACAATAATTTTACACTTGAGAAGCAATTATCTCTTTAATGTCTGCCTTCCCCACAGGATGATAATCACTATGAAGGCAGGTACTCTATTTATTCACTGTATTAATCCCTAAACCAGCTCAATGTCTACTCAACAAACAGTTGCTGACTGATTGAAAATATAATATGGAGAAGTTTAGTGTGAGTAAAGCCCACGATGTATAGAAAGGAGGGGCAGGAAATGAGGCTGGGGGACTAGGTTAGGCCAGACTGTGAAATGTGAAGGGCCTTGTGTGCCCAGCAGGTAATGAAAAGCCCATGGATTATCTTCAAGATTCATTCTAGCAGGTGTATGCTTGCTCCCTGGACACCTCTGAGATTCTGGAGACCTGGCCCATGCTGAGCAGTTCCTGAGGAGGTCAAGGATTCTATCTAGTTCCATGGCTACAGCAGTCCTGCCTCCCAGAATGTCAGACCTAATCCCTATTACTAGACTATGCAGACCATGAGGTCTTTAAAACTTCTCCACAGCCTGTGACATCATAGAATACGCCTCAGACAGAGAATCTTCCCAAAAGCCAAATTCTGGACCTTCTACTGCCTGTCTCCCCACTTTGGCCCAACCCCTTGTGTGCATGTACTCATCTTGCAGAGAGACAGACAGATACACACGCGCGCACACACACACACAACCTTTTCCCCAAGGTCACCTAAAGAAAATAAGGTTGATTTTACATTTAAAAAAAAAAAAAAGAAGTAAAGTAAACTGGGCGCTCCGTATGTCAACATAACCTCACTTCAGCTCGGTAACCTTAAATTCCCAATATAAGTGCCCCACCTGCTAGAGGGGTTCACCAATGCCAACTTTCCTGCACAGTGGTCCTGGAAAAGAGAGTAGGACAAGACCACAACCAGCAAGACCAGGCTTTTACCATGAAATGTACCATTACCCACAGGGTGCCTTAGAAGTTTAGGACCTAGGCCATTCACTCAGGCAGCAGATATTTTGTGAACACCTTTTACTATGAGTGCATCCAGGGAGGTGATACTACATTTGGAATCAGGTCTATCTTTTCCTTCCCTTCTCTGGATAAGTCAATAAAGGGTTGAAGGAACCACCAAGACCATTCCCAATCAGCTGGTCCAGACCTCCCAGCTACTGAAGTCTTATTGGGGCCTAGCCTGAGTCCTACTTAGAATAAAGGAGTCAGGCAAACATCTAGCTGGCCATTTGCTCATGGCCATCGTATGACAAAAAGTTAATTCTCCAGCTCTATAGTCAACTCAGAGCTAACTACATAAAACAGAGCCCAGTCTGGTTTCCCATCTTGCCAGAGCCTTAAAAGCTCCTTAAGAGATTCTCTGTTCAAGCTGATGCCAGGGATCTTTCCTCCTTACCCACAAAGTAGGCGCAAGGAACAGAAAATATATTCTGGGGTGAGATCGGAATCCTGAGCGAAAACCAAAAAACCCACTACCTCACCAGTTGTGGTTTGATGCTGGCCAAGAAGAAGCATCCTCCTCCTAGAATCCTAGCCAGAGACATCCCAGGGAAAAGTGCCTGTTCTCTGGCCTCCTTCGGGGGCCAGGTCCTGTCTGGGAATGCTGGATGGGACACAGGGAAGGATGGGTCCTTTCTCTTTCCTTGGGTCTGGTCTTAGAGTGAGCAGTCCATGCTGAGCCACCTCTACTGAAAAAGGAGTGAATTTCCCCGTACAAATAGATAGTCAGTAGGGCTGGGAGGCACCTCAGAGCTTACTTATATTCTCCCAAACTACTGTTGGTACCCTAACCCTAACCCTACCCAAGACTGATGGGTCACAGAGCCTAGGCTTACATACTCCCACGGGGAGGGAATGCATTCTGCCACTGGAGTGAGCCTAAATTTGCATCTCTGGCCTCGGCTCCATCCTGAGGAGCCCTAAGAAATTCAGTCTGTACCTCTCTCCCTATGGAACTGGCCCTCTTGGCTAAAATGAGATATTTTCCTCCTCTCCCTGCTATATCCCATTTCCTCTAGGTTGACAATCTCCAATGCAAATGTGCTCTGCTAGTCCCCTAGATATTATGCTTTCTCCTGTGTCTTGATGGGTCTGAGCTTTGGATTTATTGGTTTTAAAATTTTATTTTATTTTTTTAAATTGAAATTTATTTATTTATTTTATTTATTTATTTTTTTTAAAAGATTTATTTATTTAATTTCCACCCCTCCCCTGGTTGTCTGTTCTTGGTGTCTATTTGCTGCGTCTTGTTTCTTTGTCCGCTTCTGTTGTCAGCGGCACGGGCAGTGCGGGCGGCGCCATTCCTGGGCAGGCTGCTCTTTCTTTTCACGCTGGGCGGCTTTCCTCACGGGCGCACTCCTTGCGCGTGGGGACGCGGGGGACACCCTTGCGTGGCAAGGCACTCCTTGCGCGCATCAGCGCTGCGCATGGCCAGCTCCACACGGGTCAAGGAGGCCCGGGGTTTGAACCGCGGACCTCCCATATGGTAGACGGACGCCCTAACCACTGGGCCAAAGTCCGTTTCCCGGTTTTAAAATTTTAGAAATACCTAATGAGACCGACAGTCTTTTCGTTTCTCCCCTCCCCCTAGAGAGAGAGAGGTGGGAAGGGGAAATTTTCCCACTTTGGAAGCCCCAGGACAGAGAGGGGTAGGAGATAAGCTGAGGCCAAGCACTACCCTTCTTCATTCCCTCCAGCTGGAACACAAGAAGCAATGCCTTAACCTTTTCCAGCTCCCTACGGAGAATATCCTAGAAATGTGGTCTCTGCCAAGGGTTCTAAAGCCTTTAATTTGATTTCCCTTACATAGGCAATTGTTGTAATTATTCTGATTAGGAATCATTACCCAGTGCAGCCTCTGCACCCCTGACAGGCACAATGCATCCAGCAGCAAGCTGCAGGGGGGCAGGCAAGCCCAGTCGCACCTCCTGGAGGAGCTGACAGCAAACAAAAGCCATCGATGGGGAGTTCTGGGTGAGTTAATGAAGTGCTCACATGCCACAAGAAACTAACACAAAAGCTAAACAAAAACACTTCCAGTCCCCAGGGCTGGTCCCGCAGTGTCACAGCTCAGCTTTCCTACCCCCATCCACCCACCCATCCAGTGCAGAGCTGTCTCAGACCCTTCCACCTGACTCCTGGCCACACTCGGACATCTCGTCCGTAACCCTGACGGAACAGCTGGAGATGACAGATCAATGGTTCAATACTCTCAACAGCATGTCACTGATGTGACAGCAAATGTTATTCTAATCAAGCCATAATCATAGTCAAATTACATGGCTACATTCTCAGGAGGGGAGGGAGAGAAAGGCAGTGGGAAGGGGTGAGAGGTCAGGAATTAAAGGTCACTCAACCTACCTCCAGCACTTGCTGCAGGCTTGGCTGACCATCCACCATGGCTTGAATAATCCCGGTGAGCTGAAAGGAAAGAGAAACAGCCAATGGGTGGAAAACCAGGGCTCAGGGACTGGAAGCTAGACTGGATCTTTCCTTTCTATTTTTCTCCTTCTATGGTAAAAGGCTCTAACCTGGTACTGCCTTAGGTTAAAACTCTGAATAGTAGCCTTGAGAATGAAGTCCCAGAGCACAATGTGAACATCTCCCCCAAAATCTTGCCCTGAGATGGGGTACACATTTATGTGTTGACCACAAGTGCTTCTTTTATCTGTCTCAGATGTCATTTTGAAAAAAAAAAATTTTGATTTTACATGCCTTGTGTATTTAATAGCTTCAAAAACGTATCACAGATTACAGTATAAAGTAAATTCAACTCCAAGCTTCACAGACAGTCCTGTAAAACTTGCAAAGTGCTCACACAGATCAGCCATGCTTGGTTTCAAGCTCACCCCTTTCTCTGAGCCTTAAGGTCTAGCATTTCCCCCTGCCACACTCTCTCTAACATCAAAGGAGGGTCAGTGGGATCCTCATAGGCACCTATCCTTCACTCTGTGTACCTGAGGCATCAATATCAACTAGCCAAACAGGAAACAGTCGCTTTTAACTGACGTAAAACAAGAAGGCCAAACATACATAACCTAGTCTAGAGAATATGTTTGACTCTCAGGCCAATGCTTAGAATAATGGTACTCCATCCAAGTGAGGCCTAGGTTCAAACAAGCTGGTTGTTTTTTGTTTTGGAGTCAAATCTCCCTCAAGTACAGACTGGGGACAGACCACCTATAAGGAGCTGAGCCTCAAGGCCCCCATCCACATTCCTGAATGCCAACTAGAAATCACTACGCCTAACACACCCCTGGATACTTCCAGAAAGAGTAGCATCTCAGGCTTGCCTGGAAACTTCTTTTTTTCCTCCCCCCCCCTCTTTTTTTTTCAGGTATGTGGAGGGGGGGATTAAACTCCAATTAAACTATAATTGCATTTAATGAATACCAAGTACCCAATTCTCAGAAACCACTGGCTCTAAGAGGGAGGGTTATTTTCTCATAGCGACTTACATGGAATGGTAATACACACCTTTTAGGGAAGAAATTTTCATTTTAAGAACGCTGAGCTCCTCTAGGTGGGTTTCTGTAGTTCATCAAGTCATTATTAGGTGGTATTTTAAGGAAGTATAAGGACACAGCCACTCTATTTTATATTCCAGAAACTGTTTTTATATTAATCTGTATTTTAATTGGGTAACAGCTGCTGCCTACAGACTTCCCATGGTCTAAAAGGAAAATAAATTAGAAAGATTAACTACACTGTTGTTTCGCAAGGCTTTAACCCACAGCATGCCCACCCGGCTGGTACCTCCACACCGTTTCCTTGCTTGAGAGACCAAAGAACTGCCCAGCAGAGGGAGGGCCTGAGTCAAGAAGAACAGATGGTTCACTGAGGGCTAAGGGATGGGATAGGGAAGGGCCCTGGGTCAGCAGCTTTAGTACTAGAGTACAAGGTACTCTTCCTTTTGTTTAGGCAATACCTATTCATGTGCTGGACCCTATTCTAGGAAATAGGGATCTATAGTGAATAAAACATAAAAAACCTTGCCCTCATGAAACCTGCATGCTTCCTGACATCCCCCTCCTCCACTCAGCCAGTACCCAGAGCCTGTACACCTTCCAGAGCCACAAACTGAGCAGGCAGTTGCCCTGGGTTTTGTCTCAGACAGGTAGGAGCCAAAAGAAGAATCAAGTGCAGGCCCCTTCCCAACTCCAGGTCCAGCTCCCAGAAGACTGACTGATGCCTATGCACCCACCACTGTCCGTTCTGGTCCAGTTTCCCTCCCCCTAAGTTCTTCCAGGGTTCAGCAATATCGCCAATCCTGGAAAAGAGGGCCCAAGTCATCCTTACTTCTTGGAAAGCTCCAAAGCCCAGGGTCAGTCTTGTGTCTGGTCTGAGTTTCCTGGGGCAAGGTTAGTTCTACTCCTTCTCTTGTTTCTCACCAGGCCGGCAGTCACTTAGATAAGCTTTCTTGAAGGGCTTCACAGAAATCTCATCACAGAAAATCAATGGCACCCTTGCCAACAATTCTCCCTCCTTGGAAATAGGGCTTATGTCAGCATCTATGTACCCCAAAAGCACACACCCTGGGCCCAAGAAAATAAATCATTGACATGGGGAGAGCAAATCACTACACCAAAAAGGAAAACCAGGGTGCTACTTTGATGCCCTGCTGCAGGATCTCTCACTGCAGATGAGACTTGCCTCTTTCTACCCTAGGGGCACCAGGTTCCTGGGCCTTTCACAGGCTTCACTCCAGTGGTCAGCAATCCTAGAATCATCAGTCTGGGAGGAGTGTAATAAGGTCAGCTCCCCTTTTCTCCAGGCTTCCCAGAAAACAGGTACTTCTACTAGTGGCCCAGAACCACATGGCTTCCCGCTGAGTTCCTGAAGGACTTTAAACTCCACCCTCAGAGCCACAGGGGCTAGAGTTATTGGTTCAACTAGAGGCAGCCTTTTAGGGGGAGGCCTCATGCCCCTGTATTGATCCCTCCAAGGACTGATCACATCTTATCCCTCAGTTTTGCCAAGGCACTGAATAAAGAGGGGTGAAATTAAGAAAGTTAGTCCCTGTACCTGATGCTGACAAGTTGTAAGACTACCTATAAGACTTATACAAGAAGCTGTGAGGGAGAGAGACAATTTTGAAAAGTTAATATGGGGAAGTTCTACCTTCAGCCTAACTTAAAGCCTTCATGGTACAATTTAAGCCCATTTGCACTTAGGTTAGTACATGTTTGTACAAAGCTTTCACATCCTCAGGCTGAAAAGTACTAGAACAAAGCCAAGTATTATTAAGCTGAGAACCAGGGCTCACAGGCTAAACAGAGCTCAGAGACCTTAACCACTTAAAGCAAAAGAGGTGAGAGGAAGAATTAATGTGTGCTCTGTGGCTCCTTTCACTGAGGAATTACAGATTAACTCCCACTCTCCAGACTCGGAAACCACAAGGCAAGGGGTTTTTGACCTGACTGATAACACAACTGGTTACTGAGATCCCCTATCCACACAAGGGTTTTGTCCAGGAACTAGATGCCTTCATCAGGAACATCAGCAACTACAGAAAGCAGCTCAGGAAACTCAGTGCCAATATCATGTCGGTATCCAGGGCTTTCTCCTTTCACAGTTTATCTCCAATACAATCGTATTCTGACACCAAGACAGTCTGTTGATTACATAAGCACTTGTCTCTGGTGTGCCATCTGATAATCAGACCCACTCTCTCCTCAGACAAAGAGACCAATAAATCTCACACTTTATAAGTACATGTGCAAGACAAAGCCCTTTACTGGCATTTAGAAAAATGGGTACTTTTTCCTAGTTTTTTCACAACAACAAAAAGACTGCACATGGTCAGGGACCGTGCAGAAGCCCCAGCTGCAAGAGACAGAGTTCTGATAGGTTAGAGCAGATTATAGAGGTGGTAGGGAAAGGGCGTGGGAAGGAATGAAACACATCCCATCCTCCTTCTGCTGGAAACATGACTACAGGTAGACTATCAACTGGAACTAAGAAAAGCCCACAAGAAAGCCAGTAACACACATTCATTAGGGCAGTAAAAATGAAAGTGTCTGTATGTGGGCTAAACTAGACTCAATCTAGGCAGAATCCCTTCCTTTTCTTGCAGTCCGGCTCTGAGCCTGTCTCTCTCCCCGCATAAACATGTGCTTATGGATGTATACGTGTCATGTGCAACGCACATCCTTTCATAGACCAGGGTTCTCTAAGAACTGTGCAAGAGAGATCCTGCCAGAGAAGCTGCTAAGCTAGAGGTTTGGGGATGTTCCTCACACTTAACTAATTATGGAAGATTCCCTCCAAACAGAATGACCCCCAGCCCTACCCTTAGCCAACGGCCAATTTGGATGAGGTCTCAGAATGATGGCCACCATCCTGTGCCCACACCTCTCTCCACAATACAATTCCATCTAGTATGGAGACAGGACAAATATTTAGATGATACAAGGTTTCCCAAAGACTTTACTTACTCAAAAGAGCAAGTCATCAGTACAATTACTTTGGGGGAGGCAAGGTATGGTTAAATAACTTTGACAATACTCACTCATTCAAGGAACACACATTAAGTGTTTACTCGGTTCCAAGGTCTAATGATGGGACAGAGTTGGATCAGATTTAGTTCCTGACCTCATTGAACTCACAGTCTAGTGTGGAAATGGATAAATAAATTACAATTTAACTGATCTGATTAATGCTTTGTTGGAGTAAGCGTAACCCAGTCTGGGGATCAGGGAAAGCTTCCTAGAGAAGGAGACCCTTAGCAGAGCGCTGGAGGACAAACAGGAGAGCAGGGGAGGGGAACAGGAACAGCGTACAGGCAGAGGAACCATCACATGCAAAGGTCAATTGTGAGAGGACAACCTCTGGGTGAGGGGAGTGAGTGGGAAACGAATCAGGGAGATATCAGAATGGAGGAAAAAAGTGGGTACCAGATCCTGGAGAGTTTTGAGCTCTGGAAGCCTGACACAAAACGGTAGGCTCATTGGTGAAGGTCAACCACATCTTTACTTTCAGAATGGGGTTTCATAACAAGGACCCCAATACTCCCATTCCACTACCCTCCAGATTATATAGGAATGTACTTGGGTGAAACTTTCTGGAAGGAATAACCATATCTTTCATCATATTCTCACATTCCTTCTTGTCCCAAACCTTGCTTCCCCCTCCTACCCCACCTCCCCAAAGCAGCAGCAGCTCTGCTCTGTAAAAAAAAAAAAATCCCTCTTTTCCATATACTCTCAAGTGTCCACTCCTGCCCAGGGCTGTGCTCCAGCAGCACTCTGTCCATTCCTAAACAGGTAACAACCTTTCTAAAATTTGGGTCTGCATGTCTACGCTAGGCAGCCTTGCCTCACAGAGTTGGAGCCCCCATGGGGGGTAGGCCACCCACAAAGAGATGGAAGAAAAGGACAAAAGGACACTACACTTCCAAGGCAGAGGAGAGCTCAGGTAACAGGTGGTTTAAGAAAAGTCATTCCGCTTTTTTCCTTTCCTTTCTGCTGTAGGGCCCAGTGGTGGCTGGCGAAATGGGCAAGTTTATGAAACCCGGGAAAGTGGTGCTGGTGCTAGTCGGATGCTAATCCAGATGCAAAGCCATCATCATGAAGAACATTGATGATGGCACCTTGGACCACCCCTACAGCCACACTCTGGTGGCTGGAATCAACCGCTACCCCAGCAAAGTGACAGCTGCCATGGGCAAGAAGAAAAAGCCAAGAGGTCAAAGATCAAGTCTTTCGTGAAAGTTTATAACTTCAATCATCTCATGCCCACAAGGTACTCTATGGATACCCCCTTGGACAAGACTGTTGTCAACAAGGATGTTTTCAGAGACCCTGCCCTTAAACACAAGGCCCAGTGCAAGGCCAAGGTTAAGTTCGAAGAGAGGTACAAGACAAGCAAAAACAAGTGGTTCCTCTAGAAGCTGTGGTTTTAGATATATTTTCTTTAAATCATTAAAAATGCAAAAATTTTTTTTAAATTTTTAAAAGTCATTTCATCATCAAGATGATGATTTTTCAAAAGGGGCAGAAAGGACAGATTAGCACCCCCTGGTGGTATAGGTAATTTCTGGGGGGAGAAAGGGAAGTTAAAAAACAGTAGACCAAAGGAACAAGAACCCAGCATCCTTAGTGGAAGCAGAACAGGCTAATGAGACTAGATATTTGGTTTATAAGCAAAGTTCTTGGCAGATGGACACCTGCAACAAAAGGCCCACCTTCATCAGGCAGCAACACTGGCACCAAGATCAGGAACAACTCTCAAGACTTTATACCTGGGCTAAGTCAGCCGAGAGCCCACTAAGCCCTCCTACCAGTGTCAGGCAGGTCCCTCCACAGCCTCCTCCACTCTGAGGATACTGTTTTGGGAATGCTCAAGATCTGTTTCCGGGGGAGTGGGTATGCTCAGAGGCTGAGTGCTTGCTTCATATGTATGAGGCCCCAGGTTCAATTCCCAAGACCTTTTAAAAAATAATTAAATTAAATTAAATTAAAATAATTGTTTCCTCCTGTCTCATTCATAGGGAGAAGGTAGGTATTTAAATGAAGGCACAGAGACTAGGCAGCCCCAAACTCCTAAAAGATTTCAGAAGCATTCATGTCTTCCCATCATCTCTGCTACCACATATTTGTGATCTATGATTCCACCACAGCCTATTGGCCACCACAAAGTGTATAACGAGCAGCCACAGAAGGCTTCTCCACCGTCCTATAGTGAATCAGAACACTCAGGGGTCCCTCCCTTCTGTCCAATGACTCTTTTGGGCCTCCAGCAAGCATCAAAATCTCCATTAGTCTCAGTTTCACAATTTGTAAAATGGGGCAAATACTAACCTGCAGACAAGTGGTAGAGCACAGTAACAACCTTGGCCAGGCTGTCCTCATACCCTACTGAGACTGCCCTTTTCTATCCTTGGTGGTAGAGTATGCTTCCCACAAACTCCACTTATGCTTCAGGCAGGGCCACTCTGCAGAAAGACAGGGTAACATTGCCAGAAAACTAAGAAAGTCTGAACATAACTTTTACCTTCAAGTAGCTGAAGTCTTCACCTCTTGCCAAGAAGCCCTAGAAAAAACAAAACTGGAAAAAGCCTGAGCCCCAGAAGCACCATTCTGCTCTTGAACTCCAAGTCCAGGAAGAGTGAAGGTGGCAAAGGAAGGAAAATGTTGGGGAGGGTGGGGCAGATTGTGCCACTGCTCTTCCAATGACCACAGAGACCTAAGTGGTAGACTTTGTAAAAGCTACCTGCTGGATCCAATGTGCACTTGCCTTAACTACACTAAGATTTAAGTATTCCCTAAGAAGCCTATATACAGAGCACCAATGAACCAAAAGCCCCTCTCCCAGCAGCCCTTGCTGCTCACCTCCCAGGCCCTTACCTCTGTACAGAAGGGGGTAAGCTGTGGATGGACTACGGGCTGGACATACATGTGAAAGGTAGACTCAATCTCCATAGTCCGGCCATTTAGCTTCAAGATGGGGAACTCGATGATTTCCTAGAGTGACAAAGACACAGAAAAGGAGGGAGTAAGTTATTCTAATCAACCATTTCAAATAATTCAGAGTCAAGAATGAGAGGAGTTTTTTGTGCTCATTAGCTCCTGCCAGGCCAAACCTAAACTGAATGAGTTGGTGCCAGCTCAGTCATGATCCTAACCATCCCACTGTTAACAGGTCCTGGGGAATGGACATACACCATCCCCATTCTCTCGGGAAAGGGAAGACAGTAGCACAATCTGCCTCAGCTTCCCCAACTGGTTATTTAGCAGAGGCCTACTCATGTGGGCCCCTAAAAGTGAGTCCCCTCCACCATGCCCAGGTCCCTGTCCTGGAACAGAACAGTCTACGTGACTGATCTCCAGTCATGTAGAAAACCAGCCGTCAGACTAATGCATAGATTCCCTCATATAAAGTTTAAACTGAGCTGGTGAGTTTCTTCATTAGTTTTCATAAAAACAGATAAATAATAAATAAAGCCAAAGGCAGTGCTAAAAAGAAAAAGAAAACTGAGTAAGAGTAATAGAAGCTAATACCTCCCACCTTTCTTTTCAGCGGTTCACCCTCCCCCCGCCCCACTGCTTAGCCAACCCTTCCCGGTACTCTGGAACATAATGGAAGAGGAGGAGGAGGAGTGACAATTTGTTTGGTGTCTCTAAGATTAATTTGTCTCCGTTATTTAATAGAGATGCACAGCACCAAGGTCCTGGTGTGCAAACAGGCTTGCAGAACGCTGGCTGCGCAGCATGCCTCATACATCGCTCCTGGGAAGGCAGGAATGCACCAGAGGGGGGAGAGGGCAGGAGAGAGCACACAGGCACCAGAGAAAAAGGGGAAAGCAAGGAGAGAGAATAAAAAAAATTATTGCTTTTTAATATTCAAAAACAGTTTGCAAAATTTAATCAAAGCAGAGGAAAAGCTAACATTTTTACCACTTTGACATTTTTATTAGCGCTTTCATAAATTTTTAAAACATGAATGGAATTAGTTTACAACACACAAAAAAAAACTGCCCTAAAAACATCTGGAAGAGACAAATAGGAAATAATAAAATAAATAAAAGCAAAATCCTCCAAGTAAATTTAGCATGTGGAAAGGCCTTCTCTGAAGAGAGAGAAGGGGGGCTTTGCCCACTCAGTGGCCCAGGAGTGACATCCTTAGCCCAGGTCTCTCATTCTGGAGAAGACCTTTCCAGTGTCACCAAAATCAAAACAAAATGATTCTCCTCAGGGACAGCCTGGAGAAACAACACAGAAGCTGATGACATCTGACTGCACTTAGGGAATGAATGGATGGGAAGGCAGAAGGCAAAATATCAATCTCCTTGATACACTATGGCAGCCAAGTGCCCTTCCCCAAAAAACATACCTAGTACTACTGGGGTTGTTTTTAAAGCATATATTTCAATTCAAAACACCACAGTAGGACTGAAGATCAAATCGAGACAGTCAGATATCATGCTGGAGAAATTCAAAAATTCTGGTTGCCTGGTCTCCCTGGGCTTATCCCCAGACACAGAAAGGGCAGAAAGGCTGCAGAGGGGAGATGGATAAGAGGTCCAGGCTGCTACTTAGACTAAGCAACACCTCTCCTCCCAACTTGAAGAGAAGTGGGAATTTATTTCCCAATTTCCTGGGTCTCTCGTTCCCTACCAAGCATCGCAAAGCAGACCAAATAGAAAGGAGAGAAAATTCAAGTACATCAATACACAAAACACACATCAGTCCCCCTGAAAAATTAGACATCCAGGGTTTCCAATTGCTAACTCTGAGGTGTGTCAGCAAGGCTCATCTGACTTTGGAATTTTTGAAGTAGCCTCTCTCTCACTATATAGAGGCTTTTGCAAAGCCTCAGCACTAAAACACCTCCCCAACAGAAAGAGCTCCACAGCCTGGTGAGTTTGGCTGCCCTGGTGTCTAAGGAAACAAATACAGCCAGCTCCTCACTAACAATGTTAGCTGGGCCCACAATGAAATTTAACCTGTGACACAACTGTACTTTTCATTTAAACTTTCATTTGGAGAGAAGCAGTGTTTGGAGACCTGCAGTTTGTCCTGCTAATAAAGACAAGTGTTGGGACCTTTAAGGATGCCATTCATCTTTGGCTTTTATTAAATTCAATTTTCTTAAGCCCATGATACATTATGAAATTAGGAGTTGACATTCCTCTGGAAACAAAAATATCTATCAAACATAAATAGAAAAAAACCCTCTATTACCAAGAATTTATGGCTTAAAGTTGATCTCTTTCCACTTTTTTACAAGCACATGGTTTGTTTTAGATATCTCAAATGTTATTATAGATCTAGAATTTCATTAGTATATATTATAAAATAGGAAGCACTTCAGCTTCCGCTCAGACCAGCACAGAGTCAGCATCCCCAGTAGACTGCAAACTTGGCCTCTGGGTTTCCCCACTGAGGTTGAATACTCAAGTTTTCCTGCTGCTGGCTCCTTACCCATAGAGAAATGGAGCCTATCTAAATGCTCATACCCAGTACTATGTTCCCAGAAAAAAGGAACAAGATGGCCTCAGCTCCATGCAGAAAAAAGGGAGACTCCTAAAATGCCTGGGGGTCAGCGACCAAAGTCCCAGGACACATCAAAATGGGCCTACCTTAAAAAAAATCTCTCTGGGAAACGGACTTGGCCCAGTGGTTAGGGCATCCGTCTACCACATGGGAGGTCCGCGGTTCAAACCCCGGGCCTCCTTGACCCGTGTGGAGCTGGCCCATGCGCAGTGCTGATGCGCGCAAGGAGTGCCACACCACGCAGGGGTGTCCCCCGCGTGGGGGAGCCCCACGCACGGGAGCCCCACGCACCAGGAGTGTACCCATAAGGAGAGCCGCCTAGCGTGAAAGAAAGTGCAGCCTGCCCAGGAATGGCGCTGCCCACACTTCCCGTGCCGCTGACGACAACAGAAGCGGACAAAGAAACAAGACGCAGCAAATAGACACAGAGAACAGACAATCGGGGGAGGGGGGGGAATTAAATAAATAAATAAATCTTTAAAAAAAAAAATCTCTCTGATGTTGCTAGTCCATTAGCCACAACTTTTCCTAGAGACAAAGAAGAGGGGCTTTCCAGGGCTAATCCTAAGAACATGACTTCTCCAGCAGCATCAGGAGCCATGGGAACAATGATTTGCATAATGGCATATTTATCACCTTATTTGAGTCACTGAGGTTACAAAAGAGGAGTTCCTGATAGAAGCCCTTATTGCTGGGGAGTCAGCAAAAAGGACTTCATTTTGGCACTTACCTTTCCATATTGCCCAACGATACCCAGAACTGAGGATACTGGCTCCAACAGCCCAGTAATGGAAAAAGAACCCCCATCTGCACCAAGTTGATGTGACTGCAGCCAGCGTACCTGAGCCATGCCAAACACTTCGACAGGTTTCAGCTAATGATGATCAAAGAGCTAACACCACCCTTACAGGCTGATGGCATCAATTCCAACCCAAGGGCTTATGAAGAGGTATCCAAGTGACAGCTTCTAGGGCCAGTTGTCTCTTTCCTCCTCCTCCTCCAACTTCATCGTTCTCCCAGGAAGGAGATTTTTTTTTTTGAATAGTTGAATGTCTGATCGTGGTAGCACCAACAAGGAAGTGTCAGTTTGTATTTACCAGCCCTTCTTACCCTCCTCTAAAAATAGTTTCACAATTCCTTACTCTTGTATGCTATTTGCATTCAACTAAATTACTTGAGCACCTACTTTGTGCCAGGCATTGTACAGGTATCAGAAAAGGATTTAGAGATAAGATGACATCTCTGCTTTGGAGAAGTGCAAAGACTACTGAGCAGAAAAGATAAATGAACAAATAATGAACAATGCACAATGTTAAATGCCTTTGTAGAGGGACATAAAAAGTATTATGCTTTCCAGTTTACAATGTGCTTTCACATACACTATCTTATTTCACCCATATTAATCCTGGGAGATAGGTTGTATCATCATCATTATCATCATCATCATTTTGTTCTATTTGTTTACTATGTAGCAGACATTGTACTAAATGCTTAATAGGAATGATCTCATTTAATCTTCCTGACAACACATGAGATGGAAATCACTATCCTCATTTTACAATATTTTAAAATATTTTAGTTTATTTTACAAATAAACTAAAGCCAAAAGAAGGTGTCACTTGCTCAAGGGACAGAGGTGAGATTCCAAAAGGGGAAAATGAAACTTACAGAGTGTAGGACCACAACTGTCAAAATCTGAAAAGTTAAGAAAAATCTGATTCTCTAAGTCTGAAAAGTTATCCTTTAGGGAATACAGTCCACTATCTCCTACAAGAGAGACTGTGCTCAAATTATAAGAGCAATGAACATGGAGTATCCAGGCAGAAAGTCCTAGAGGATAGCTGTTGAAAAGCCTCCACTATGGCTGCAGTAATAAAGGTGGTGTTAGGCTCTGAGCTCAGGGAAGGGAGGAACGATGAGCCTTCAGTTTATATCTCCAAAACCCAGCTCCCATTCTGGCACACAGTCCTCACTCAACTTTAGCTGAGTGAACATATGAAAGGGGTGACAACAGCAATACAGAGGCCAAGAACATGGCTCTAACAGAAACCACTCTGCTTCCACGGAGATCTCCACAGGAGCAGAAAGCTGATGCGAACTACCTAAAGAGACAAAGATGTAAGTGCTAGAGCCAGGATTCAGGCCCAGACATATAATGCTCCAAACTATTTTTTACTAGATCCATTGCCCCTCATCTCTAAGTGGTTTCTCATTCTCCCTCAACAGTGACAAAACACCAGCACATGGATATACCTAGGGTAACCAACGTCCTGGTTTGCCCAGGACTAAGGGTTTCTTGAGATGCAGGACTGTCTACTAAAACTGGAACAATTGGTTACCCTACACCCTCCACAAACTACATGCACCACTAGATTGTCCAAGAGCAGAGCACCACAAACTCAAAAAGCTGGTCTGCTAATGGTTGATGGAAATTGGCCACAATTTGACAAGTGAGAACAAAAGTCTCAGAACTTGGCTTTTTTAAAGTACCCATGGTTCCAAAACTACTGAACCTACGGTCTCTTTCAACAAAATGCCAGGTGCAAACCTTCTCCTCCCCCCTCTCCTCCCCCCATCTCCACCAGGGAGGGAAGACAGAGAGATAAAAAGGAAAGCATCAAGCAAAGAGCTTTTTACTTTTTTAAGTGAGTTTTGAATCCAGCTGCTTTCTAATTGTTCAACTAGGAACACTAGTGATTGCCTTGGTAAACTGAGGAACTAAACTGCAAAAGCATTTCAAATGAAATTTCACAGCTATAATTAGTAGATTACAAGAAATAAATATATATAGGTGGCTTTCGGGGTATTCAAACTCCTTTCAACTAAAGTGACTGCAATGATAAGATTATACTTGAAGACAGAACAACAAAAAAAGGATTTTAAGCAGAAGGGACTTAGGTTAGACTGCTGGAATTTCTTGACAATGGGACAGAGGGTTTAATAGTGCAGAATTCTACAGGCCTTTTTCCCAAAGCAGATTCTCCTCTGCCTGAGCTGTTGTTTCTATAATCCTGTCTGAAATAAGGAAAAGAGCAGATGATTTTTCATGGCGTCCCCCTCTCAACCCAGGAAGGAACTGGCATCTTTCAATTTAGTGGTAATAACAACTAATTTATTCCCTCCTTCAACCTCTGAAGAAATTCCAAAAAGCATATGCGCCTGCACAGAAAGGTTTGATAAAATCGAAAAGCAACACCACATCACAAAAGCAGTAGCTGACAAACATGTGGGTTTTATCAAAATACTTGGTTTTGGATAAAAAGTCCCATGTAAAGGAGGGCCCTATCTCCAAGGAATCAGGGAACCTCTTGGCCACAGAGAAGAGGGGAATTTGGATGGGAGATGTGAGGGCTGCACTGGGCAATGGAGCATGGTTTGCTTAACAGTTTCTCCCTAGGAAAAAAAAGACATTTTATGCACAAGGAGCTTATTTCTTAAACAAACACTCGTGGTTTTGATTTACACCACAGCCTGCTCCTAAATAATTTATGGCGGGTTAAATTTATTGCCAAGCCCTGGCTGGCTGCAAATTCGAATTGCCAAATAATTAGATTTTAGGGCAAAGCTTATAAATTACCCGTCGATTTGTCCGGACTTGTTTGTCAGTTGCTTTGTGCTTCAGGTCATCTTTGGCATTTGGCTGTTTGGGTTTTAATTGCTGATTTACACTTTGACAGATGAGAGCTGATGCTCGAAGTTTCAGGACAAGGAAGGGTAAAAAATTGGAGCTCTGAAAGGCTGATTTTTCACCTACACATCCCCCTCCACCTATCCCCATAGAGCCCAAAGCAATTAAAATGTAGAAAGATGGCAGAAAATATACACTGTTACTCGTTACTCTTTATTTAGGAGGTGGGTGGGGAGTAGGGAGGTGAGGTGCAGAGTGTATTATAATTTACTTTTACTGAAATCTGAATTTTTAAAAAACCTCAATACCAATAAATGAAGGGGACCAAAAGTCTTAGAAATTGCACCCTCACCCCAGGAGTGCATATGCCCATATTTACCTCTACATGCACGTGACTCTGAAAAAGCCTCAGTCCAAACATATTTACATACTCAATTGTAAATTCAGATTTAGTGGCCTCTGTGAAGCAGACTCTTCAGGGCAACAAACAACCAAATGATTTCTTTGTAACTACCTGTACACATATATTTGCCACAAAATTAATTTAAACAAATCTCAGATTGTGTCCAGGAGAGGTCCCTCGAGGGCAGCACCAAGGAAAAGGTGCCAAGCCCAGCTCGCCATTCCAGTGAGGAGAAAAATCTCTCTGCGTAATACATGGCTCTATCCACTACGTTGTTAGAGACCCAAGTTCTCTCTATGCTCTCTGGAGAAGCAGGGCCTGTCTCCCAGCCACCTGCTGAACCACAATAGCTTATTTTGAGGCCATGGGTCAGAATAATACTAATATTACTTCTACAAATAAGAGCTAAAACATACGCTATTACATACCAGGCACTGTACAAAGCAGTTACATATATTAATTCATTTTCTTTTATCCTTCCAATAGCCCTATGAAATTGGTACTATTATCAAACCCATTTTATCAATAAGACCACCAAGACATAAAGAGTGTTAAGTCACTTGCCCAAGTTCATATAGCTAGTAGGTGATGGAGACAAGACTCTAATCTAGAGCCCAGTTCTGGAATCCATGCTCCTAACCACCATGCTAAATTGCTTCTCATCAGAAAAGCCTCCACCTCAGCTCCCCTCACTTTGGAGGTCCAGAGTCTACATTCTGGGTCTCTGGGCATAGGCAGCCAAACCTAGCTGTTCAGTTAACTACCCAACAAAGTGGGAAAAAAGTCATGTAACTTGCTCAGGATCATGAGATGAATATGAGGCTTGCTTAGACACAGACCATTTTTCCAATCAATTCAAATACTGCACTAAAGATACAATAACTGGTGAAAAGGTGGGGGTAATGAGTGATCAAGATAGAGAAGCAGGTAGACTCAAGAAAACAGAGAGGGTTTGGTTGGCAACTTTTGGTCAGGCTCAGAAGAGCCGTCTGGGCTTCCAGAGGCCTTGCTCAGTAATCCTCAACCACAGCCCCAGGGATTGCTGTGTGTCCAGAGAGAAGACTACATCCCTATGGGGTGGTTCATAGATTTCCTGTCCTCTGTCCACACCTGATGGACAGAACCAGGCAGGGAAACAGTTGTGCTAGCCTGAGAGCAGATTTTAAACATCACTGACCAGAAAGCAAGCAATACACAGACCACCATCCTACCCATAATGCACTGAACACTTTACACTCACAGTAGCTAAGTTGACCCCTCATCTCTGTAAGGCAAGCAGAAATTACTTCCCTATTTTACAAGTGATTTTCAAAGATGGTCCCCTAACAGGCAGCACCCGCATCACCTGGTAACTTGTTAGAAATGCAATCTGTGTTTTAACAAGTCCTGTAGATGATTCAGATATTCCTCCAAAGTTTGAGGACCACTGGTCTAGACTAAAGCAGTATTTTTCCAACTTTTAATCATCCAAAGATCTTGTTAAATTGCAAGTTCTATTTATGTCTGGGGTGGGGCCTACAGTCTACATTTCTAACAAGCTCCCAGGTGAAGTGAATGCCACTGGTTCTAAGACAATACTTTGAATAGCAAGGGTTTGGTCTGGAGCATATAAGTGATGAACTCCTAACCACAGTTACTGGTCAAGAGAGGATCGGAGCCCAGGGTCCTCAGCTTCTCTCTCAGAACAAACCATTACTGGCCATTTTGGTTTAGAAACAGACCATTTTCCCAATCAATTCAAATACGGCACTAAAGATAAAATAACTGGTAGTGAAGAGGTGGGGGTAACAGGTGATCAAGACAGAATCAGGAAGAATCAGGCAAACAAAGTGTTCTGATCAGGCAACTCCGATAGAGCTGCCAATCACCTCTGGCTCTTACCTTCAGACATTTCATTCTCTTTGCTGCTAGAGGAGGAAAACTTGCACATCACATTCCACATGCTTGATAGAATAAGCTGTCATATCTCTGTTCGGGACAAGAGCTGTTCCTGTCCTGGCAATGCCTGCTCCCTTTAAAAGTACTGTCAAGAACTGGGTACCAGCTACTCCACATGCTCATGACACAACTCTCAGGCCTCCAGAAAAACAAACAAAAAACACCTTCTTGTGTCCAAATGAGCCAAAAAAACAGGGTGGTACACTTCTCCTATGAGGACCTCTCATTACAGACAGAAGCCAGGAGTTTAGCTGATCCATCTTGTTGCTCTGGTCCTGTGAAAGGCTTCTCTAACACTGGCCATGAATCTAGGGCAGGACCATAGCAATTACAACCAAGCCATCTGGAGGACTCCTCTACAATGTCTCCAGCCATTGCATTCCACACTATTACCTTGAAATTCCTTTCAAGCCTACCCTGACAGTTTCTTTACCTTTCTAATGAAAGAAGACCCAGACCTTATCAAAATGGCATGTATCGTCTCCATCTCCCCCATTCCCAACTTCCAATCCCATTCCTTTGGGCTGTTGGCCTTTCATTCAAATGAGGCTAGTGGGAAGCAGACTTGGCCCAGTGGATAGGGCGTCCGCAGTTCACACCCTGGGCCTCCTTGACCCATGTGGAGCTGGCCACGCGCAGTGCTGATGTGCACAAGGAGTGCCGTGTCCCTGAGCAGGGGAGCCCCACGCGCAAGGAGTGCGCCCCGTTTAAGGACAGCTGTCCAGCACGAAAGAAAGTACAGCCTGCCCAGGAATGGTACTGCACACACGGAGAGCTGACGGACAAGATGACGCAACAAAAAGAAACACAGATGTTTGTGCCGCTGACAACAACAGAAGTGGACAAAGAAGAACACACAGCAAAGGGACAGAAAGAGCAGGCAATGGGGGAGTTGGGGGGGGGGGAAGAGAGAAATAAATTCTTAAAAAAACACAAATGCAGCTAGTGCTGGAAAAAATATCCATGAACAATAAAGACCTAGTCCCTGGACTCCATTTCCAGACACCACAATATCAAACCATAGCTATGTCTGCATCACTTTTGGAGGAAAGATTCCAAGCCTTTCAGTCAGTTATCATCCTACCTAACCCATCATGATGTACCTTCAACAGGTCAATGGCAGAAGAGCTGCATCAGAGAGATAATGCATACCTACCTACATCACCACTGAGGAATTCAGCTATAATAGTTCTCCCTGATATGGATCTGATATAGATCAGATCACCCTGCTTACAACAACTAAAGGTTCTACATTCCACTTTTTACCAAACCTCTTAGTACCAGTGACTCCCCAATAGTCCACTAGTTTCCAAAGGAGCTATGAGCTACTTAAAAGCACAGTTCTCAAGCATGTTTCCTTCCCAACGCACCTAAGGGCTACAACACATAACTTCTCTCCATTTCCATCATCACATGAGTCCAAGCCAACATCTCTCTCAAGTATTGCAATGGCTTCCTAGCCAGTTTCCCTACATCCAAAGGAATAACTTTCCTGACCTCCATCCATGTACTTGCAACATCTCTTTCTGTTTCTTCTCTTCCACTCAATAATACATTCAGACTTCCTTTTGTGGCTCACTGACTGCCCCCAACCTTGCTATGGACTCCGCATACTCTTTCATTTTCAGCAACATCTGCATCTTCAAATAAGAATCCCTGCCAGGATTTAGCTCTCAGAACAGCCCTTGGTTGGAATGTCCTTCGTAGGATTAGACACTGACCACAACACTAGCACATAATTAGCGCCGCTTAGGTAGCAGATATGCATTGCTACCCACAGACCTATAAGAGCGCTCACTGGCCAATCACATGCAGGGACAGGATCAAAAAATCAGCCCATTCCAACAGAATAAACGCTTCTCTGATGTTTGTATGTCTCCCCCTCCAAAGTCAAACATACTTACCTCCCTTCGTATTCTCCCAGCACCTAACTGGACAGTGCCTATGATAGCACTTAGTACATGCAAACCTCTCAGCCTGTTCCACCCTCGGGGGATGCGGGGGGAGGGGGATATTCTTCTCTCAGGCTGCTAGGCTATGGCTCAATTTCACAGCTAGAGCTCAAACCTCATCACATAAATCTAAGACTGTAGGGGCTTTTTAAGTATTGTAACCATCCAGGCTAAGAAGATAAAAAATAATCATCCCAATGGCATTTAAATCAAAAGGATGCAGGATCCTTTTTCCAGACAAGACAGAGATGGAGAAAGTTCTCCTAATATCAGCATTCTCATGTCAAACAACCGAGATTGGCCTACAACAAAGGAAAACAAGGAGAGATAGGATGAGGGCAGGGAGAACTGAAGCCTATGAACTTATCCTAGACACTCCTCTGGATTCACTTTCTCCCCACCCCTTCTTACCTGCTGCCTTTCTGCTTCTATGGCTGTATACCTGTTGCTGCTGCTCAGAGAAAGAGCCCAAGCCCAACCCCCATGCCTGCGTCCTCCAGTCATCTCTGCTCTTACAAATCTTCTCTTGTAACCCATGCCCTCCTGTCTCATTAATCCTTCCTGCCATGCTTCTCTCAATGTTACAGTTGCTTATTTGTTTGAATAGTCTAAACCACCTTCTTCTATTGAGGGTGGGTCCTCCCTTGAGATACGTGGCAGATCCAGATCCAAATTCCTGGTCCTTCTCCAGCCTTTGCATGTTCCTAGAGACCTAGTAGCCCATCCCAGCTACTATTTTCAATGGCAAATGAGGTAGGATTAGCCCTCCCTGACAATGCCTCAGAGCCTCGGTGCACATATTTCCACATTGATCCTCACCCTGTTTGCCCACACTTTATTTGTTAAAATTCTCCTACACCTTCCTACTCTCATGGCAACCTATTATGACTCTCAAGCTTGAATGTGAGAGATACCACAAAACTGACACAGATAATCCTACTAACTGAAAGGTGAAATATTTGCCAGGTTCAAAGTCTCCCTCTCCATCATTTTCAACATTCCCACTAATATGCCTGTGATTAAGGTCAATCTGTTCGGACTTAAGACAATTTATCTTGGCTTACTCTGTAAGCATCTTCTTTCATTCCTCCTACAACTGTTCTGGAGACCTCAGACAGACTTAGCTCTCTCTGGTCTCCAAAATTTCTCCTAACAAGAAGCCTATGTGGGTACCCACCCCCCACAGTGCAAACTGGGTTAAGCACTCCCCTTTTGTGCCTCCACTGTGCCAACTACCTCTTTGTGCAACGGTGATTACTATCTGTTTAATGACAGTAATGTGTTCCTATCCTTGATTATGAATTCCTTGAAGGCAGGGATCATTTTTTCCTCATCTTTATATACCCAGCATCTAACACAGAGCTTGAATTTGCAATCAATGAGTACAAAAAGAGGCCTCTTCATTGCTCCTAAAGTGATTACAATGAGGTCCTCCTCATTCCATGGCTAACTTAGTTGGTTTCGTCATGTCCAACAAAAACTTTAAAAGGCAACACACTGTCACTGTTATTTTACAGTCCCTGACTTCACTCACCATTTATCAATAGCTCTATTCTTTATAGAACTCTTTCCAACCACAACCTTAGCCCTGTGTCTAACAAAATCTGCATTCCAACAGCTGTCTCAGGCCTGGGGAGGCCACAGAGATAATAACAGACTAGGGGATGGGGGACCGGTGACCCTAATGCTCCCCGAAGAAATTTCCTGACCTCACTCCCAGGCAACACCATAGCCTAACTACATACCAAGGCAGCCTGAAGGTAGAAACCCTGGGGAAGGTATAGAAGGCATCCGAATAGAGCAAATAAACCCACCTCAATCCTGCTTCTGCTATGCCAAACACACAGGCAGCACCACCATGCTTCAGTGCTCTACTCCCCAAGATGTATATTTTAGTTCTACATTGCTATGTCTGTTCCAAATAAAGAAGGGCCCTTCAGCTTTCACATGAAGTTACAGTAGGGCCAAGACCCAGACACAGCAAAGGTTTGTTCCCATTCAGGGAGCACAAATGAGGAGCCACAGTGAGAGTCAGGGGGAGCCCCATCCCCATGAGGGACCACCAGGAAACAGCAGCCTGTGGAGGAACACAGCTTTGGGGGGAGGGGCAGGGACCACATTTATAGAGGCAGAGACAAAGAGGGCAAAAGGGTCTAGTGGGCTGCCCCATTCCCACCATCATCACTGGCCTCCAATAGAGGGATTCATTTACAATGGCCCTGGAAGAAGAGATGTGTTAAAGCAGAGACATAACTAAAAAGAAGGCAATAATTGCTCTGATGGGCAGAGGAAAAATTATTCCAGGAGTCAGGAGCCTGTACAAGAACACTTACGGCTCACATAGTCATCATAACTCAGGCCCCTCAAGCATTTTGTGTTCTGCTTATGGTGTTAACTTTAATGTCTTAACATATAACACCATCCGCACTAACACAAAATACTACATACGCCAGATGAGGCTGAGTTATAGTTGCTGTGGGAAGCATAACTTTGAATTTCCTGATTTTGGTGCATTTAATCTCAACCATAATGTTATATTAAGGTCGGTTTTGCATTTCATTTCCCAGTTTAGAAGAATAGCGCCAGCGCCTTCGCCTGTCGGTACTGAAAAAAGTGCAGGCTGACTGGGGCCACCGGCATAGGGACCACAACCCAACAACAGGGCCCAGGCCCTCCCACTTGGATGAGCCACAACCAGAACAAACTGGGCAAGGAAGGATAGCTTCTTTCTCTAGGGAGTTTCCTTCCCGTCTACTTGAAGAACCAAGAGGAGAGAGAAGCAAAAGCACTGAATATTGAGCAAAAAGCAATGTGTTATGTGTCTGTGTTGGGGGGAAGCAGAGGATCCTGCCTGTCAGCCTTGAGTGGAGGAAAGGGGAATCAATATGGTTTGATTTGTAAGGGCCTTAACCAATTTCCTGCAAACTTTTCCAAAATATCTCTCTCACAAAAGACTAATAATGATGTGCCAGCTCAAAGTCATAGTGAAATCCTCCAAACGTCTCTCTTCTTTATTATTACTGTTCCTCCATGACCATCAACCCTCCCCACATCCCACCCTCCAAAAATAACCCAGCAGCTGGACAATTTTCTATAAAAGAGAAACTTTTTTCCTTATAGATCTAACTCAAAATGCAGATGGAGCCTCCTCAAGGTTTTCTGGAAAAAAAAAAAAGTCCCTGTGGACAATGACCAAACACTAGAAAACCTCAACCCCAAAGGTCATTTTTCTCCAAAAGTATGGACACTTGAATATAGATGAGAAGAAAAACAGTCGAAAGGGCTGCAGCAGAGGAGAGAGAAAAAGGCTAGGCCTAAAAGCCTGATGGATGGCCAGAGAGAAATCAAGGAAGAAGGAGGAAAGGAGGGAGGGAAGGATGGAGGAAAGGAGGGAGGAATGAAGGGAGGCAGCAGCCCAGCCTGCAGCTCTCCGAGTGGGAAGAGGTCAGCTGCCCCTTCCCTGTCCATCTCCGAATGGGAAGAAGTTAGCTGCCCCTTCCCTGGTCATCCCAATGGCTGAGGTTACTTCCTCCTCGCCACCACGCTGTGGCCTATACCTCATTTTCCTCACTTACGATTGCTTTGGTCTCCTTTAAACACTGAGGTGGAGAGAGAACTTGCCCCAAGGTTAAAGATACACAATTAAAGATCCCACCAAAGCTTTCAGGCTGCTCCCTGGGCTTCAAGGTCATAACAACCACCACTCCATGCACATCCACACCAAAATGAGCAACATGAACTCCTGCCAGTGAGGACAAAGGAGGCACAATTCTCCACAACCAGATAAAAATCTACTTCTATATCAGGAAACAATCCCTAAAACAAGAAAGGCATCAATATTCCTCAATTAAAAGCCTCTAAAACAGTTAAACTACCTAACTTAACATTTAAGTGAAAAAAAAAAAACTTTCAAATGAAAAGCAGTCTCATAGCTAATACCTATCATGTTAACCTGTATCAAAACATGTAAAACCAATAAAATGAGTGCAAAAAACAGAACATGAAAGCCTATTACTGGCAAAGTGACCATCCCAGTTTCACCTAGCTGAACAAAGTTTAAAAATAAACAGCAAAATTGATGACAAATGGAAAATACCAGATGTTTTACCATGTTAACCAATATTGTTACTTACCCCAGTACAACAGAGTTTACACCTGTTAGTTTTTCATGATGGCATTCCTTTAGAAGAGTCCCAATAAGCTGACTCAGGGGATTCTAAAAACCATAGATGGGTGAGAGAAATGAGCTTCCTGATAAGCCCATTCCAAACCTCCGGATAAGCCCTGGCCCTAACTTCATTTCTGCTCCCTGCACATCTGAGGGGTCTAGCATACTCCCCTAAGAATCAGAAGTGAGCTATGTAGAGGATGAAGGTTCCTGGGAATGGGTAGGATGGGAGCTGGGATAGTTCTGACTCACAATTCCAAACCCACCTGCAGGAGGCACACAGGCCTTACCCATAAAGAATCTCTGCAAGCAGCCAGCCACCAAGCCATTCTGAGAGGGCACTAGGGAAGACTAAGCTAACTTGCACACCATATTCTAGCCTTTTCACTGTCTCTTCTGGAAGTTCATTTTCTTCCCAAATCTCAATCTTTCCTGCTTCAATTTAAATTCATTTCTTTTTTTGTCCTTACTAAAATGAAGAGCAAATCATTATCATACTCCTTAGAACAACTCCTTTCTACATGATGAATTTATTTAGTCTGGACAAGAAACAGTCGCTACTAAATTCAGTTCTTTTCCCTTCTCTCTAAGTCCTATTTTTGTGCCACAATGATTTTTTGTTCTTATCCTGAGCTTTTCCAATTTTCCCCTTGTTTCTTTCTTCCCTTATTGACCAGAAGACCTGAACTACACAGTAGTTCCAATGAGAATCTGACCTATGATGGTCACAATGTAAGGATGCTGCCCTAGTTGGTACTGACAACTTCTCCAATCCATCTTGAAAGCTTTGTTGAATCCTATCATGATCCAAGAAGAAAAAAAAAAAGAGGAGGCGGCTTTAAGTTGCCACTACCCACAAGACTCAGATCACTCATGATGAACTGATTCCTTCCTGAGGATGATCCAATGGGCAGACCAACACAGATGTCTGGCCCCAAAGTCACCTTCCTACTTGTTGATCATGGCACTGTGGAAGCTTAATGAAGTCGAGATGCATTACATTTATCACTTGCCGTAGATCCACTCAAATCCATCACTACGCCACAGTAAGAAGTTAGATTGATCTGACAGGATTTGCTCTTCTTCACAAACCCATGTAAGTTATTACCCAGTACCCTACGCTTTTCCAGCTGTTTGCTGATTGATTATCTGACGATTGGGTCAAGTATCTTCTCTGGAATCACAGTAAACTAACGGGTCTATAATTTCCAAGATCATTCGTATTCCCCCTTTAAAGATAAGCAAGACAGCAGATGCTTCTTTCTGAGTTCTCCAAAGCAACAGCTAATGCTTTGCTAATAATGAACCAGGGCAGCCAATTCCTTAAGTGCCCTTGGAATCACATCATCAGGGTTCATTGATTCTGAAGATAATCTTTAATCAGGCCCAGATCCTGGTAAACAGCAAGGAAACCCTACCGCAGCCTGGGTCTGAAGGCCTTAGTGCCTAAGTCTGGGAAGGAAGCTGCTGATGCAAGTGATTTAAATCGGTACTACATTATGTCTTAAGCACTGGGGGGAAAAAATTAAAAGAACAATGCCCTTGAAAGAGAATGAAAGGTGATATTAATAGATAGACCAAAATGAGACATATATCAGGTCTCACTCTCAGAAACACTAGTAAGATCCTGTGCAGGACAAGAGAACAGAGCTACATAATTATCTGAACTTATAATCTAACAGAAAAGATAAGAAACAAGCATACCTAAGCATGTGCCAGGAGGAAGAAAGTAGTACAAGACATAAGGGAGGTGCCAAGCCATCATGAGGGTTCATGAGAAGGATATGACTCATATACAACAGGGATGTATTGGGTTTTAGACTTAGATCCCATTAGGGCTTCTGATTTAGTGACTGAAATCTACATCGCTAAGGGAAATAACATGATGTATTAGGAAATGAATCCCTGATTCCCAATCTGGGAGAATCTGCCTAACCAAAGTCCCAACCTACAACCCAGACACACCCACAACATGATGAGAAATCCAGTAGTTTTGGGAGGCAGAGAAGATTCCACAGCCAGGGAAAGAAGCAGAATTCAAGAGGTTCACAAGCAATATTCCCTTTCATCCAAAGTTCCTTCCCTTAGAAAAGGGATTCTTTTTTTTTTCTCAAAGATTTATTCTATTTCTCTCCTCTCCACCCTCTCCCCCCCCTCCCCATTGTCTGCTCTCTATGTCCATTCGCTTTGTGTTCTGCATGTGGCAATGGGAAACTGCATCTCTTTTTTTGTTGTGTAATCTTGCTGTGTCAGCTCTCCGTGTGTGCAGCGCCACTCCTGGGCAGGCTATGCTTTTTGCACATGGGGCGCTCTCGTCTTACACAGCGTACTCCTTGTGCAGGGGGCGCCCCTACATGGCACGGCATGGCACTCCTTGCGCAAGGCAGCACTGTGCATGGGCCGGCTTACCACATGGGTCAGGAAGCCCTGGGGATCAAACCCTGGACCCGCCATATGATAGACAGATGCTCTATCAATTGAGCCACATCTACTTCCCAGAAAAGGGGTTCTTAACCAGGGGTCCATGGAGAGATTTCAGGGGGTCTGTGAGCTTGAATTGAAAATTCAAAAAAATATTATTCTTGTGGGGACGTGTTGCTGTGGGTGTGATATATTTATTAAATAATACACAGTTTAGTGTGAATTTAGTAAAAGGTCTATGGTTTTCACCTGACTGGCAAAGGGGTCTGTGGAACAAAAAGGTTAAGAACCCCTGCCTTAGAACATTCTCCTTATCTGGCTCCTGTCTTCCCAACCTTCAGGAGGCCTGATTCCAATGCCCTAAAGGCAAAACACTGCTTTAAGGGAGAAGATGAAAGAGGAAAGGAGAAAGGGGAAGGTAAATGGGTTGGGGTATCTACTTTATGTAAAATAAACTATGATTTTTAAAGAAAGAACCCCTTCCTAGAGAAAAGCAACTATGAAAAATGAGGCCAGTTTATCTCTGAATGAGCTCTACTTCTTCCTGCCTCTCAGTGCCTGATGCTGAGGTTCTCTGAGCCCCCTCATTGCTACTGTTAATTAAAAGCTGCTCCCAGAGCAACATAATCAGTGTATCACGAAGTCACATACCCTGCTAACCCAACTCCACAGTGAAGAGGTACAGTTCTAGAATCAGGCATTCCCAAGGCCTCTGCTCTACAATGAATCACCAGGTCAGCCACCAAACATTCCCCTTGAGCAAACGCTAAGCACTGCGATATCACCCAGCACAGTGGCCTAGTGCTGCTAGTCCAGGCTTCCTAGTGGCTCTACATTAAAAGAAAGGTCTTTAAACACAGTTAATCACTAAGGGAAAAAGAACAACCAAAGAAATTTTCCTTTCCAACCAACTAAAAATAGTACTTGTACATCTGTTACAATATAGTACATCAATAATCATTTATTATGTCTCACACTTTCTGTAAGGCAGGAATTGAGGAGTGACTTGACTGGCTGGTTCTGGCTCAGGGTCTGTCCTGAGGTTAAAGATGGTCACTGGAGCTGCAGTCATCTGAAGGCTTGACTTGGACTGGAAGATCCACTTCCAAGATCGCTCACTCACATGGCTAGCAAACTGATATGGCTTCTGGCCAGAAGTGTCAATTCCTATACACAAGTGCCCCTCCACAGGGCTGCTTGAGTGTCCCATAGCACAGTGGCTGGCTTCTCCCACAACAAGTGAACCAAGAGAGCAAGGCAGACTGCAATGCTTTTCATGATTTAGCCTTAGAAGTCACAGTTTTTTCTAGCTCTGATTCACTGGGGGGGGGGGGGGGCTACTGGGGAGTGGGGGGAAACCAGGAGGTAAGGATCACTGGGGGTCACCTTGGAGGCTAGCTACCACAGTACTCATTAAAAGAAGAAGCAGTGGCAGTAGGAGAAGGAAAGAGCAGAGGGAAAGATGGGAGAGAAAGAAATACTTTGATTCCCCGAAGCTGAGACCAGATAGAAAAAAATGTGCCCAGTTCTTCCCAGATATCACCTTTTAGGTCTACATTGTACTAGCATGCCTGAACCAAGTCCTACTTCTTAGGCAGGACCTCCAGATGAATAACAAAAAACCAGGAGGACATGAGAAAGCTCCTCTGGGTCTCCCTCCCTCCTTGCCCACCCCACCTTTTCTGAAGCAATGATGCAACAGTTACCTGAGGATGAATCTGTGGCTTGTCACACGTAGCCTCAAAGTCCAGCACTAAAAAGTAGTGATATCTCTGGGGAGGGAAGGACACCATTGTTGCCATAGATGCGCCAAAGCCGTGAGCCGCCAGCTTTCTGGTGGATATGGAGCAGAACTCCGGAACACCACAGGGAGAAAATAAGTGGGAGCCCAGCACTTTTCTTGCTCTTGAAAGTAAATATGAAGAAAATCGAGCTGCTCCGGTCTGTAAAGGTGCTAGCATTGAACATCCAGAAGCATCTAAAACTTAGGGGAGGATAGTTAAAAATAAATAAATAAAATAAAATAAAATAAGAACAGAGAGCCTGGGTTACTCCCCTCCCACTGTGGCCCTGTTCCACCCAGTCTTCGGGAATACCACACAACATGAACTGTTCCCCAGTGTTTCTGGGCCCCTTTTCTAAACCACAGTATTCATTACTGAAGTTCAAGACCCTAATACCAGCACCTGCAGCATTATTACAGCTCTGAGTCTCCCAGATCATTCTCAAAACAACATGTAATGCTGGCATTCATCTTTAAATGGAGCTCTAAAGCTCAAAAGACAGAAGAGAAATTCTGTGGTCATTTCTCAGGTGGCAACAGTTAACATTAAAGCTAAGGGCCCAAAGTAACATAAGGTGACCCAGTTGCACAATCAGTCCTGAGAGATAAGGAGACTCAGAAAAATAGTAGAAAATGCCCAAGGACCTCTCCTCAGCTCCAATCAAGCCACTGAACCATTTGCCCTTGGCTCTCCTGTCTGTACTTAGACATCTCCACATACCTTCCTTTCTCCCAACCTGAAACCCAAAAAGCCAATGACAGAGGAATTTGCTCATGGTACTCTGGTGATACCCCAACCCCCACAATAGTGAGGGGCACCCTGGGGGAATGAACAAAGCCAGGAGAGCACAGCTGGCAACAGCCTTAGGCACGTCACATTTGCTGCCTTTAGACTTACTAGAGGTCCTGGATGATTGCAGGACTTTTTAAAATGGGGAAGCAAAAGAGAAAACCCAGATGTGGCAGTAATGGGAACATTGCTGAAAGTCTAGTAAAGTTTCCTGAGTGAACATGTGCAAAAAAAAAAAAAAAAAAGGTCTGAATCACTTTTCCTTTAACAGTTTTCCCTTTAAATTTGCAAAATGTCTGCTCCTTAGAGGGCTAAGTATAAAAATCAAAGTCTAAAGTTTTACTCACAAATAACTCAAGCTTCCTAAAAAAAGGAACAAAGCAGAAATTTTGTTTTCCCCTTCTAAATCCAAAATTCAAATTACCCTCAATGTTAATCCTCAAAGTCAAAAAGTCAAACAAGAAATCAGTGCTCAATACAGAAAGGGACATAATCTGTGCCTTCTGAAGACCCATTCCAACAGAACCAAAAGTTTGTCTCTGAATGGTTTCAAGTGGGCACCTGGCTCCTTCCAAGCAGGGTAGAAGGGATAGTACCCGGAGAAGCCCAGAGCATACTCAATGGCACTGAGGTCACTCCTACCTGAGCCAACATGGGCAATACCAGGGACCAATTCTCTTTCCAGCTCTCCCAGAATGCCTGTAATTCCACCTGTCTACCAGAAAGGTGTTCTGTGCATATTTGTGAGAATATATGCTAGCGTGTATTTTCAATTTCCCTATCCCTATTATAACACTCTATGGAGATTCAATGGAGCTAAAAACTGAAAAGCACATTAAATTCTTTGTGGATCCTATACAAGCACAGCAATTGTTTCCACCACTGCTTTATAGCCTCTCCAAAAATGGAGCCAAAATTCCTTAGCCCAGGGTAGGCAAAAAAAAGTCTGGCTTTAGTTTCACAATGGAATCCCCTGGAAAGGCAAAAATCTCAAAGTCCCTTTGAAAGCTAAAATCCAAAGTACCTCTTCAAGTTACCTATTCCTGAGCAGTTCTGGAAGCCTGGCTGAGAGGGGAAGACACCAGTCTGCTCAGATTATCCATTCTAGTTTGGATCCAAAGTCCCTGAGGGTTCAAGAATTCTCTCAACATTCAAAGTCAGATCATGCATAGGGACTTTTGCCAGTGTTAATATTCTCAGTATATATTTTATATACAATCAACCACACCCAATCTGCCAAATACTATAGCCAATATTAAGCACTGTGATTAAGAAGGGCTTCCTGATTTGAATCCTGGCTTTGCTACTTATTAGTCAAGGTCCCTTGGGCAAGCTCTGCTTCTCAATTTTTCACCTGTAAAATGACAATAACAACAGTATTTAATTCATAAATGAAAACTAAATGAGATGACAAATGTAAAGCTCCTAGAGCAGTGTCTGGTACATAAGGCTCAAAAAAATATTAACTTCCTATTATTATTACTACTATCCTACAGGTTATGTCCACCTGACCAAGCCTGAATCCCCAGGCTCTGGTCCTATAAATTCAATTAACATAGAAGGCAGTCCAAGAGAATAACATCAATTTCTCCTGCATCCCTAGACTACTTCTGACCTCCCAATATAGCACACTTCATATACCCTATTACCTCTCATTCATGGCCAGGGATCCTCTTGCCAGCAGGCCTCACTTTCTCATTTATTTCACCCACATGAAAAAGCCTCTCCCACAGGAAATCTTGAGACTAGGAGATCAGGTCTCCACATGTCAGCCATCACTGGGTTCCATACTTCTAATATCCAAGTTCAAACCACAAGTAAAGATTCAACAGTTCTTCCTCTTCCCTTCCTGAACAATTCAACACTGAAGCTACTAGGTGCATCAGAGCAAGGTAGGTCTCTATACCAGTTGGAATGGGGAGGGAGCCAGCAGGTCTGGGAGTGTCAGGGCCCAAGCAGGGTAGGGAGGGCATGCAAGCAAAGGCAGAGAGGTATGGTGTAGCATGTCAGAGCCCAAGTCAGGGTGAGAAGGACATCCATATGGGGGTGTAGGGGACAGCAGCCTGATGTGGGGAGTCACGAAAAGGATAAAGAGGGCACCCATGATGGGGAAAGAGGAACAACAGCAGTGGGAGATTAGTTACACACAGAGGGATTCGTCAAAGAAGTAGATACATTAGGGACCAGGTTTCTCACTGTCAGAGAAAGGAGTTAAAATGTGGAAAGGGAGAAAATCAGAATGGACTCTGTGGTATTATATTGGAATCAGAGGTAACTGTGGACTCATGGTTTCTGACATAGGTAAGATACAGAAATATCAATTGTAAATGGTTAATATTTTTTTATTTTACTTATTGATGTATAAACATATACACACATGCATATATATTTTCTAGCTCTGTCTACTGAAGGGCCTGGGAGCAGCAACACTCCACTAGCAATAAGCATACTTACTACCTGGTTCCTTCAAATAACATTCTTCACTAAAAAGAACTAGGGCTCCTTGGAGAAATGGCAGATTTTAGGGTTTTAGAAGGGAAAAATACAAGATGAGCCTGGAACATACGGTTGTGCTGGAAAGCAAGGAAGTACTCAAAGAATAATGGTACATGTCAAAAGGCCACAGAAGCCAGTCTGAAGGGATTCCCACTGGCCAAATTGGGAACAATACGAGCTTCAAGATAAATAATAATAGTAATAGATTATAATGCACTGAATAAAATATGAAACCCATGAGTTCATAAAGATATTAATTAATTAATTAAAGTTTTAAGAGGAATATTTACATAATTTCAAAGTATCTCCCCATTAATTACAACAGGGGGTGTGGCTGGGAGAGTAGTAATTTTACAATGAAGAAGTCTGCAGATACCACCTTAATCAAGTGTTCAAAATGAACTTCATTGATAAATGGATAAATCAAAAGAAAAGAAAAGAAAAGAGAAAAAAGAAAAGAGTAAACAGGGAAGCGGACTTGGCCCAATGGATAGGGCATCCGCCTACCACATGGAAGGTCCACGGTTCAAACCCCGGGCCTCCTTGACCCGTGTGTAGCTGGCCCATGCGCAGTGCTGATGTGTACAAGGAGTGCCATGCCACGCAGGGGAGCCCCATGCGCAAGGAGTGCTCCCTGTAAGGAGAGCCACCCAGCATGAAAGAAAGTGCAGCCTGCCCAGGAATGGTGCCGCACACACAGAGGGCTGACACAACAAGATGATGCAACAAAAAGAAACACAGATTCCTGGTGCCACTGATAAGGATAGAAGCGGTCACAGAAGAATACACAGTGAATGGACACAGAGAGCAGACAACCCGGGGGGGGCGGGCAGGAAGGGGAGAGAAAGAAATAAAAAATTAATAAATCAATAAATCTTAAAAAAAAAAGAGTAAACAGCACAAGGGAAGGTTCTCCCCCATTCTGCCCACGGAAAGCAGGCTGTGTGCTCTCCTCTGGCAGGAAGCCTAGTAAAAGCCACCACTCAAACCATTTCTCATCTAAACAGTCTTGTTCTATTCATCTAAGTTTCTAACAGAAGCGCCGCCCTCCATGTGCACCTCAGTGAGCACTCCTGCCACTGTTCAAGCCTTCTCAGAAAACACCCCTGCACTCCCACCTGCCCTCATAGTCCCTGGCCTCTTAGGGCTTTCCCTCTTCTATTGATGTCTTTGTTTTAGTCACAAGTTTGCAAAATCTATGTCTATAACACCACAATGGGCTTTGAGTATCTAGGTGAGGGACCGAACTTGAAGCAGTTTGTGATTCTGTTTATTTCTGTAAACTATCTTTCATCAAAGATCAAGATTTATGCACATCTATTCTAAGATATCCTTTTAATTCCCTAGCAAAACAAGGTAGCAAATAGTCTATGGCAAGGGGGAAAATGAATGATTCTCTCTCCAAAATAAGAGACTTGCCCCCCAGTGGGAACAGGGGAGGGATAAATAGGGACAGGACTGCTGCGGCACCAGTCCAATTTGGAGAAACAGGCATGTACCACAGCCCCTGGAGGATGGCTTCTGTGCAGAATATTTACACAATAGACACCAATGGCTCCTCTGCAGCCATTACTGTCTATCAGGTAAATAACGCATGTGCCAAAACACACATTTAATGAGGGAAATAATATGCCTTTATAAAAAGACTCAATCTGTATTTACCTGAGAGACCAAAGAAGCACCAAATCACCAGATTAGTGGAACCACAGAGGAGTCATTCTGGTGTCTTGGGTAAATAGACATTTTATAGCCTTCCATTACTGGAGGGAGAAGGGAGGGTGAAGGGAGGGGCTGTCCTCTCATATCCACATGCACAGACCAGGGGAGCCTGGGAAATGGGAAAGAGGGGAAGACTACCATATTTCATGTGGTCTACTCACACCCTACCTCCACAATCACATATGCTTGGAATTTCTGAGGGAGAGTGTGGGTTTGTGACAACCCTGGATTCAATCCATTCCATTAAAAAGCTAGAATGGGCAAGGAGAGTGCATTCCAGAGAAATTCACAGGATGCACCAGAAGCGGGTTCTGAGTCCAACTGACTGGAAGCACCCAGGACCATTACAGCTACAGCTGCCTCAGCTCCTGGCATCACAAGTCCTCAGACACCTGAGCAAAACGGACAACCCAGTAACACCTGTCTGGAACTCACCAGTTACAAGCTTTGTCTTAGGCAACTAAAAATAGCCTGGGAAAAATACAAATAAACAGCATTCCTTCAAAAGTCATCATCTTCAATCTAATGAGTGTATCCTTACTGTTAGAGCACTTTCTGTGAAAATAAAGCTGTCAAGGGTGAAAAAATCTTAAGAGGTACGCAGTCCAGACAGAAGGAAAAACAAGTCCCCAGGAAGAGAAAAGGACCTGCCCAAGTTCACACAGCAAGTCTGAGTAAGAATAGAACCCAAAGCTCCTCACTCTTAGGCCAGGCTTCTGGCCACTGCTCCAGCACAAGCAGCGGTCATGCCCAAAGCTTCTCTGCAGCTTCACAGTGGAGGCCAGACCTTGGGCCTGAAGCCTTGTCTAGTCTGCTGAAGACTAGGGACTGGACACGAAACAAAGCACTGATGTCTGTATCTGACTTCTTAATGGCCCAAAGTAGAATGGAAGCAGGAACTCTCAAGCTGGGTCCCCACATCAGCAAACCATTTCCCTCCTCTAAACAATCTGTCACTGCTTTGGCCTATGGCTGGAGCTGCTACTGTTCACAGGACAGGGCAAGGGAGTGCATCTCCAAGATCAAAAGCAGCAGCTAATAATCCCGAACTATCAGCAGAGCTAAAGTAACTAAAGGCCTTCAGGAACACTAAATTCCAATGGTAACAACAAAGGCCATAGCAGGCTCACTTTCCCCTTCTATTGGCTTGTCTCAGCAGCTCAAGGAAGCACATAAAAAGAAAAGAAATGATTATTTGTGCCTGCTGTTTGCTAACCCATCAGTCACACCCAATAGCTCAGACAAACTCCTTCCAGAGGCAAAAGCTGGAGGACATCTCTTTGCAAAGCCCTACAAGTCAGCTACAACCCCATCACATCCCAGAGGGGCATAGGATTGTTTCCTAACACACCATAAATAGGCTAGAGATGGAGAGAGGACAGGGTTATGGTACCCTCATTCCTTTAAGCACCTCCCACATTTGAGAACAGCATCTGACCCAGAAGAGAGGTTCAAGCACCTTCCACATCCCCCTGCTTCCAAGATGGAGAACTGGCAGAGAAGCAAGGAGTCATAATCATAGTACACATAATGCACTAGTATTATACAAACCTAGGTTCAAATCCTGACTTCACCATGTATTCTTTGTAATAGCTATAAAAATAACAGTACCTCCCTCTTTAGGCATCATACAATTCAATCACATGATGTATATAAAGTGCTGTGTACAATACCTGGCACATACTAGTGCTCAATAAATTGAAGCTATTGTTAATAAATGAGAAAGAGGAAAGGAAAATACCATTTCCTGAAAATCTTCTATAAGCCAGGCACTGCACTGGTGGCACTTATTTTATCTCATGTAATCCTCCCAATTATCAAGGAAAATGGATAACAGGATTCCCACTTGACACATGAAGAAGCTACAGCTCAAAGGTGCTCGGCTCTTCAGGGCCCTGCTCTTCCCTCCTGTACCTGGTGGCCCACATTTCCCACTTGACTGATTCCCCCATCATCCACAGAGCTAAAATGTGAATCAAATTGAGGTAAAGTCTGACTTTAACTAAAGTAACTCAACCAAAAGCAATAATTAGGCTTGTGTAAATCATCCAAATTTGTTTTCATAATAATTGTATTTCTTCATATTTTAAAAAGAATATCAAATTACATCCCTGGGCAAGATGCAGAAATAGGAAGAGGTGCCTTGGATGACACAACTGCAGTACAAGGAACTCAAAGCCTCTCATCAAACACAACTCCAGAGGAGCAAATCTTCCCACCTCGCAGAGTAGAGAAATTGACAAGAGGCAGGGTTACAACCAGCTCTTGCTCGGGTCCCCAAATGTGACATTTCCCTTTATAAAACTGTGCTCTGGCAAGTGCTCCTCCCTCTGTTTTCAAACATACTTTCCCTATTTTTCCCCAGGCAAACACTTGCTCCTTCTTCAATATCAAGCTCAAACATCCCCTTTTTAGAAGCTTTCTCTCATATCCCCTCATAAAGTTAATTGCTTAAGTGTGCTCCAGTAGCATGGTTTATACCTATTTCATAATTTCTCTTTCACTATATTGTAAGATTTTAGGTATGTTTTGCCTACTACCAGCATTTTTCAGGGAGTCAGGGGTGAAGGATAGACAATAGCAGTGTGTATATGCATGTGTGTGTGTAAAAGCATATATGACATGATAATTTCTTTGACTTTTTTCTGTCAGACACTAAGACATTTTGAAATTTCAAGTAACATTAAAGATCATGAGATTTGCCTTTTTATCTAAATGGTGCAAGACTTTTACAAGTCTGAGAAACACTGAGTTAAACATACATCCTAAAAGGCAAGAGTCGTGTCTTACTCATTTCTGTAACCCCAGCACCCAGCACATAGCCAGGCACAAAATATGTGTAAGTAAATGTCTGCTGAATGAATTAATATGCCCAAAGTCACAATGCCAAGCAATTTGTAATCAAAACATGCTAGAACAGAGCAGGATCCAAAGTACTTTCTCCCTTTTCTTCTTTCTCTTCTTCTGTCCTTCCTCCTAGCCCAGCCCATTCTATCCTCCCCAGTTTAAGAGAGAGAGAGAGAGAGAGAGAGAGAGAGAGAGAAAATTGTCTTGGAGCTGGAATACTATTAAAAGGATTCATTTAGGGACCGGTGTTTGGACTGTCACATCCAATCACTACCCACAGATCTACAGCTTCCCAAATCAGGCTCATGCAAAGAGGAATCAATTGCAAGGACACAGAGGGTCTGAACAGGCATACTAATGGCCTCCTGAGGTGCCAGCGGCCAGCTCTGACACTCCCATAAATTATCCGTCTTTAGATTTTACCTGTAGCTGTGGGGCACAAGGCACAATTTTGAACATATCAAAGCAATCCCTTGTAACCCAAGGCTCTCCCAGGAATGTCCCCAAAGGAGGACAGGCTAAAAACAATGACCCAAAGGGAATCTGCATCCCAAACAGGCCTGGTCCTAGCAATCATCAATTAAAACCCAAGAGGAAAAGAAAAAAAAAGAGGACCAAATGGATAATGTGGGACCCAGATTAAGCCTAGCAGATCTGGACAAGGCATGCATCAGACTGCAGTTCTGCCACAACTCTCATCTCTCACTCAAAGGAAGAGAAATCACAGCAATAAACTAACACAATTTCATCTGCAGGCAAATCTCCTCTAACTCCGAAAGCACCTCACAGAATGACCTCAGGCAACTCAACCTTCCTAGGACTCAGTTTCCTCACAATGGTAGGAGGGACAATAATGCTGACAGTCTGACCCACTTCCAAGAGTGCTGGTAAAAAGTAATTTTAAAAAAACATTTGAGAGGCACTTTACAAAGATGTAGGACTACAAGGGTGGCAACACTCACAAATCTCCCCCAACAGACAGGGAGGAATGGCTGGTCACACTTTGGTGAATTTCTATCGGGAAACTGCTCACTCAATTCGCTTCACTCATGGTGTTGGACACCCTGAAGAAAGTTCAGGGATTCTGGATGGGAATCCTGCTGTCTGAAAATTTTCCATTATGAAGACTGAAATCTTGCTTCAGTTATAATTTCCTCCTGGCTGCTGGCTGTCACCACCAGGGGCTATGCTTCTATCATATGGCCATAACGACAACACTTAAGGACCCAAAACAAACTAGGCCAAAGGTCAAGTCACCTAACTGCTGGCCAGCTTTTTTTTAGTTAATTGTATAAAATATTATCAGTAATAAAAGTTATCAAGACACTGTGCTAAGAGCTTTATATACATTATCTCACTAAATCCTTTAATCAGCTCTATGTAGTTAGTTCCATTACTTCATTTTACTGATGAGGGAAATGAAGCTCAGAGAGGTAAGTCACCTATCCAAGGTCACATAAATACTGTTATGAGAAACCTATAGATTTCCCTTCAGTCACACAAGTACACTGGGGCTTGAAGGAAAAAGAAAGGAAAGGGAAAGAGCAGAAACAGGACTCTCGGCTCTAATTTATTTGTTGGACATTTAACAAATACTTTATTTGGTCCTTGTGCCTGATACATACCATCCTACCTGAACTGAGACATTCTCAAAATCAGGAAAAGGTTATAAGTTTTCTACATGCAAGGAAAGGCGAGACTGAGTAGGGTATACATAAAAGGAAAACAATTCAGTGAAAGCTTAGGAAAAATGGGTCCTCCTCTGTGTAGAGTTCAAGAAGTTAAAAGCAATTTTCTTTAAGTTTATGAGCCCTAAGACCAAGAGTTCTACCAGGGCTCCACCTATTCCATACTCACTTCAATAGAAAATGGTCGCTTGAATTCAATTTATAACAACCTCCCTTCCAACATCTTTTCCAGTTTGTGAAATAGAAGCTGGTTGTCCAATAAGTTATTTGACAGCCATCCCTTAAGCTCTAATAGATGACCAAGAAATTAGTAAAGAGAACCAGTATACACATATACACGAAGATTAAGCTGGGAAATGGATGTGGCTCAACCAACTGGGCTCCCATCTACCATATAGGAGGTCCAGGATCCAATATCCAGGGCCTCCTGGTGAGGGCAAGCTGGCCCACATAGCGAGCTGGCCCACATGTGAATGCTGCCCTGTGCAGGAATGTTGCCCAGCGTGGGAATGACACCCAGCACAGGAAAGCTGCCCCGCACAGGAGTGTTGGCTGACCTGAAGAGCTGGCGAAGCAAGATGACATAACAAGAGACACAGAGGAGAAAAAATACAAAGACATAGCAGAACAGGGAGTCAAGGTGGCAAAAGAGAGTAATCACCTCTCTCCCACTCCGGAAGGTCCCAGGATCGGTTCCTGGAGTCGCCTTAGGAGAATACAAGCAGACACAGAAACACACACAGCAAATGGACACAGAGAGGAGACAACGGGGGGGGGGGGGGCGGGGGGAGGGGAGGGGAAGATGGGGGCACGGGGGAAACGGGGAAAGGGGGAACAGTGGGGGGAAAAATAAAAATATAAAATAAAATCTAAAAAAAAAAAAAGACTTGAGTTATACTTTTTTTTTGAGATTTTATTTATTTCTCTCCCCATCCCCTCCCCACCCCCATCTGCTTAATGTGTTCATTTGCTATGTGTTCTTCTGTGTCCACTCGCATTCTTGTCAAGTAGCACCAGAAAACTGTGTCACTTTTTTGGATGCATCATCTTGTTGCATCGGCTCTTCGTGTGTGAGGCGCCACTCCTGGGCAAGCTGCACTTTTTTCGCACAGGGCAGCTCTCCTTGAGGGGCACACTCCGCGCATGGGGCACCCCTACGTGGGGGACACCCCCACATGGCATGGTACTACTTGCACATGGCAGCACTGCATGTGGGCTAGCTCACCACATGGGTCAGAAGGCCCTGGGTACCGAACCCTGGACCTCCTATATGGTAGGTAGATGCTCTATCAGTTGAGCCACAACCGCTTCCCATCATTTTTTTTTTTAAGGAGGCACTGGGAATTGAACTTGGGACCTTATACATGGGAAGCAGGTGCTCAACCACTGAGCCACACCCATTCTCCTATTTTTTTTTTAAGGGCCACCATACTGCTACAAAGGGAAAAATATAAGATGCTGCCTATGTAACACCCACAATCTCCTTACTTGCCTCTCTGCCTTCATTACTGCTCCCTCCAATCCATTCTTCACAATGAATCAGGAAACTTTCTAAAGCACAGATTTAATGTCCGTCCACTGCTTAAAATTGTTTAATGGCTCCTTACTGGATTTTGATAGTTTAACCCAGGAGTCAAAAAACTACGATCCACATTCCAAATCCAGCCCATGACATAGTTTTATAAATATTTACTGGAATACAGCCATGCTTATTCATTTACGTACTATCTCTTGCTGCTTTCAAGCTATATACAACAGAGATGAATAAAGGTGAGTAGCTGTGACAGAGACCTACAAGTTGAAATAGTTACTATCTGGCTCTTAAGGAAAGTTTGCTGATCAACCCTCTACTCTCAGTATAATTTTAAAGAGCGTATAAAGGCCCTGGCCTCTGCTTTCCTTTCCAGCTTCATTTCTCACTATTAGCCCCCTGACAACCAAACACTCTTCTTCAAGTGTACTTCAATTTCTGAAACTCAACCAGGCTCTGACATTCACACTGCCCTTCATCTCTTGATCCAATCCTAGGCACAGAGATTACTTCCTCTGAGAAGCCTTCCAACTGAGCCCACAAACCTAGGTTCCAGACCCTTTGAAGTAATCCCAAAACACCTACACTTCTATTATAGCACTCTCAGATTGTATTATAACTGCCTCTTCACTTTATGTCTCTCCCATGAATTTGGAAGTCCTTTAATGTCAGGGACAGTATCTATCTTGTGTACAACTATAATCCCAGCACCTAGCAAAATACATGGCCCTTAGCAGGTCCTCAGTAAGTATTTACTGAACAAATGGCCCCATCAGCCATGAATATCAATTATCAGAGTCCATCTTTTAGCCACAGTCTTTAATCCTCATAAAATGGAGATACATTGGAATTAATCATCCACCCACAGTTGACCCACAACCCAAACTAAACCAAGATCCTTAAGCGCTTGGTCAAATGCATTATATCCAAAGCCAAACAAATGTGTTTCCTCCTGTTATCTTATGATGTGTATTTCTCAGAAGAAATAAGGGCTGCTTTGGTTCTTCTCAACCATTCCAAACTTAAAGTAGGTACTCATGAGATGCCCATAAAGAAATCAAGACAGAACTCAGGAGGCTGGAACCCCCACCTCTTAACTCTCTCCACTTTATAGACTTTGAATACATTTCAATAGAGTTTTTTTGTATTTCATTTTTCTTTTTATTCTTTTTTTCTTAGTTCAATAGGCTTTGAACATATGCTGCTTTATTAGAAGCTACAGAAAAATACAATCTGTACCTACCCTGCTCCCTCCACACAGACACACACACAAAGCCCAAATACCCAGAAGAAAGAAGTCAAGCCAAACTTGACCGTGCAACAGGATTCTTACCTCTTCTTACTTCGAAGATGCCAAGACTGGCAGCTGGGGATGACGAATGTTCTGTGAGAGCTGGAAAGCCCCAATGCTGTGGATAAATACACATCTCTGCAACAAGCCTATTTCAATATAAAGGATCAAATCCCCATAAGGCTGACGTTTGGAACAATTTAAGGACCAACTGCACTTCAAACTCCTAACCTCAACCACGCTGGGAAAACAGCTACCTATGTGGAAGGACAGTTCCCCTAAAGAGCACTCAGAAGCTACTAGTACTGTATTTGTTTTTAGAATGATTATTTTCGTGTTCTGTAGTAGCACACTTTCCTTCCTAAGGAGGCTTACCTCTTAGAAACACTCAACATTTAAAATTATCTAACCTTGGACTGAGAAAGATGGCCATGAACTGGTAACTTGCCAGGTAATCCCAGTGCCTTAATCTAGTTGAGGAAGACTGACAATACTCACAACTCAGGGAAGTGAGACTGGTCCAGGGTTGGGGGGACAAGCTGGTTGCAACAAACCCACAGGCCATATTGCAAATAGCAACACAGAACAGGGAACAATTTCAGAATATCTCAACGTCTACCTCAAATTCTAAATAAACCAAGGTAACCAAATCCCTAGTCAAACCATCAGTGGACATCTATCCTATGCATCGCCTATTGCAGGTCTTCCAAAGGACTAGAAGTTGCAGAGACGTCCTTATAGACTAGTAAAGTCCTTTGAACAAAGAAACACCTAAGAGAGGAGCCAATCTATTGCTGTCTATCATTCCACACATTCAAGACTTTTATTTTACTTAGACCCCTAGGAAAATGCAACTCATTAATTTACCCCACCACGAAGAAAACAATTTTCAAAATGAAGGCAAATAAAAAGCACTTTTATTTGGAAATTTCAGGTTGGAAGGAGAGCTCTCAGTCAAGCTCTATGACCTAGCTAGGCGATTATTTACAGGATCTTTGGGCAGGAATTGTTAATGAGCTTTTAATTTGGAGTGCTTAAGTTGCCAAAGTGCTCTGAGCTCCAGTGAAGCACCACAGAATCCATAAAGGAAACCTTATCAATCACTTCCCGGCAGCTCCCCTCCCCCAACTCCTACCTCTCTCAGACGGAAGGCAGCCAAGTGGGTTTCTAACCAAGATCGCAGACACACGCATTAGTGGAGTCACACTCCAAGTCCCTGTTTATAAATTGGCTTTTAAATGGTAGGGGATTCAGGTATAATATACTTAAGCTCCAGGCGCGAACCCACTAAAACAAGGCATGCTGTGTATGATAAAGTCAGAATAAAGCAGAATTTGATGAAGCCCATTTCTGGTAGAAACTCTACAATCAAAAATTGTTCAGCCAATCACAATCTACCATAGTTCAAATAGCGTCTAGACTTCAGCCAATAGGATTCATGTTTGGCTGTCCTTCAACTAGGGGACTGATGAAATGTCTGACAAGAGTAAATACTACAGAACTGACCAGAAACCTCCAGGAGAGGTAATGATGGGCACTATCAGTTTGCTAAATCCAGCCGTAAGTACAGAATACAAACCCTGAATGAGAGGACACATATTCAGCATCTTCCAAATCAACAAGGAGAGGTTATATTTTGGAACAACTCTCAGTCAAGCCCCAATCCAAGTTCATGCTTCTTTGGTTTTAATAAAACACCTGTTGCTAGACTATTTGCAAAAAAAGGCAAACAGAAAACTAGCCACGTTAGGCCCCTTATTCAGTCCTTCCACCAATACCACTACCATCACGACAGGTTTACAAAATTGGAAAGTGCTAACGTTCTATGTCTGCCTATGTGTTGAGGGGCAAGGGGATATTCTACCTACGATCTAATTTATATCCTTACTCGAATTCTATCCCCTTCAGCCAAACCGCTCGTCCTATTGCCTAGATCGTCCTGCCTAGCTCGTCCTTTTGCCTAGTAATCTCGGTAAGAAGGCAGCCCCCTAAACCACCTCGCCCAGTCTGTCTTGCAAAACCCTGGACCCTCTCCGCCAGAATGTTACTCAGTAGATCATGCATCCAGGGTGATCACACAAGCCAGCAACCCCAGGCTGCTCACACTAAGAGCACGGCGCTTCTCACCCCACATGCATTAACCAGGGCCCAATCTGGGGGCCTTCCGCATCACCCACCCCGGGGTGTTGTCCCCAACTCGGCCCCATCCAAGTCCAGGGGAGCGTAAGGGGAAGGGCAGGGGGCCAGGAAACCAGCCCTCCTTCCCAGGGCCGCCCCCGCCCCCCGTCAGCGGCGGGAGAGGCTGTCGCCATGGCAACGCCCCCTCCTCGGGGCCAGCGCGGCAGGCTCCCTCCAGGTGCAGGCCCCGACGTCTCCCCCGGCCTCAGCAGGCGCTCAGGGTGGTTTAAAGCGGCGGGTGCGACCCGCGCAGACTGCGGCGCCAGCCAGGCCGAGGCAGGGCCACCTTCACCCGAACCCCAGCGCCCGTTCCCGGCCGCCTCTACAGCGACAGGCAGCACCACGAGTCCACAACACACCGACTCACCTCCGCGCACTCTGACCCTAACAGACGCAGCAGACGGGCGGGCGCTGTGACCAACCGCTGAGCCCGCCGCCAGTTCCATTGACCAATGGAATGTAGGGGGGCGGGGCTTCTTCTGCCCAAATGCTCCCTCTCCCGCCGACATGCGCCTTAAGGTGTATCAAGATGGTGGTTCTATTAGCTGGCCTTATGGGACTTGTAGTTTTGAGACTGCAAGTACTCAGAGCTAGTGAAGGGCGGGGAGGGGAGGTGTAGAGGGAAGATGGGGAATCACTTTATTTTTTTAAGTTTTATTTACTTTATGTCTCCCTCTGCCCTCATTGTTTGAGTTCCCTATCTGCTCTCTGTGTCTGTTCTTATGTTCTCTCTGTGTCTGCTCATCTTTTTAGGTGGCACTGGAACCGAACCTCCCTTGTGGGAGGGAGGCACCCAATCCCTGGAGCCACATTGCTCCATGATTGTTGTGTCTCTCATTGTGTTACTTCGTTGTGCCTCACTGCATCATCTTGTTGACAGCATCTTGCTGTGTCAGCTCACTTCTTTGGGAGGCACCAGGAACCAAATCCCAGACCTCCCACATGGTAGGCAGGTACCCAATTGCTTGAACCACATCCATCTCCGGGGGGAGGACATCACTTTTGAGATGGGAAAGGAATATTTAAAAAGGGAACATTTTCCAAGGCCTAGAGCAATGCAGGCATTCCCCACTTTCCTTTTCTCTACCTCACAATATACTCATAAGAAAGTAACCAATGGTTATAAATTAACAAATAAGTATGATTACTAAATCATTATGTAGATGCCTTTATATTATAAAATAGAAAAAGATTAATACCTGAAATTACTGAGGCTAGCTAAAGTGATCTCACCGCTGTTTATAGTTACTCTAAATTTAACTTCAGGAAAGCGGACTTGGCCCAATGGATAGGGCATCCGCCTACCACATGGGAGGTCAGCGGTTCAAACCTCGGGCCTCTTTGACCCATGTGGAGCTGGCCCACGGGCAGTGCTGATGCGCACAAGGAGTGCCATGCCACGCAGGGGACTGACGCCGCACACACGGAGAGCTGATGCAGCAAGATAACGCAACAAAAAGAAACACAGATTCCCAGTGCCGCTGATAAGGATAGAAGTGGTCACATAAGAACACACAGCGAATGGACACAGAGAGCAGACAACGGGGAGGTGGAGGGGGGGGGAAGGGGAGAGAAATAAAATAAAAACTAGATCTATTAATTAATTAATTAAACTTCAGTATGCTTTTCTTCATGATGGTAACTCTAGATTGACTTTAACTTTGTTTATAAATTAGGCTCGCCTTTGTGTATGCTTACTATTGTGATGACAATTCTAGATTGAACTCACCCTTGGGTAGGTTTACTATTGGGATGGTAACCATTCCACCATCCTGTTTAATATTCATATGGAAAACCTTGTGACTGATATCTACTCCGTACTTTCCTGTCTCAGAACCATGATCTCTGAAAATGATTTTTTTTTTAAGATTTATTTTTCATTTATTTATTTCCCCTTCCCCCCGGCCCCCTCCCCATTGTCTGCTCTCTGCATCCATTCACTTTGTGTTCTTCTGTGTCCGTTTGTATTGTTCTCAGTGGCACTGGGAATCTGTGTCCCTTTTTGTTGCATCATCTTGCTGTGTCAGTGCTCCATGTGTGCGGTGCCACTCTTGGGCAGGCTGTGCTTTTGTTGCATGGGGTGGCTCTCCTTACAGGGTGCACTCCTTGCACATGGGGCTCCCCTACACGGGGGACACATCCCTGCCTGGCACGGCACTCCTTGCACACATCAGCACTGCACGTGGGCCAGCTCATCACATGGGTCAGGAGACCCTGGGTTTGAACCCTGGACCTCCCATGTAGTAGGCAGATGCTCTATCCATTGAGCCAAATCCGCCTCCCTGAAAATGATGTTAACTTTGTAACTCCCTCTAGTTTGGGGTCCACCCACAGCTTGTTCAACCCTTTAATGTTTATTAATGAAGAAACCTGTGCCCAGATCTACCCCAATTATTCATTAGCACCCTAATGTGATAAAATATTAGAATTTCTGCAGATCAAGGAAGCAGTTTTGGGGCTAAGACAGCTAACCTCCTTTGCTTATGCAACCAAATAAACTTTCTCTCTTTGAAAACTGGATGTCTCAGGAATTGACTTTTAAGATGCATTGGGAGAAAAGAACCTGCTTGCTTTTGCTTGGTATCAAAATGACATGTTATATTCTTTTAATGACACCTTTTCATGATTCACTCCTTCAACATAATTATTATCATCTATTATATGATGTGGGCCTTGGAGGTGTCATGTCATATCTGGGGGAGAGAGAATGGGGATTTTAGCCTAGAAGAAAAGAAAATGCTCAGATTTCTGAAGCATCTTCCTAAGGAAGAGAGAACTGACTTATTCAGTTGGGTCTTCAGGATTCAAGGGATTCTGACCTCAGCTGTGTGGAGCTTTCACAGTCAATCTCTTCAGTTAGCTGGAGGGAACTCTGGCTAAAACAGAGATGTATTTCTTCAGTTTGGTAATGATTCTCTGGGAACTCATGGGTTTCAGGTTATAAGTTGAGAAACCCCAGTCTTAGCAAAGCCACTGATGGCTTTAGCAACCTCCTAGTCAGCCAGAACCCATCCTTTGGGTCCAGCTTCAGTTACCAAGCACCTATCTGCCACCCGTATATTTTCACTTAAGACAATGATGTAATTTCTGGACCCTACCATCTCTCTGAGATCTGACCTCAGCATAACGGTTTACACCTAATTTGGGAGTGCCTGATGAATTTCATATTGGGGAATATCTTCCTTAATTACACATAATGAGCTAGATGATACAATTCCACCTCTATGTGACTTTTCACATTGTATTATAATTGTCTATTTCTTTGTCATCTCTCCCTAGGCTGTATGCTCCTTTAGGATAGTCATTATTTCCATATTATTTCAATTCATATTCAGTAACACCCACCGCAGTGCCAGGCATAAAGTAGGCACTCGATAACTGTGAACAAGTGAGGGAATAAACATCAGCATAGAAAGATGTCACCTAACTAAAAGTCATTAAAGTGGAGGTACATCTGCCTGTTCCCACTATTCTTGGATCTGGAACTTGGCTTCCTCCTCCTGCTGTCATCCAGACATTAACCCCGGTTGGCCAATCAGTTGATGTACATTTATACATTTATCTACTAAGTACCAGGCACTGTTTCTGTTGCTGAATATTCAATGGTGAGTAAGACACAAAAAGTCCATATTCTCAAGGATCTTTTATATTGGGGATAGACTGGGGGCCAAGGCGGGAAGGGGGGGAGGATAGACAATAAAATTAAGTAAATAGGTATATAAAATAAGACAATGAGAGGACACGAGTGCCCTTTCCTGTCCCTGACTTTGTTACATCCTAAATTCTGGCCTGAAAACAGGATACATCCAATCTTCCTGGCCTTAAGAATGAAGTAAATCTATACTACCTGGGTTTGGAGGCCTTCTCTAAGGCCCTGCCCCAACATCCTCCATGAAGCCTTCCCTGATCCCTTTGACTCCTCCAAATGTGCTCTTTCCTCCTTGGCGCTCTAGAGCTCCGCTTGTATATCTTCCAGGGTCTCACCAGGTGATAACTTCTTTGAAGACAAAAACCAAGCATAGTGCATTTAAATATCAGGACAGTGTAAGAGCTCCGTATACAATTAGGGCCTTGCACTGTCATTTAACCCAGCATCTTGGCTCCCTCAAGACTTTAGCTCTGTTGTTTGCTCTCTGGTTCCCTGAAAACAGAGCTTAAGGCAAACTTTAGGAACTAAAACTTAATTGGGAGGTATAATCTCAGGGCACCAAGAGTGAGGGGGAAAGGGAAGTAAGGAAAGGAAGGAGGGAAAACAAATACAAGGTAGTGTGTTATCAAGTTGGTCAGAGTGTCAAAGAAAACAGACTTAGTTGCTCTGTCATTCAGGATATATTCCAGGTAAGCCGTGTAGAGCCATCATTACTCAAAGTGGGAAAGAAAGGGTTGTTATTCCACCCGTCCAGATAACCACTGGGGAAGCCAGATCCCACATCCTGAAGCACAGTGGTTCATCCGATTCTTGAAATGGTGAGAGGAACCATAGCCTCTGCTTTAGTGATATTGAGCCCATTATAGTCCCACCACAGTGGGCACATTGGAAAGTGTGTCTAACCTAGCCTTCATCCCAAGTGAGGCCGAGACAGAAAGATGTGTTAGTACATGAGGTGGCAGTAGTGGCAACTGGGCTGTCTAATTAACTAGTGGCCAAGATCTGGGTGGGGAGGACAGATTCCCCAGTACGTGAATTGGGGAAGGGAGCTGGACTGAGAGCAGTACACAAACACAGGTATGCCATGAGCAGGCTTCTGGGTGCTGGATTAAGTGCCTGAACCGAAGTGAATGCTGAGAACAGGAGTCAAAGAGAGACCAAGTCAGTTCTTTGGCTACTCTGTAAAAACCCCCAGGCGAAAGAGCAAAATGGCCATCAAAGTTGAGACCTTACCCATTAATTGGAGGTCAGAGGACCCACACCCAAGGACAGTGCATGGTGACCCACAAACTTGGCACAGCTGGGAGGATCCAGCCTAAGTCTGAAACCATTTTATCTGGAAATTGATAAAAAACTGCTGCTGCCCATTTCCAGTCCCCACATGAGCTTCCTAAGAGAGCATAGCAAGTTACACGGAGTGAGGGCTCTGGAGAGAGCCTGTTCAGGTTTGAGTCCTGGCTCCATCTGTGACCTTAGGCAAGTCACATTCCTTTCTAAGGCTCAGTTTTTTCATCTCTAGGATGACAATAATTCTAGTACCTACCTGTTCCAGTATTAAATACAAAAGTGCTTAGTACAGTACTTGGCATAAAGATCTCAGTAAACGTTGGCTGCTATTACAATTATTCTTACCCCCTCTTCCTACCTTGATCACTGTAGCAATTTAACATAGTTATGAATTCCAAAAATAGATATTGGATTATGCCTGTAATCTGGTCTGTATCTGGGTGTGATTAAGTTATGATTAGGGCTTTGATCGGGCCATGTCATTAGGGTGTTGAGTATCCACACTTGGTGAGTGGGGACTCACAGATAAAAGGAATGGCAAAGGACAGAGCTGAGTGTTTTTGATGTTGGAGTTTTGATGTTGGAGTTTGATGCTGAAGCCTTAAGTTGGAGCCCCAGGAAGTAAGCACACAGAGGAAAGAGAAGCCAGCTCCAGGAACAGAGGAACGCTGAACCCAGGAAGAAGCAAGCCCTGGGAAGAGAGGAACCTTGAACCCAGAGAGAAGCAAAACCCTGGAAGGGAGGAACCCAGGAAGCCTGAACCCTCACAGCTGTCAGCAGCCATCTTACTCCAACATGTGAAAATAGACTTTGGTGAGGGAAGTAATTTATGCTTTATGGCCTGGTATCTATAAGCTCCCACCTCAAATAAATACTCTTTATAAAAGCCAACCAATTTCTGGTATTTTGCATGAGCACCCCTTTGGCTGACTAATACAACCACCATCATCTCAGCTCTTGGAGATCTACCCCCTCCCCACCCACCCTAGCCTGGCCCATCTTTCACTGCTCAGAGGGGCAGTGGAAGCTGGATTTGGCCAGACCTTCTTTGCCCTGCTCTCTCCAAGGCTCTTCCCCATGAGCCTGAGCCATTCATCTCCCTGGTGACCTGAGTCTGAACTAAGAGACGGATGTGGGGTGGCTGAGGCCAGGGTGGTAATATGCTCCCTTATCTCCGTGCCCCTCACCGGGGCCTAGTTAATTTTCTCTTTGATTTTAATATAGATTTATTGAAAGTTTCAGTTATCAAAACAAACTGCAGCAGCAAATTGGTGTTCTTTGCAGGCCTACAAGTGCCTATAAAGCTGCCAGGTTCGGGAACGAATGGCGCTCTCTCGGAGGTCAGTCATGGCAGCAGGAAATCCCTGGGGACACGCACACTGCAGTTTAATATTTTTCTTGTTAGCCTTTTTCTTCTTGGCCATCTACGCCTCCCCTTTAACTCAAGAATCAAATGGAGCCACCTGCCCAGACAGGCTCTCTTCCCTGAGCCACTCCACTCTCTGCCTGCTCTCTGTTCCCTCATTAGTGGGCTTCCATCCCTCTACTCCTCTAACTTCACTCTCCCTTGCCCATATTATTTGAAATTCACCTGTCCCAGAAGAGAGGTGTAGCTTACAAATGTCAAGAATCCCATACTCCTGCCCCAAGGACTGCTTAGGCAAAGCGTCCCTAGAAAATATTGGGGTCCCAGGCCTCTTCCAGATCTAGGGCTCACAAGGGAGGGAAAAGACAAAGTTTTGAAAGCAAAGGAGTTGCTTTCAAAAAGGCAGACAGGATCTATTGAACTCAAAAGAAGCAAAAAGGAGATGATGATATGTGGGGTGGGGAATTCTCCTTCCAGTCTAAGAATTACCTATTTCTTTCTCTATTCCAACTGCCACTCCTGATCTGGCCTCTCCTCTTAATTCCACTTCAATTTTTAAGACCCTTCACTCCCTGGCCTCAGTTTGCCTCTCTACGGAGAAGCCTGGTTTCCTGCCTCCAGTTCTTCAGTGGCTCCCATACAGAGAGCCATTCAGTGCCACCTTTAGGCTCAGGAAATAGCCCTGTCCCAAGGGAAAGTCTCCATGGCCTTCTAACCCTGAGGACACCATCAACTCCTCTTCTGGGTCTGAGATTTGCTGGGTCACCTGTATTGTGTCATATTCCAATCCTGTCAGTGATATCCTCTTCTTGAATTTAAATTCCCTGCCAGCAGCAATGGCTACTGCTCTTCCTCAGAACTCAGAATACGACTCAGGGTCCTACAAATGTAGCTGTGCCACTAGAGTGTCGAAAGACACTGGTTGAATCCAGACAGTCTAGGATTTGAATTCTAGCTTTGACACTTACTGACTGTGACTCAGAAAACCTCTAGTTTCATATCACCTTGTGCTTGCATCTATTCTTCTTTAAGGACTTCTGTGTATAAAAGTACTTGCCTCTATGTCTCTCTCCTCCAATATTCTGACCTCCTTAAGGGAAACAACTGTATCTCAATGTCTTTATATTCCAAGTGCCTATATTTGGTGAATGAATGAAGCCACCTTCTTTGGGCCTGTATCCCCAACTATAAAATGGAGACAATTCCTGCATAACCAGTGCAATGAAGACAGCTCCTAGTACAATGCCCACCTAGCATAAGGTAAGTGTTTAGTGAGTGAAGTTTCTTCCACCAATTTTCCCTTGAGGTTGGTCATCAGCTACCAGCACTCCCATCTTTTGCTTGTTCCCATCATGGCTTCAATTCCAGCTCTCTTCTATTCCCAGCTGGGGCTTTCCCATCACTGGCCAGCATTCGACCTGGCCCCTTTGTAGTGCTGCTGACTTTTCCTCTCTTCCAGGCCATGCTTTTCAAACCTACTCACAAATTGCTGTCTCCAGGTGGCTCTGTTTCTAGTCAAAATCTTGTTCCCTCGACTGCCATTTTGTTCATCTGTAGTAACACAGATGTTCCTGAGCCTACCATCTCTATCAGGTAGATAAATTCCTACCAATGAGTTTACATTAGTATGATCTCAATCTTGCAAATTTTAAGCCACCAGCTGCATTTGCAGAAACACCAGTCCAGAAACAATATTCCCAAAGGAAGCCTCGATTGTGTGCATGATCAATCCAAGCTACCACTTCCACTGGCTTCTGTTACTAAGTACATCATGGAAGCTGGCCTTGAAAACCTCTACCTGATTGTGCTCAATTCTTATGGTACCACGGCAGCATGAGAGTTGGGCATTCTCTCACAAAGAAAGAAGACCCTCTCACGTCATAAACTGAGTTATGTACCTCCAGTAAAATATATGTTCTTAATCTTAATGCTATTAATGCGAGTGTGAACCCATTGTAAATAGGACCTTTTGAAGATGTTATTTTTAGTTAAGGGGTGACCAGCTGTATCAGGATGGGTCTCTTAATCCCGTTACTGGAGGCCTTATAAAGAGAAAGCCATGGGGAGGAGCCAGAAGCAGGAACTGGGAAGAGAAAGAAGACATCGTAGTTCTCTAGGGAAACAGAACGGACAGCATATGTATGTATGTATGTATATGTGTATGTGTATAATGTAAATATAAGATTTATTATAGGAATCGGCTCACATGACTGTGGAGATGGGCAAATCCAAATTCAGTAGGACAGGCTGCAATCTGGGAACTCTGATGAAGGTTTTTGATAAATTCCCCAGGAAAAGCTGACTGGCTGAAGTAAAGATGGAAATTCTTCCTTCAGTTTGTCCCTCCTCTGTCCCTTTCAGTCTAGGCTGGCAGTTCCACTCATATAAATTTCATAAAAATTTTATCAGCTTTGCATGCAATTCACAGGTATCCAACATATCAGACAGCAGGATTTTCCAGAAAGCTTACCTGAATAACTGCATTTTCAATCCTAACTTCCCCTGAAATGCCTGCCTGGATCTATGTCCAGGTAAAGCCTCACATGGAGCCCTATTCTCTAGGGACTTGCTTCTCAGAAGCTCAGAAATTTCCCTGATAGAACCATGATCTATCATAGATAGAACTTCCTGATCCTAATTTCATAGCACACTGTCTGGTTAGGCTCAGAATTTTCCAAACAATCACTTTCTGTTTTCTTTGTGTTTAAGAGTTCATTTGTCAGTCTTACTTTCTTCTTGCATTTCTGCAAGGAGAAAACTAGGCTGCACTTTCCACACTCTCCCCAGCTGAATATCCAAGTTCATCGCTTTAGAGTTCTGCCTTCCAACCAACATCAGAACTCAATTTCACTAAGTTCTCTCTCACTTTAATACAAGGATCTCCTTTCCTCCAGTTTCCAATAACACATTCATCATTTCCTTCTAAGGCCTCATTGAAAGTAACTTTAACATCCATATTTCTACCAACAGTCTCTTCAAAGCAATCCAGACTTTTTCTATCAAGCACCTCCTCACAATTCTTCCAGCCTCTACCCATTACTCAAAACTAAAACCATTTCCACATTTTTTGGTATTTGCAATAGCAGCATCCCACTCTGTTGGTAACAAAAAACTGTTTTAGTTTTCTGGCTGCCAAAGGAAATACCATGCAATGGGTCGGCTTGAACAATGGGAATTTGTTAGCTCATAGTTTTGAGATTAGGAGAAGTCCAAATCAAGGCATCGTTAGGATGATGCTTTTTCCTGGCTGCTAGCCCTTGGTCCTGGGCTGCTGTGTCACATGGCAATACACATGGTACCCTCTCCTGGTGTCTCCCTTCTCTTCTAGGTTTTGTTGACTTTCAGCTTCTGGCTGCTCCCTTTGTGGCTTTCTCTCTCTGAATTTCATTCTGCTTGTAAAGGACTCCAGTAAAGGATTAAGAACCATTCTGATTGGGCAGGGCCATACCTTAACTAAAGTAAACTCATCAAAAGATCCTACTTACAATAGGTTCACACTCACAGGAATGGATTAAGTTAAGAACATGTTTTTCTGGGGTACTTAGCTCCAAACCATCACAATCAACATGTGATGGGAAAACCAAGGAACCCCAAAGATTGCCAGCCAGCCAGAACCCTACAGGCCTCAGGAGGAAACTAGCCTTTCAGTCTCCAAAATTGTAGACAATAAATTCCTGCTGTTTAAGCCAACCTATTGTGTGATATTTGGCATAACCCCACATCGGGGTTGTTTGAGCTCTTGAGGGTTTCACAAAAAGGCAGCTCTCTGAACTTATCCAAACAGTCCTTTTCTTCTCAGTGTGCATACTTACTACCACCAGAGAACTAAGATAGGGTGAGTTTAGTTAAGAACCATCATGCTGAACCAGAGTCATGAATCTTCCTCAATTCTTACTTAACCCTATTGTGGAAACAGGCCTACTCTGCCAGACTCCTTCCTCTATCATCAGGTCTCTCTCTGGCACTCTATTGGCCCTTCCAGCAGTATGGTATCTAAACACCCGTGCTCTAATCAGGCCAGTATACACCAGATCCACAGTTATGGGTGTGGTCCAGGTTTATTTGTTTTCTCCAGGAGGGTTTGGAGTACTCACGTAAACCAGTGGATTCAAACAGATATTTGGTTTAGGGGATGTTGACTAAGTCTCCATGCTGGATGTAGCCAATAGTGAACTCTAAACCCACTTAGATCTCCATTACACTATATTTTATTCCTGGATTCAGCGAATAAGCTAGTTTTACTACCTGCTACCTTTCTCTTCCTTCCTAGACTAGAAGGGCCTCATCCTCAAACTGAATGCTTGGGTAGCTCCTCCTTCTCCATCCTGACTTGGTTTTCAAGTCTTCTACACTCAGGCTCCAACTATGCTGCCAGCCTTATTTCCCAGTGTTTCTTTAATGTTTCTTCTCATGCAGGCCATTGGGACTAATTACCACTCAACAGTATTTCATACTTTTCTGCCTCCAAGCCTTTGCTAGTGTTCTCTCAATATGAGAATGCCTTCCCCCTTTCTCTCTTCACCTGTTGAATGCCTGAAGAGACATGCCCTGCTCTGGGAAGCATTTCCTGATCTGCAAAGTGGGGACGTGACCATCCATTCCCAATCTGCATGTCCTGCCCTGAGTGGCAGTGCACAGGCAGGGACTCTAAGAAATCTCAACCTATAGGCAGTGCCTGACCAAAGAAAGGACCCGACTGGGCGTGGAAAGAAGCTTGGAGCAGACAGTATGGCTGGTGGGGAGTGGTGAAAGAGGAGTGGGAAGAGGTAGGCAGATTTTATATCATTCATATCTTGTAAGCCTTCTTAAGGTGTTTGGACTTTATTTTCAGGGCAATAAAATACCTGGTAGGTCAGGGCTGTGTTATAGTATTGCTTCTCAAACTGGAATGTGCATTCCAATCACCCCCAGGATCTTGGTTAAATGCAAATTGTGATTATGTAGGTCTGGAAAAGGCCTCAGATTCTGCATTTCTAACAAGCTCCCTGGTGATGCTGATGCTGCTTGTTCTTGAGAAGCAAGGTTTGAGATAGCGCTATCCTCTAACCCTCCTTTCCACCTTCCCCAAATGCATCCACTCACATCTGTGGGCACAAAGCTCTTTCCAGTAAGTCTGGTTCAAGGCTGTTGTGGCTCTTCACTTTTACTTAACGTCTATATTTTAGAAGCTATTTATTGAATACTTGCTCCATGTCAGCAATGTGCCAGGTATGTGTGGGGAGGGGGGATTGGAAAGAAGACAAAAAAAGCAAGACATTTTCCTGCTCCAAAGTGTTCGGCACCATCCACAAAGGGGCAGATTCCCTTGAGCTGCCCTCTCCCAGACCTGTCATAAACATCCTAAATGAGGCCTGTCTCGGCCGTGCTCCCTGGGGTCCCACCGCCTCTGCAGCATATCCAGAGATGAGCCTGTTTATCCCTAACTGTTGTTCCTGACCTTTAAATCAACTCCCTATCTCATACAAATCCTCAGTCCTCTTCTACCCTCCTCTCAATTCCAGACTGCGTCAATTTGTGAAACTGAAGGCAGGGGCAATGGCAGTGGTTACAAGCACAGGTTGTGTGGCCAGGCTGCATGGATTCATATTTATTAACTGGGAGACCTTGGGCAAGTGACTGCACTTCTCTAAGCTTCAGTTTCCTCACCTGTAAGTTGGGGATAATAATTCTGTTTGTCTCGAGGGGCTGTTGTGAGGAGCAGCTGAGACGTAAGCACAACCTCTGAAAATGCAGGAAGGAGCCCAATAACCGTTCACTATTATTTATATAAATACGAAAAGCTGTGTGTGCGTATGTGTGTGTAGAAGCTTATCAAAACCCTTTTGAAAGCCTGTGTAAGTAAAAGTCCCTCTCATCCCTTAACCATCTATGGCTTTTCCTCCTTGCTTCACTCCCTCCCTGATGCTGGGGAGACCGAGAGCAGCCGGAGGTGATTGGTGCAGAGAAGCACTGCTGGATGAGGCAGCTTTCCCTTCCCGGAGCTCTTTCTCTGGCAGCAGGTTTCAGCATACCAAAGTGTTGGAGGGGAATGCTTGTGGATCCCCTCCCACCTCAACCCCATCCCCACAGTGTCCCCTCTGGCCAGGGTCACCCAGGCTGCCCTCCCTTCGGGCTGCAGGGAGAGAAGCAGCTCCAATCATTCATCTTAATGTCTCTATTAAGCAGGGTTATGACCAGGACGAGACAAGAAACAAGGTCTTTTAGTGTAAAAACACGGCTCCCAGGGCTTGGCCCCAGGGGACTCCTCCCTGCCCCCACCGCTGCTACCAGGCTACTGCTGCTGGACAGGGGCCCAGGCGCCAGATCTGGCAGGAGGATTCTGTCCTGATTTCTCTTTCTCTCTCTCTTCTGCCTTCTCTTGATCCTTCTAAGAGCCTGCCCAGAGCTTTCATTTCCAACCAGAAGAGCAATGACTTGGCTGTTTTTGTGCTAGGCTGGTGCCCTGACTTGGGATTATTATCTTCATCAACATTATTTTTTTTTGTAAGTACTGGGAATTGAACCCAGGACCTTGTATATTGAAGCAGGCACTCAACTATGGAGTTACATCTACTCCCCTTCATCAGCATCTTGGTACTCCCCAGGGATATGGAGTTTGCTGCAGAACCTAGGAGAGAACAGGAATATTTGTGATTATGGCAAGAACCAAGGAGGGATCCTAAAGAGGCCGTGCCACAAATCTCCATTACTCCTATTAGAGAATGTCAAGGAGCCAGCACAGGAGTCCTCACATGCTCAGTCCCACGCCTAGGCCCTAAGGTGGAAGCTGTGGGCCCTAGGGGCCCAGTTCTTCCTGGCTCTTACCTCCATACATACATGGGCAGGGGTTTGTGGGCAGCAGCAAGGCCAACCCCCTCACCTGGAACAAAGAGCTGAGGCTCCTGGAGAACCAGAAGCAAAAGGCAAAGACCAGGAACACATTCAGAATTCCTCAAAGGCAGCCATGTGCACAGACCCACCCAGATGGACATGAAGGAAGCACAGACTTCATTCAGAAGCATGGAAAGAGTCCCCAAATAATGGCTCCCAAATGTTAGTAATGTCACCATTAGAACATGAATCCTTTAGCTAATTAGGGTGGAGGGGACAAGAATATGGAACACAAAGAAGTAAAGAAAAAAAAGGAAGAGACAGGTCACCCAACACAGTTGGCCAACCCTCCCTATACCTGACCATAGCCCTGCTAATCCTCCAGTTACTGACTTCCATTTCCCATGATGGAGCCTGGGCTGCTCCCTCCTCACTGGCCCTGGTTTCTCCCTCTGTATCAAGACTTATTCTAAACATAACCTCATCCACATTGGCTTCCCTGGGGCAGGTTGGCATAGAGGGAAAGCTCAAGTTTGTGGAGCCAGGCCAACCTGAGGTCACATCTTAGATCTATCCCTTCTAAGCAAATTAACTCTGGGTAAGTGACTGCTGATTCCTGAACTTCAGTCCCCTCTTACTCCTCCAAGTTTTGAAGAGTAAATGAGACAGCACATGTTAAGCTTAGTGTAGGACTTGGGACACAGTGAAAGAAGAGAAGGAGCAGAGGAGAGAACTGGGAGTCTTGGCCCATGTCATGAAGAGGAAATGAGAAAATCTCTATGCCGAGAATGCAGGGCTGTTCCCTACTCTCCTCCTTGCAGACCATGGGGAGATGGGCCTTGACCAAGGAGATCAGCCGGAGCAGGGGCGCTGGGAAGGGAACGCCAGAGCAGCTGAGGGCAGCACAAAGTCAGAGTGAGTTAGCACTGGTCCCAGGGGTTGCATGCGCAAGGCAGGCTTTTACAGAGATATCCAGGGAACAAGAAATAGCAGCAAGGAAGTTGGCCCATTAATAAATAAGAAGGCGGGAAATTAATGATGGTCTGAAAATGGCTGAGCTACTGAACTCATTCCTTAAATCTGTCTTTAACAAGAAAAATAAAGAAAAGAGATTTGGCCAATTAAGAGGTAATGAAGACATTGTAGAAATAGCATCTGACAAAACAAAAACACACATGGACACATGGGGGTGGGTAGGCTGAGTAAACATCCAATGGGCAATGGCCTTGATCTTCCCAGAGACAGAAGAAGGGTGGGAGCAGAGGGATCTCCCATGTACATGCAGGAAGAGGGGGAATCATCTCAGGACCTGGGAAGGGTGGTGAAGGACCAAGGATGAGGAAACTCCAATGTGGTCAGTCAACATCACCCACTCGACACTTTTCAAGAGCCTGGGTGCACATACAGTGAGCCAGGAGGGATGCTCCACTTCTCTGACACTGTCTTCTGTGAGGATGGGGCATGAAAGTAAGGAAACAGGCAATAAATGGGACAGAGAACAAGAGCAGATAGAGGTGATAGAAGGAGGCCCAGAGAGGTGCAGGGAAAAAGCAGAAGGGTTCTGCTCATAAATACAAAAAGGCTAGGCCCCAGACATATTTGGGGTGCTCCCTTTTAGGGGTTTTATGCCTGGAAAAGAATGAGAGGGGACCAGGGGGGAAGTGCATGGGAGGGAAGGTGAAAGTCAAGAGGAGAGATTTTCAGTCTAGAGGAGGGGAGGGCCAGGTAATAAAGGAAGCAGGAAAACTTGAGATGATGTTTAGGCAGGGCATCAGAAGGAGCTGGGTTGTGAGGTAGAAGGAAAAGGGGCTGCAGTGCTGAGTCCCAGGAAAAACACACTGCTTGCCACCCTGCCCTAGCTCTAGTTCTCTACCGACCTACTCAGGGAGCAGAATGGTAGCCTCAGTGACAGGTGGCAGGAAGGTAGAGGAGCCTTCGGAAATAAGCAAAGAGTCAGCTAGAAAGATGAGGGGGAGAAAAGCTCCAGAAAAGGGTCAGCTTTGCCATCACAGGGATGGTAAAAGGGTGAAGAGTCCAGGTGCTGCTCTGCATACCCTACCTTCTAAGGCCAGCGGTACAACAAGATTCAGTCCACCCACTCTCTTAAATGAATGGGGGAGGGCAGAGTGGATGCCTGGCTGGGTCATAGAGAAGGGAATCTAGACAAGAGTCCTTGGGATGATCTAGGCAGAGTGGAAAAAGATCAAAGAAGAAAGCGAGGGAGAGAGACTATAGAGTCCTCTCCCCTCCGACACTCAAATGAACAGGATCATATGGCTAGGAAGGGGACCCTTCCCCATTCTTTCCCAGGCCAGGATCCACCCTTACCTACAGCCCCTGGGGTCTACCTTTGGGCTAGTCCCTCTGTCCAGGGAAGCCAAGGGCCACAGCCCCATAAGGGCAGAAGGTGGTCTGACCCAGGAAACTCACCTTCTCCTGGGTCTGTCCAAATCTACTTCCAGGATTCAATGCAATCCAAAGTGACTGGTGGATAATAATACCAACACCATCTCAGGGTGGGTGGGTTGGTGGGAGGGAGGAGGTGAGGGCAGTGAAACTGCAGGAGAAAGAGAGGGCAGCCAGTGATGAATAGGGGCAAGCCAGAGCCTCGTTAGAGCGGGGTGTGGAGAGGATGGTGGCTGCAGGGATGAGCCCTGGGCCTGATTTATCATCTTCTGAGCTGATCTGAGCGAGAGGGGTTAAGTAGGGAGTTAATGAAATCCGCAGATGCTGCTAAATGGGAGGGGAGCTGGGAGCATCAAGGCTGGAGGGGATACCAGGCATGAGACAGGCAGGCAGGCTGGTCACTGAAGAAGGAGATCCATCTGGAAGGGAGAGAAGATCGATACATTCTAGCTAAGGGGGAAATTCTGTCAGAGTCTCTAAAATCTGGTTTTGGCAGGCCAAGGAGAAGGTGAGACAACAGGGGCCCCGGCTGAGGGATGTCCCCAGTCAAGCTTCACAGCCCTCTGCCCCAATCTCAACAGGCTTCAGCAAACATTCACTGGGCAGCCCCAAAGACAAGGAGGTAAATCAGACCAGGCCTCTGCCCTCTCTTCTCACAGACTGAGTGGTGAAACAAGTAACTACAGTTCACTGGGATAAGTGCTGTTGAGCAGCACAAAGAGGGAGCAATTAATTCTGACAGGGGAGAGCAGGGAGGTCAGGATGACATTAAAGCAAGACTTGAAAAATAAGGATTTTACCAGGCAGAAAGGGAAAAGAGGGGATTCTGGGCAGAAGGAACAGCATTAGCCAGGGCCAGGAAAAGCACACGGGAAGTTAAGGGAAAAAGAGCAGACCTGGAGGATATGCCTGTTCAGGAAAGGGGGTGAAAAGGGGAAATGGCCAGGAGGTCTGTGTGCTGCACCCCTGGGCTCAGCTGCGGTCAGCTGGCATCTGTGTGAGGCCCAAGCAGCAGGTCCAGTTTCTCTAGTGGTCTGACCCTGTGGGGCAGGCACAGGGCACCAGAGGCCTGGCCAAGGGCATTTTCTCTGCATGCCGACTGCAACCTCTGCCACCAACAGTAGACCAGGACCTCCATTACAAGGGTGCCATAAGGATTAAATAAAATCACCCGTATATATATAGCATTTGGCACAAAGCCTGGCATATAATAAGTGCTTAGTAAATATAAATCATTATTATTGTTGTTGTTACTATCCCCAGGCTGAGCCTGCTCCAGAGCTCTAACTGCAGCTCCAAAAGGTGCCCAGGGAATAGCAGGGGATAACTCAGTGGTCAGGTGGCTGCTTGATAGTAGAAAAGAGGGCCCACGAGGCAGGAAGTAAGCGGTGTCTCTGAGGGTGAGGCAGAAGAGGCTATGTCGATACCTTAGGAACCAGAGCCCTGAGAGGAGGAAGACTGGCCCACACTCTTCTGCCTAAGGCACTCTGAGATCTAGACTGCCAGCACCTCTGCCCATGTCCTGCAGGAGCGCCTCTCAGAAGCAGGAAAGGAGGGTGGCTGACATCTTCCTCAAGTCTTCAGAGCTATCCAAGGCAGAGGAGTGCATCCTGTCCTAGAGAGGCCCTCCCTTCTCTGCTCTTGTCCTCAGTAGCAGCCCTCCCCTGGCAGGAAAATCGTCCCTAAGGATAAAGTGACAAGACATCTGTTTCGTTCCTTTTCATTATGTAATAACTAGGTAGTCAGGGAATGTTTGTTGGATGGAGGACTGAATGAACTGGTAAAATCTTGACACTCTTCAGCACAGCATAGCCATAGCTAGGAAAACTCACCACACACACATGCCTACACACCCATACCTCTTCCCTCACTCCGTCTCATGGAAACTGGCATGAAAGAGAATGGACAATCATGTGGCTGTTTAAAGATAGGCCTTGGAATTAGACAGTCCTGTGATTCAGACTTTGCTCCACCACTCACCAGCTCTGGGGTCCTAAAGAAACTATTTAACTTTCCTAACTCTGTTTCCTCCTTTGTAAAATGGATACAATAATATCCATTGTGTGAATTAAACAAATAATTCATGTCAAGGGCTTAGAGCAGTTATCGAGTAACTTCCATACCAATAATTGGAACAGAAAACATCTTAATTCTCTCCTCTCCTCCACTCTGTATCCCTTCAGACTCTCCTGGTAAACCTGTCCTCTCCTTGCCCCTGCATGATTGCCTAGGCAGATACTATAACTATTCTTCAATAAAAACTGGGTTCTGTGGTTCACAAGTTATAACTAAGCAGACCCAGCAATGATACACGTGAAGATGGAATAGATACACCCGAGACTGAGCATGGGTAGGATGGGAGGACACAATCAAGCAGCAGAGTGGAATTCTGGACCCCATGTCATCTATCACTATTGTACCAGTGCCTCCCTCTGCTCACACCTAGTTTGCATGAGGATTCCTTATGAACAGCTGATATAACAAGGAAGAACCTTACCTTGGCTCATGGATGCATTGACTCAGTAGGTGGGTACAAGCTGAAAATGGACAATGGCTGTGCTGAAAGACAGTAGTGAGGGAAAATCCTTCTAATGGGCAGAGCCCTCATCACCTACTTTGTGTGGAAAGAGAAGTGGCTCAAGGTTAGAATGTAAATGTACTCACAGGCAGTGGTTTTTGCCTGGGCTGACTTGTCAAGGGCCTGGCAGGCTATGGATGAGAAGGGCTGAGTAATGGCAACTTAATGGATGTATGAGAAGGGGCACAAAGTTGGAGGTCTTTGTATCACAACTTTTGGTTGATTTCTTTTTAAGATTTCTTTTTATTTATTTCTCTCCCCTTCCCCACCCCCCTGTTGTCTGCTCTCTGTGTCCATTTGCTGTGTGTTCTTCTGTGTCCTTTTGCATTCTTGCCGGTGGCACCAGAAATTGGTGCCTCTTTTTGTTGTGCCATCTTGCTGCGTCAGTTCTCTGTGTGTGCGGTGCCACTCCTGGGCAGGCTGTGCTTTTTTCATGTAAGGCGGCTACCTTTGCGGGGGGTGCACTCCTTGTGCATGGGGCTCCCCTACACAGGGGACGCCCCTGCGTGGCACGGCACTCCTTGTACACATCAGCATTGCGCATGGGCCAGTTCACCACACAGGTCAGGAGGCCCTGAGTTTGAACCCTGAGCCTCCCATATGGTAGGCAAACACTCTATCAGTTGAGCCAAATCCACTTCCCTGTATCACACATTAATGTCCGCCAGAAAGCATTCACCATGGAAGAGGCATTAAAGTGTTAGGCAAAATGATGCATCCAGTTAACATCATCGGTCAGTCTCTGTCATTGGTTACCTCAGTGCTGACAAAATGAGCACATAGATGTAGTCATGATGGCAGGGATGGATGGAAGTTATTCATGGGCCCAAAAAGTACAGATTCCCAGTTAAAAAGAATGATCTAGCTGTTGCTACTCTTGAATATTCAACGTGACAACAATGGAAACCAATGCTGAGACCCCAATATGGCACCATCCTTCAAGAAGACCAACTAGTCAGTTGGTAGAAATTGCCTATATTGGGTCCTTTCATCCTGGAAGAAGCAGAAATTCTTTTTGACAGGAATAGATGTATATTCTGGTTACCGTTTTGCCTTTCCTGCCTGCAGGCCTTAGCCATCACCACTATCTGAAGGCTTACAGGGTTGTTTGCTCCATGCCACATAACATTCACCATGTTGGACCCAGGGGCTCACTTTATAGCAATTGAAGTGTGCGAGAGAGTCCCTAACATGGGATCCATTGGTTGTATCACAGCTACCCCACCCAGAAGCTGCCAGCCTAATTGTGTAAATGGACTGGCTTTTTGAAGGCACACCTGAAACACCAGTTAGGAAGTGATATTTTATGAGAATGGGGTACCATCTTCTTGGATACTGGTTCTTAGCTTGGAGCAGTTTTGTCCCCTGCAGGAAGTTTGCAATGTCTGGAGACATTTTTGATTGCAACGACCTGGTTCACGAGTGGGGAATGGGGAGGAGGCCAGGGATGTGCATCTTGTTTTCAACCTTCTGAGGGGATATCCAGGCAGAGCACAGGAGAGAGTACACTGACCATGGTCAAGGATTCTGTAAGTTACAATACAGAATCTATCTAAGCCAATCTTTTTTTTTTTTTTTTTTTTAAGATTTATGTATTTATTTAATTTCCCCACCCTTCCCTGGTTGTCTGTTCTTGGTGTCTATTTGCTGCGTCTTGTTTCTTTGTCCGCTTCTGTTGTCGTCAGCGGCACGGGAAGTGTGGGCGGCGCCATTCCTGGGCAGGCTGCTCTTTCTTTTCACGCTGGGCGGCTTTCCTCACGGGCGCACTCCTTGCGCGTGGGGGCTCCCCCACGCGGGGGACACCCTTGCGTGGCATGGCACTCCTTGCGCGCATCAGCACTGCGCATGGCCAGCTCCACACGGGTCAAGGAGGCCCGGGGTTTGAACCGCGGACCTCCCATATGGTAGACGGACGCCCTAACCACTGGGCCAAAGTCCGTTTCCCTCTAAGCCAATCTTAATACAGCTAGCATGGAGAAGCCATCTGATCACCACTGCTAAGCACACAGGGATCAGTAAGAGGATAGAGATGGCGAAAAATGTCTATGCATTTACGTGAATGCAGACATGTATGGGTTGGAGAGTCATTGAGGGCCGAGCAAGGTCTAGCCTCACCCTCTTGAGTCCTGCTCAAGACCAGCATACACACGGGGACTGAGAGCTGGTAGAGGTGAGGTTCTTCTTCAGGACCTACTTAACCAGGAAAGGCTCCCATGGAAGAGATCATGAAAAAGTTTCAGAAAAGGAATGAGAGTGGCTGCTTTGGCTGAGGGTAGGTTGAGGCTGCAGGAGGATGATTAGCAGGGACAAGGAATAGAGCGAGCAGAGGGAAGATGGAGTCACTGCTGCCAGCTGGGCCATTGGCAGTCTGGGCAAAGAGCAAGGAGAGATCTCCTGTCCACCGGAGCACCATGGTGGCTTGTGCTGGGGGCCAGAAGCTCCCTTCAGGGCTTTCTGGGGCAATCCTGCCAGGCCCCTTGATTCCCTCCAGGTGCTCAGAGGCTCCAGGGAGTCCCCTTTACTGTGGACAGCAGCTGGTGGGTTTGAGGCACGCACGTCAAGGGAGGAGCCTCTAACCAGAAGATCAATTTTCTCCTTTCCCGGCTAATTCAACTCTGCGTTTCCTTTGAGGAAATAGTGGTGCCTCAAGCACCGCCAGGGGGCACTAGGGCCTCTAAGACACTGGGGGCCAAGGAAAATGACATTCTGGGAATGGAGGCCCCGGGTCCAGGAGCTGAGCCCCCTGCGGCAGCCCACTCCAGCAGGCAAACCAGGGAGACTATGCTGCTGGCTTATCTAACAAGAAATGAGGGGACTGGGCCAAAGAGCCCTATTTCTGTCCAGCCCTACACTACTTGCCATAAAATTAAATGATCACAATGAGTGCATTAATTACCTGACACGAAAGCTTTAACATAACAAAATTATTAGCCATTCTAGATTTAGTGTTTGTACAGCACTTTATATTTGCAAGGGCGTTGCAATAACTTACCCTGCTGAGGGTGCATTTGGGGCCCAGAACGACAACCTGAAGGGTTTCTTCTGGCCAACAGCTGTCTGGCCTCTGCCACAGCTGGTCACCAGCACTTCTTGCCTGCACTGTCTGGTTTTCTTCTTCTCCAGCTGCCGCCTGGCATCTCCTCCTGCCGCTCCCTCACCTGTCCTCTGAATCCCTTTCATCTCAGAGAGCCATGAGATGATTGCTTCACTCGCATGCAGGTTGCTTACCTGATCCTGTGTCAGAATTAAAGGGCTCCAGGGTGGCGGATGTCTGTGGCTGCAAGTATGGGTGCATGATGGATGCGTCTGAGTTTGGGGCCTGATGTTACTCAAACTTCCCAGGAATTGACCATATCCCATCAAGCCACTTAGAGAATGTTCACTGTACCCTTAACAGAGCATGCCCTTGGGGGACATGGTACTACGGCCTTACCACTGTATAGATATCTGGGATATCATAGGAAGACTCACTTGTAAAACTAGTTGGAGTTGGCTTGGGTGTGAAATCTGCTTCCCAGGCAGAAAGATCAAAAGCCCACTTGATGGATGTCTGTGTACCCAGCTATTCTTGCTTGCTTTCATCTTCCTTCCAGAAAGAGGAGTAAACATTCAGCTAGTGAGCGCTGCAGGTGTTCCCTTGAGGAGTGGAAAGGAATATCACTGAGAGCAGACAAGACCACCAATGAAGGTGTCCCCAGGAAAACCAGGGGTCACAGGGAGGAGCAAAACAAAGGGCATTTGCAGCGGCATTTCCAGAATTTCTGTCAGATGGTCTTCAGGGCAGCAGCAATTTGGTTGGAAGGCAGCTGGGGGACTTATTTTGAAGCTACATTTGCATAACTTGATGATACAGATCACTAAAGTTTCCCATCATGCTTTTAGTCATATTTTATAAAAGTTGGGGAGACATCAGTGTTCCATATAACGTTTACTATGTGCATGCTGTAGAGGTTAAGGAGAGAACTCTGGAGCTGGGTTTCTTGGGTTCGAATCCCAGTCTCACCATTAACCACCCGGGTAGACAAGGGCTTTAGTGTCATGGTGCCTTAGTTTCTTCATCTATAAAATGGAGATAACTATAGTATCTATCTCACCACCGCCTTGCTGTGAAGATTAAATGAGTTAATCCATATATAAAGTGTTTAGCACATAGTAAATGCTCCTTAGGTATTAGCTACTGCTGTTTATTGGGGACTTGGGAGGAGAGAAGGGAGTTTTACCTATGGTCCCCACACTGGATATTTGGGAGTAAATTTCCAAGCCATTCAAGGTGAGGGGGAAGAGAGAAGAGAGAGTCAAGATTTAGGTTGGGAGTGATGTGTGTGGTGGGATGCTGAGAAGACTCCTGGGAATGTCCAGAGAATTCCACCTCCAAAAGGGCTGTGGCAGGGCAAGGGTTGAAGTCCAGGGTGAACAAGGACGTTCACCCTAGTGCTGTAAGTGGTGGGGGCAACCCATCACCCTCCTTGACTGGACTACATGTCCAAGAGCAGGGAGGAAAATGCAGTATTCTCTTGCCTTTCCCCTTCAAAACACAATTGGAGGACACCTACAGAAGGCAGTTCAGAGGGAGAAAGAAGGTTGGGAGAGATGGAGGCTGAGGCCAGGGAAAGCAGTGAGTGGAGGGGCTGCAGGCCCTGCCTCCGGGGCAAGGATATCAGCAGGGGTAGTCTGGCCCCTACTGAGCAAGGAGCAAGGCACTCCACCACCCACCCCTCACCCCTGTCCTGTCCCGGGCCCCTCCGTCCTCTCCCCACCCTTCTCTTGCCCCCCAGACCCTCCACCTGGGAAGGGAGCTGCAGCCACTCCAGGGGAAGGGGACAGTGACCAGGAGGATTGGGAACAAGTCAGACTCCTGGACCCTGGCCCAAACAAGTAACCGGGTGGGTATGAACAGCACCCACAAGGAAACCCAGATCCTGGCTAGGTCCCAGGAAGACCCAGGCCCACAGATTTGGGGACCCGAGGCACTTCAACCCATATCTCCATCTTCAATGAGTGTGCCCCTGAAAGACTCTTCCATTAACAAGCCCATTTGAGATTCTGTCTTTTGTGGTTGTCACCAGGAAAATGATGTTCTCTGTGTGGAAGAAGAGCTGAGTCTAGAGCTTTGCTATGAGAGTCTTCTAGACCCTGGATGAGATGACCACATCAGCCCCAGCTCCTCACCCCATCTCCCAAGCAGAGTAGGCTCACCCACCAAGTACGCCAACAAGAAACCCAGAGGTGGGGCCCAACCAAAGTCGTGCACCTATTTTCCTCGGAACAGCATTTTCAGGGAGACTCTGGAGGAAAGTGGACTTAGAAAACTACTGACCCTACTACTTAAGGCAATCCTCTAGTCTAGAGGTCTTCAAAGATGATTCTTTAGAACAAGAAGAAAATATTAGAACTACAATATTTTTTTAATGTAAAAAGAAAGAATTTACATTTTATTGGTATTTATCATATACATGGAGACTGGTACCCTCACTTGGTAAGACACTAGATCACTGGCATGTAGGGGACACAATGTGTCCTGGAGTGGAGACAGGGAACTCAACAACATGGGGGGTTGACATTGGTGCTGTGACATATTGTGGTTAGCACATACCCAATGTAAGTGACTCACCAATTTTATGAGCTAGTTTTAGTCATAGACTGGACAAATGGTTTAAAAAGATTCCTGCAAAGAAACTATGACTTGAAAATAGTACAAAAAAAAAATGCAAGCACAAGTAATCACTTCTACTCCTAGTTGGAGCTCTCTTTTTTTTTTAAGGATATATATTTTTTATTTGTTTCTCTCCACCTCTTTGTTGTTTTTCACCTTCCTTGTTTCTTTAGAGGAACTGGGAGCTGAACCCAGGACCTCTGATGTGGGAGGGAGGTACCTAATCTCTTGAGCCACCCCCACTTCCCACTTTGTTGAATCTCTCATTCTGTTTTTCCTTCCCACCTCTCTTGTTGCGTCATCATGTTGCTTCAGCTTGCCATGCCTGACGTCACTCCAGCTTGCTGTCTTCTTTAGGAGGCACCAGGATCCAAACCAGCAACTTCCTATGTGGTAGGCAGGAACCGAGTTTCCTGAACCACATCCACTTCCTCTAGGAGCTCTTTTTAAACCATATTATCAGAGAAAAACAATTACAAGCTAATCAGATCTGACACGAAGTCAGCAATTTTTTTTTCAAGTTGTTAAGAAGAGTGTTTGAAATGTGGATTTGTAACACAGAGTATCCACCACTACAAGCAAGACAGTTCCATCCATCTGCCCCATGGGAATCTCAGCCCCCTCTCAATCAGAAAAAGAGTGGGCATCACCATCTCCAAATCTCTCAATATTGAGAAATGAACAAATAAATATAAGGGGAGAATGCAACTACGGACTATGGAAGACTTACTATTCTAGCAATGGAAGAACTTGTAGCAGTGATATAAAGGCAGTGGCACCCGAGGTTCTGAGGGGAAGAAGGAAGAATAGGTGTAACATGGGACATTTTGGAAACATTGGAATTGTTCTGCATGATATGGCAATGACAGATACAAGTCCTTATACATTTTGTCAAAACCTATAAAATTGTGGGGTGCAAAGTATAAACTATAGGGAAGCAGACGTGGCTCAACTGATAAAGCATTTGTCCACCCTATGGAGGGTCCAGGGTTTGATCCCCAGGGCCTCCTGACCCATGTGATGAGCTGACCCACCCACAGTGTTGCTGCCTGCAAGGAGTGCTGTGCCCTGCAGGGGCGCCCTCGCGTAGGGGAGCCCCACACTCAAGGTGTGTGTACCGCAAGGAGAGCCACCCCGCATGAAAAAAGCACAGCCCACCCAGAAGTGACACTGTACACACGGAGAGCTGACACAGCAAGGAGATGCAACAAAAAAGAGATGCAGATTCCCAGTGCCACCTGATAATGCAAGCGAATGCAGAAGAACACACAGCAAATGGACAAAGAGAGCAGACAACGGCAGGGAAGGGGAGAGAAATAAATAAAATAAATCTTAAAAAAAAAAAAAGTATAAACTTTAGACCATGGTTAGCAGCAATGCTTCAATATGTGTTCATCAATTGTAACAAATTTACCACACTAATGAAAGATGTTGTTAAAGGGGGAAGTGGGGGAGGGGAGTATATGGGAATATATATATTTTTAGGAGTTACAGGGATTGGACCCAGGACCTCTTACATGGGAAGCAGACACTCAACTGCTCAGCTACATCTGCTCCCCCATTTTTGATGTAACATTTATGAAATCTAAAGCTTCTTTAGGGAAGCAGACTTGTCCCAGGGGTTAGGGCGTCCGTCTACCACATGGGAGGTCCGCGGTTCAAACCCCGGGCCTCCTTGACACGTGTGGAGCTGTGCTGATGCGCGCAAGCAGTACCCTGCCACGCAGGGGTGTTCCCAGCATAGGGGAGTGTGCCCCATAAGGAGAGCTGCCCAGTGCGAAAGAAAGTGCAGCCTGCCCAGGAATGGTGCCGCACACACGGAGAGCTGACACAACAAGATGACGCAACAAAAAGAAACAGATTCCCATGCCACTGACAACAGAAGCTGACAAAGAGAACATGCAGCAAATGGACACAGAGAACAGACAACTGGGGGGAGGGGGGGCGGGGGCGGGGGCAGAGAAGGGGAGAGAAATAAATAAATAAAATAAATCTTTTTTAAAAAAAGCTTCTTTAAAAATAAAAAAAATTAAAAATAAATATGGATTTATATGCATTATTTTGAATTCTGCCCTAAGTTTGTATTATACCTTGAAATCTTAGGGAATCTTGATAATATATAAATAAATATACATATATTGGAGGAATTAGTGCTTATAATTTTTTTACTGATAGGGATGCATGGTCAAAATACTTGGAGACTATTACAAACTATTTTTAGCTTATCTATGGCTCAGGTTTCTTCATCATAAAATGAAAATTTTTTTTCCAGAAAAATGATAAAGTAAAACTTAATTTCTCTTAATTTATCATATATTAGTTGCCAGCTATCTTGTTCTAGCTATGGAGTTTGTGCACGTTTCTTAAAAATTCTGTGAACCTCACTTTGCTTATCTGTAAATCATCACAGAGTTGTTATAAGGATTCTACACAAAATGTTTTATATTTTTGTATATGATTATATAAAAATGTTTAAATGGTTTATATTGCTGCAAAAAAGACATTGCAAGGGCAAATTAATAGAATAAACAAAATTTTAGCTTTTTTTTTAAAAATACCTGAAAGTACTAATTCACTTAAATTGTTACGTTGACTGAAATTGGTCACTTAACAAGCATGTTTTGAACACCTCCATGCCAGGTTCTGGGCCAAGTGCTAGGGATACAGAGATGAATTTGTTATAGACCCTGCAGTCCAGAATCTGGAGCTGGCTTTGTCTAGATTACTGCCACAGCTTCCTAACGAGTCTCCCTGTCTTCATTTCCCCCCACTATTCCCTGGCTCCAGCTTTCACCTTCATGTGACTGACAAATCAGTCTTCCTCATCACTTCCATCATATATTTCATGCCTAAAATCCTTGGAAAACTCTCTTGTGCTATACAATTTTTCCACTGTTATATGCCATTTTGTAGTGTTCAATAATTTTTTTCCAAGTTAGTCTTCTCTTCCCAGTTAAAACTGTTGTAATTAGTACTTAGTACTTACAAATAAGGAAAATAAGGTTGCCCTTGAGAGAATTTAGCTTAATCAACAGGTGATGAAAGAAACCTAATGTCTTCTAGACCCTTGGGAACAGCTATTCAACTACTAATCAGTAACATTAACACATCTTAAGAAAGCAAGCTTCAGTTATGGTTGCAAGAGGAAAGCCAGAGAGATAAACTTGAGCTGAATGTGTCTAGCACTGTCCAGGAGAGAAAGATATTGGAGACATGGGAATTTGAGCATTTCAATCATTAGTCTTCAGAAGTATTTCCTCCAGGAGGAGGGGAAGTCCTTCACCATTGCAGGTAGAACTTCTCTAGTCGAGATACTCAGTGTTCTTCACATATTTGATCTCCTGGATGAAATATTCTCCTAGCTTATCCACATCCTTTTATACTCATTCTGTGATCACCTTCAGGGTATTGCTTTACTGTTTCCACTTTCCAGCTACCTCCAGACTGTAAAAAGGGTGACTTTAATAGGGTCTCAAGCATTCTGGTCAATGGAAAGTTGTATCTCCAAAGTAACTTTATCAACTGGTATTCTTTATACTTTTCAAATTATTTGATGTGTCTGAACATCTGAATCATACAATCTTAGTTTATGTGAGAAACTAAAGGGGAAGAATATATTGGAGAATTTTTTAAAAATCTTTTGGTTGACAATGGATGTAGCTCAAGTGGTTGAGTGACTGCTTCCACATGGGAAGTACTGGGTTCAGTTTCCAGTGCCTCCTAAAAAAAAAAAAAAAAAAAAAGCAAAATAAGTGAAAAAAACAACTCAGGGAGCTGATGTGGCTCAGTGGTTGAACACCGGCTTCTCACATATGAGGTCCAGCGTTCAATCTCTGGCCCCCAATACCGGTACTGAAAAAAAAAAAAAAATCTGTGATTGAAATGGTCCTTCTAAGAAAGGCATAAAATCTAGAAGCTGTAAAGGAAAAAAATGTAACAAAATAAAAATGCAAAACTTCTAAACAATGGAAAACACCAAAAACAAATTTGAAAGATATGATAGACTACAATCACATATTTGTAACATATATAAGATATAAAGGATTAATATCCACAACATATGAAGAATACATAATAATGAGTAAGAAAAAGACAACCTAACAGAAAAATGTACAATAAATTGGGAAATTTGCAGAAAATACATCCAATATTGTTGCCTAATAAGCATTGAGAATATGGTTCAACTTCACTTTTAACTAAAGGAATTCCATTAAAATAGCAGTGATATAGCCCTTCTGTAAGACTGATGAAAATTTCAAAAGACGGGTATATCATTGCTGTTTAATTGAAAGATTGATTGCGTTTCTAATATAATTGACAAGAGTGGGAGGGGAAACATAATATCTAGTACTGTTAATGGGATATACATAAATACAGCTCCTTTTAGAGGATCATTTGGAAGTATCTATCAAAATGTGACTCTTGCTTTTATACTTAAAGGGCACATTGACTAAGAATAAAATTCATGTTTTGCATTCTCATCCTTTCAGAACCTTGAAGTCATTGCTCCATTGATTTTCTGGTGCTCAGTTACTTCAGTTCTTTTACCCCTTCTCCATTCATTTCTTTGTTGGTTTGACTTCATCTTAAGCAGTTAAGTTTCCCTTCTCCCAGGAAGGGAGCATATGCTTTATTCTCTAAGTCCTTGCTTCTTTGAGAAAGTCTGTCTTTTGTTTGTAGTGTAAATAACAGCTTGACGAGGTAGAATATTCTTGGGCTCACTTTATTTCCCATGAAACTCTGTAACCATGGGATGCTGCTGAGGAGAAGTCTGAGGCCGGCCAGATTCTCCCTTCTTTTAAGGGACCTGCTTTTTCTGCCTGGATGCCTGAGGAATTCCTTCTTCATCTTTACAGTTGAAATGCTTAATCAGGATGTGTCTCGGTTTCAGTTGTTCAGTATCAGTTTTTCTTGGAACACAGTGTTTTCTTTTGTTATATAGCAAAATATTTTTCCTTTTTAATTTGCTCTTAAATTGGATTCTTCAAGGACACTGATTTTCTTTTGGCTATATCATTTTTATGTATCATCCATCTTTTTTTTTTTTTTTGGTTTGTTTTTTTACAATGAGGTTGTTTGAATCAGGAAAGTTCCAAATAAGGTTTATCTATTACCATTATTTATATAACTCTAAGGGCTCTTTTAATCTATAGGTTCCTCTACCTTCTGCCTCTCTTTTTTTCCCCCTCTTGCAATTTATTTTTTTATTTTATTTTTTTAAAGATTTATTTATTTATTTAATTCCCCCCCTCCCCCGGTTGTCTGTTCTCTGTGTCTAAATTTGTTGCGTCTTGTTTCTTTGTCTGCTTCTGTTGTCCTCAGCGGCTCGGAAGTGTGGGCGGCACCATTCCTGGGCAGGCTGCACTTTTGCGCTGGGCGGCTCTCCTTACGGGCGCACTCCTTGCGCGTGGGGCTCCCCTACACGGGGGACACCCCTGCGTGGCAGGGCACTCCTTGCGCGCATCAGCACTGCGCATGGGCCAGCTCCACACAGGTCAAGGAGGCCTGGGGTTTGAACCGCGGACCTCCCATGTGGTAGACGGACGCCCTAACCACTGGGCCAAGTCTGTTTCCCCATCTTTTTTTTTAATCTCATCAATTTTTTTTAGAAAATTGACTTTTCTATCTGATTCACTATGATTAATCCAAGATTTTCTTTCATGCCAGCAACTTTAAGGCATATATATGTTGCTCCTTGCTGTTTGGATTTATTTGTAGGTTCTGCGATAGTGTTGTTTGAGTCTATTGTTTTCTCTTCTCTACAATATGTCTTTTCATCTCAGTCTGTTCTTTCATCACATTGTCTTTGAGTTCTTTTATTTAATTTGTGTTTTTAAAAAGTTCTTCTTCAGCAGGAGCATTTTTGGCAATATTCTTTTCCTCTGATTATATTTTTCTCAACACTGCAAACTTCATCTATTTTTGCATGTCATATTCCTTTCTGTCTTTGTTCCTTTTTCTTTTTCATGTACATATTTATCGTGCTGATGTTGTGGAGGAATTCCTTCTTAGTACTCATCCAACCTCATTTAGCCCAGGGAGTAGACACATATCCAAGCAAGGAGGCCAAACAGAGATTGATAAATGGATATCTCTTGTTTCTTTTCCTTCCTTCCTTCCTTCCTTCCTTCCTTCCTTCCTTCCTTCCTTCCTTCCTTCCTTCCTTCCTTCCTTCCTTCCTTCCTTTCTTTCTTTCTCTTTCTCTTTCTCTCTTTCTCTCTTTCTTTCTTTCTTTCTTTCTTTCTCATGTTATTGATTTGCTTTAGAAACAGCAGGAGAGTATTTTATAAGATACTAGGTGTATTAGTCTGCCAAAGGGGTGCTGATACAAAATATCAGAAACTGGTTGGTTTTCATAAAGGATATTTATTTGGGGTAGTTGCTTACAGATTCCAGGCCATAAAGCATAAGTTACTTCCCTCACCAAAGTCTATTTTCACATGTTGGGGCAAGATAGCTGCCAGTGGCTGTGAGGGTTCAGGCTTCCTGGGTTCTTCTCTTCCAGGATGCTTCTCTCTGGGTTCAGGGTTCCTCTCTTCCCAGGGCTTACTTCTTCCTGGGCTCAGGGTTCCTCTCTTCCTGGGGTTGGCTTCTCTTTCCTCTATGAGCTTACTTCCCGGGACTGCAGGTTAAGGTTTCAGCATCAAACTCCAACATCAAAACTCCAACATCAAAAACCCTCAACTCTGTCCTTTGCCATGCCTTTTGTCTGTGAGTCCCCATCCACCAAGGGGAGGGGACTCAACACCCTAATGACATGGCCCAATCAAAGCCCTAATCATAACTTAATCATGCCCAGGTACAGATCAGATTACAAACATTATTCAGTATCTATTTGGAATTCTTAACCATATCAAACTGCTAGTGATTATAGCAGTCATAGCAGCTAAGCATTCCCTCTTCCTCACTTTTTGTCCTCAGGCTACAGAAATGTAGACTACCCTAATCCCCTCAGTTCAAAGATGACCTCCTCAGAGGAGCTTTCTCTGTCTGTTCTTTCTAATCCCTCCACACTCTCTAGTTACCTAGTTCAATTACAGTACCTTTTTTTTTTAGGTATCAGGGCTGTGGGATCTAGTATATGGGAAGCAGGCACTCAACCACCTGAACCACATCTGCTTCTCCAGTACTTCTCTGACCCTTGGAATGTAAACTCCATGGAAAAAGGGATCTTGGCTCTTTTTTTTTTTTGAGGGACCAAAAAACCCGGATTAAACCCGGGACCTTGTATATGGGAAGCCAGTGCTCAACACACTGAGCCACATTGACTTCCCTGAGTTGATTTTTTCATTTGTTTGCTTGTTGTTTGCTTTTTGTTTTTAGGAGGCACCAGGGATTGAACCCAGGACCGTCCATGTAGGAAGCAGGTATTCAACTGCTTGAGCCACATCTATTCCCCATTGCTCTCTTTTTAGAATTCTATATATTCCAAACATCAAGAATAGGGTCAAAGAACATCATTGCTGTTTTGATAAATATCTACTTCCAATTTTATTATAAATTATGCAATGAACATTCCTAGCATTCATCTTTTTGCATCATTTGAATGACCTCCTTGGAGTGAATTTCTGGAAGCGGGGCTACTATATCAAGAGGTACACCCTTTTTATATTATGTTACCCATTGCCAAACTATTTCCAGAAAGGTGGTTCAAATTTATACTCCCACCAGAAGTGCAGGTGTGCCCATTTTCCTTACCTACAGTGAATTTAGTCAATCTATAGATGTGCCAACCTATAGATGAAATATAACTCATTGTTTTAGTTGTATTTCTTCTTAAGGTTATTAGCCATTTGTCGTTCTTACTTTGCAAATTGTTCATGCAGTATGACCTTTTTCTATTGATATGTTAATTTTTTCTTGTTGATTTATGAGAAGTAATTATATATTTGTTATTACCTCTCTTAAATTAAGTATTATAAATATTTCCCTATTTATTATTTGTCTTTGATCTTATTTATGGCCTTACTAGTTTTGCAGAAGTTTTACATTTGTGTGTGGTTAATATTTCCCCTTTATGGCCTGTGGCTTTCGAGACATGGTTAGAAAGACTTTCTTCACCCCATAATTACAATATTTACCCATGATTCTTCAAGTATTTTTATGGTTTCATTTTTTCTTTTAGGTCTAGATAGTGAGGTAGGGATAGAACTTTATATTTTCTAAAAGGCTAGACAATTAGTCCAAAATACTAAATTATTCAACTTATCTTTACTGATTAACATTTATTGACCATTTACAGTGGGCCAGGTGTTTACTAATTCCTTCACATACCTAATTTTACTTAATCATTACATCAGATTTGCATTAAAACAATAACAAAAATATGTACCAAGCCCATCCAATGGGGAAAGAATAGTTTCTTCAACAAATGGTGGTAGAACAACTGGATTTCCAGTGCAGAATAATTAAGTTGGACCTCTACCTCTCACCATACATGAAGATTAACTCAAAATGAACCAAAAACTTAAATATAAAAACTAAAACCATAAAACTCTTAGAAGGAAACATAAAGTTAAATCTTCATGATCTTGGATTCAGCAATGGATTCTTAGATATGACACCAAAAGTATGAGCAACAGAAGAAAAACTAGATAAATTGGATTTCATTAAAAATAAAACTTTTTATTTGCAGCTAACACAATTATCAAGAAAGTGAAAAGACAACCTATAGAATGGGAGAAAATATTTGCAAATCTTATGTCTCGTAAGGATTTACTGTCCAGAAAATATAAAGAACTTATCCAACTCAATAACAGGAAGACAAACAACCCAATTAAAAAGTGGGTAAAGGACTTGAATGATACTTCTCCAAAGAAGATATGCAAATGGCCAATAAGTACATGAAAAGATGGCTGGAGAACTAAGATCCGGCCTCCTTTGCTGTCAGTTTTTAGGTAAATACAAATCAAAACCACAATAAGAGACTGCTTCATACCCCTTAAGAATGGTATCATGAAAGAAAAAAAAAAAAAGAAAATAACAAGTGTTAATGAGGATGTAGAGAAATTGGAACCCTTTTGCATTGCTGGTAGGACTGTAAAATGGTGCAGCTCTTGTGAAAAACAGTTCAACCATTTCTCAAAAAGTTAAGCATAGAATTACCATATGATCCACCAATTCCATTCCATGGGTACATATACCCAAAAGAATTTAAAGTATGGACGCAAACAGAAACTTGTTTACTGATGTTCATAGCAGCAATATTTACACTAGCCAAAAGGTGGAAACAACCCAAGTGTTCATCAACAGATGAATGGATAAACAAAATGTGGTATATACATACAATACATACAAATTATAATGAAGTTCTGCTATCTGCTACAATGTGGGTGAACCTTGAAAACATTATGGTAAGTGAAATATATCAGACACAAAAGGACAAATATTGTGTGAGTCCACTTCCAGTGAAATATCTAGAATAGACAAATTCATAGGTAGATTCAAAGTTACCAGGGGCTGGGGGTGGTGGGTAACTGGGGAGTTGTTGCTTTGTGGATACAGAGTTTCTGGTTGGAGTGATGAAAAGTTTTAGAAGGCAATAGTGGCAATGGTTGCACAATGTTGGAAATACAGTTAACACCATTGAATTGTATGCTTAAAAATGGTTAAAATGGGAATGGGTATAGCTCAGTGGTTGAGTGCATGCTTCACATGTATGCGGTCCCAGGTTCAGTCCTTAGTACATCCTAAAAAAAATAAATAAATAAAAATAAAGAAGGTTGAAATAGCAAAATTTGTCTTATATATATTTTTACCACATTTTTTAAAAATCACAGTCTATCTTCATTGTGGAAGATAGATTGGAGGGGGAAAAGAATGATTGCAAGGAGACCAGCTATTTAACTGATCCAGGCAAGTGGCTCCTTTGATGCTGTGTATTCCAGTACCTTTTAATGTATGGCACATGACAGATATTGACTAAATACTTGCTATTACTTGGACCAGGGAGGTGGCAATAGAGGTTGACAAAAGTGGACAAAATTTTGTTATCAAAGATTTATTTATTTTTTCCCCTCCTCAGCTCCTGCCCTACTGTTTTTGCTGTCTGGGCCCATTCACTGTGTGATCTTCTGTATCTATTTCTCTTTTTGTCTTCTCTTCTCATCTTTCTCCTCTAGGATTCAGAGGGATTCAATCCTGGGGACCTCTGATGTGGAGAGAGGTCCCCTGTCAATTGTGCCACCTCAGTTCCTGGTCTCTCTGTGCTTCACTTTGACTCTCCCCTTCATCTCTCTTGCTGGGTCATCATCCTGCTGTGTGACTCACTTGTGCAGGCACTGGCTCAACATGCAGGCACTCACATGGGCACTTGGCTCACAGACACTCGCATACTCGCATAGGCACTCAGCTCACTGCATGGGCACTGGCTCACCATGCAGGCACACTTTCTTCTCTTCTTTTTTACCAGGAGGTCCCAGGGATCAAACCTGGGTCCTCCCATATGGTAGGCAGAAGCCTAAACACTTGAGCTACATCTGCTTCCCAGTGGGTAAATTTTGAGAAATAGTTTGGAGCTAGAACTGACAGATCTTAATGATTATTTAAATACGAGGGGATATGAGAGAGGAAAATGTCAAAGATGCCTCAGATTTCTGGAAGGAACAGATTTAATATGGAAGGGTTATGTTTACTTTCGAACATGCTGAGTTGGAGGTACCTGGGAGATATCCATTTGAAAATGTCAGGTAGGCAGTTATCACTCTGGAACTCCGACAACAAGGCTGAACTCAAGGCATAAAATTGAGAAGCATGTGAATACTGATAGTAATTGGAGCGATGGGAATAACTGAGATTATTTAAGGAACAGGTATAAAATAAAAAGAGAAGTGCTCCTAGGACACTGAGAAACTCTGATATATAGACGTTTAGCTGATGAGGAGGGGCTAGTAAAAATGCTTATGAAAGGACTGTCAGAGAAATAAAAGGAACCAGGAGAGTGTGGTGTCTTAGAAGACAAGGAAAGAATGTATTCAGGGAGAGAGTTTAGGGTAATTGTGAGAGAGTGAATAGAATGATGGATCACTGGTTCTAAATTGGATAAATAGGAAAATAAAAACAGGAAGTGGGTAATAGAAAGTGAAGGGGTCAATAAATTGATATTCAAATGAAAGGAAAGAACAGTTGCAGTTGGGCTAGTTTAATAAGCAAGAAGAAAAAGTGGTTGTGGTCAGTAAGTGAATGATTAGTGATTGAATTAGTGATTTTAGAAGTGGAGGAATTTCAGGTGATGATGTCAAGGTCCAGGGAATGACTGTGGGGGTAAGTGGTAGAAGACATTGGAGACAAGCTGGGTCTTTAATGAAGACTCTGAAGTCCTTAGAATGATAGCAGGATTTGTAGTACAAGAGAAGGTAGTAAGTCAAGTGTCAATAGGAACAAACAGGAGGTAGGTAGATTACAGTGACCAATCAGGGAGAGGGTAGCAGGGCTTTTTTATAAAGAGATGGAGGAGCAGTGGGCTCCAAGTAACACTGGAGAGCGTCCTCATCACCCGGCACCACATGGGTATGAGAATATGAGCAGACTTCACTTGAGAGATTCAGGGAAAGTGGCACAGAGAGGACCACGTTTAGATAAAGTCCAAGGTAGAAGGAATATTCAGGGAAGTGATTGAAGGTGTGGGGGGCTAACATTCCAGAGGGCAAATAGAAGGTTTTGGCAGGGGAGAAGTGGGGGATTGGATTAGGTTTAAGGAACTATGAAGCATTTTGGGGATGACAATTCCATAGAGGATACATATGGGAAGGGAGGAGGTGCTTACCTTTTGGGCTTTGACCTATGAAAACAGGAATGAAGCTTGGTGTGTTTGGTCCCAGTCAATCCTTGGAAAACAGTGGACACGAAGGTTTAATAAAAAATCAGCCACAGTCCAGAAGGTCCTGCAAGTATTTCTTTTCATGCAGACTTATGTAGTCATAATAGATGCAGGAGAGGATAGCAGTAGAGAGCAAAAAGAAGCTTGAGGCCCAAGGTTCTTTGAGGGGAAGAATGAGGAGAGATCCTAAGCAGATTGGGTTAGGCTCAGCATCCACTGGCATCTTGTTTAATGGGGGGTTGGAGGTCTTGGTGCTTGTACCTTGAGATGGGGTGTGTGTAAGAGAAGGGACTTAAGTCGTGGCCCAGGAATCCTGAGTCTCCATCTACAGGGAAAGATACAGTTTAGAACTATTTCCATTGTAGCACATTTAAAATATTTATCCTCCAAGTATAGAAATAATGCCTAACATATTATTTAAAAATGTTTTTACTTGTTTTTGCAGGCTCAGATTTTTTAAATGATTTGGGCTACTTTGCTCCAAATTCCATGCTTATTTTTGGCATATTATGCATTTGTTTAATTTTGTTATTTCCACACACCGGAAATCATGGTTTCAGGTTGTCTAATGATAGAATTCAGAAAAAATCTTAACAAACTTCAAGTTGTCACATTTAAGGAGGTAAAGTATAGAACTTAATTTTTATTTTTCTTATCTTGACAATGACTTGTGAATTAATAGAAAATACATTAGGGAAACAGATTTGGCTCAACTGACAGAGCATGCGCCTACCACATGGGAGGTCCAGGGTTCAAACCCAGGGCCTCCTGACCTGTGTGTTGAGCCGGCCCACGTGCAGTGCTGATGCGTGCAAGGAGTGCTGTGCCACACAGGGGTGTCCCCCACATAGGGGATCCCCACATACAAGGAGTGTGCCCCATAAGGAGAGCCACCCCCTGCGAAAAAAGTGCAGCCTGCCCAGGAGTGGCGCCACACACATGGAGAGCTGACGCAGCAAGATGACGCAACAAAAAGAGACACAGATTCCTGGGCCACTGACAAGAATCCAACTGGACACAGAAGAACACACAGTGAATGGACACAGAGAGCAGACAATGGGGGGGGAGAGAAAATTTTAAAAAAGAGAGAATACATTAGCAGAACCAGGTCAGCATCATCCACACTGTGCTTCCGTCACCACCCTCAGCATCCTGGAACTTCTTACATGGTTGAACTTCTGAGATCCGTTTTGTCTGTAACAATCACTTCGTGCTTTAGTTAACTTTTTATGAATATGTGCCATTATCTCTTCACTGTGGAAGTTCTTTATTTTTTTATCCACATATGATCAATTGTAAGATGCGTATTTCCCCACATTTAAACAGCTCTAAAATTGGGGTGCTTCTTATAATCCAGACTGTCTTTGATTTGATGAAATATAGTACTTTGTATCACTCCACACAGCTCAATATAATTTCTGACACAGAGTAAGCACTGAACAAATGTTTGCTTATTGATTGACTAATATGTAAATTATGAAGATGCCATGTAACTTGAATTATTACTTAAATGCAAATTTTTAACTTGACCTCTAGCATTTCTTCAAACTCTTAAGATTTATGTCTTTATAAATAAAATGTCAGATTACAAGAAAAGGAAATAAATAAGGAAAATGTCTTTACCTACTTTTATAATGATTTAAAAATGGATTTAATATTTAAAAGGCATTTCTTAATAACACCTACCTTATTTTTCTGGGTTTTTTTTTCTTCAAAAAGCCCCTGCAATATATGGCTATTACAATGATAGAGAAAGTATTTGGTTTATCTAAGATTCAACAACTACTCAATGTTTGGTTTCCTGGATTACAGTACTTGTTCTTTTCACTGGCTTGTGCTGTCCCATGGAAAGGCAGATGTATCAACTGCATTCTTAAATGCAGCCCAGTTTTGCAACGTCCTTCTTAAAACTGATTGCCATGAAGTGATTTCTAACTGCATATGTGCTGTTGCACTCATCTCTTCCTAGTCTTCAAAAGAGAGGAAAAGAAAAGATGCAGCAGAGCTGAAGTATAATTGCTTATTAGGTATCATTCAATAAGGGAGGCAGTAAAAAGTGAAACTACTATTATTGCATAGTAAAGAGTGCCTTATTTAGCTCTTGGGAAAGATCAGATGTTTACTGCTAACATGCAATTTTCACTCACTTTGAATGAATCGTCACAAAAGTCAACCCGTTTTCCAACTTATAACCTTTAAGTCATTCCCATGAAATATTTATATTCTTTTATATTACATGACTTCTCTGCACATTCCTTCATCTTGTCATTCCACTGTTTAATTTCTAGTCCAACTCTTGAAGTAATTTTCACTTCTACACATAGATTTCTCAGCTGTTCTTAGGTTATCCCTTTTTACCTTTTGCTTTAATTACAATGATATCTCATCTGATATTCATTTTAGCCAAGATTAACTTCCTTTTGTCCCTGAACATTTGATTTTTCTCTACTTTCAAGCTTGTTCTAAAGCCAGGTGTGTCCCACTGTGGAAATATCTATTTTCTATTTCCCTGAAGTTACTTCCCTGGAATTATATCTCTTGGGAAAAGAAGGGTGTCTTGCAATGATGCTCATTAGTCCAGAAAATAATAGGGTCTTATTTTACAAGTTGCAGTAAAGATCTTGGCAGTGGTGGTGGTCCTACGTTGTAGAGGAGGTATCATACTGCTGCCTTACAATCATTTCTCCCTTTTTACTCAAAATGTTTGCAAGCATCAGTGACCTCTTTTTATTTTTTTAAGATTTATTTCTTTCTCTCCCCTTCCCCCCTCCCCCGCCCCAGTTGTCTGTTCTCTGTGTCCATTTGCTGCGTGTTCTTCTTTATGTCCGCTTCTGTTGTTGTCAGCTGCACGGGAATCTGTGTTTCTTTTTGTTGCGTCATCTTGCTATGTCAGCTCTCCGTGTGTGTGGCGCCACTCCTGGGCAGGCTGCATTTTCTTTCGCACTGGGCGGCCCTCCTTATGGGGCACACTCCTTGCGTGTGGGGCTCCCCTACGCGGGGGACACCCCTGCGTGGCAGGGCACTCCTTGCACGCATCAGCACTGCGCATGGGCCAGCTCCACACGGGTCAAGGAGGCCCGGGGTTTGAACCGCGGACCTTCCTTGTGGTAGACGGGCGCCCCATCCACTGGGCCAAGTCCACTTCCCATCAGTGACCTCTTGGTCACGTCCAGATACTTCCCTCTTTGACTTATTTTAAAATCATCTATCTATCTGTCTGTCTGTCTGTCTGTCTGTCTGTCTATCTATCTATTTTACTTTAACTATAACGTTTTTTTTTAAGGAGCAAATTTTTTTATCCCTCCCACCCTTGTGACTTGTTTTTTTTTTTTTTGCATGCTCTCTACTCTCTGTGTCCTTTTGCTGTGTGTTCTTCTGTCTTTATTTAATTTCCCCCCCTCCCTCATGGCTTGCTTGCTGTCTGCTCTGTGTCCATTTGCTGCATGCTCCTCTGTGTTGTTGCTTGTCTCCCTCTTTTTGTTGGGTCACCTTGCTGAGTCAGTGCTCTGCGGTGCCTGTGGGCCCGGCGGCACTCTGCGACTTGCGGGTGAGCCTGCCTTCACAAGGAGGCTCTGGAACAGGGACCCAGGGCCTTCCATATGGTAGATGGGAGCCCAACTGATTGAGCCACAGCCGCTTCCCTTAACTATAACTTTTGAGCAGGTTTTTTAATCTGAGCTTCAGCTCTTTTATCCATAAAATAAGAATGTAAGTGCCTACCTGTCAGGATTTTTGTTAGAATTAAGTGACATCACTCAGTTTAAGGTACCTGACATTATATGTGTTTCATTTTATAGCTAACTTTTCATAAAACGTCATTTAGTACAGTATATCCCTTCTTTGTGCAGAACTTGGGAAGTTACTGTAATCCTTTGCCGTTCTCTTCTCCTAAATGTTCTTGCTCTGAAATCACTCAACTTTTCCCAATTCATGTGGGTTTCTAGTAAGCTGGCCATATCATTTATTTGGGCATTTGACAGTGAAAGTCAATTATTATGCTGGTGCAACAGGTGTAAACTGGGACTGTTCTAGACAAATTAGAATGTAACTTATCCATTAGCCCTCTCCTGGTTATAACAGACTGTTTCCCACCTTGAAATTATTTCTATGTTGCACTTTCCAGAACCTCACTGCTTCACTGACCTTCTCAATGAGTATAATATGTCACCACCACTATCAATAACTATGCTCAGAACTGCACATATTTATTTTCTAAGCCACCTTCCTTTACCAACTTCTCCGTTTCTATCCAAGGCTAGACCAAGCTTCAGAGTTTATCTTTGACTTTCCATATTCCTTCAGGTTTCATATCCAGTCAGTTGCCAGACTTTGTCAAGTCAATTCTATAAACATGTATTGAGCATTTACTTTGTGCCAAACACAAATAGAGTGAAGTACTGGGGATATAAAGAAAAACAACATACAATCTTGATATACAAAAAGCTCACATTTTAGAAGAAGCATAGGACATGTAAATGAATACTTTCAATACAGTATGTCAAGTGCAAAAGTAGAGGGAAAGACTTCTGTGTTGTAGTGATGTTAACAAGGTGTTTATCAGCTCTGCTTGTGTGGGTCAAGGAGGCCTTTGCAGCAGTAAGTATGAAGTGAAGTTGACCAGTAGCTCACTGAAGGATTGAATAAATAAATATTTTATTAGCTATTATTTGCTAGATACTGTGCTATGCACTAGGAATACACTGGTAAGCAAGACAAGTGTGGACACTACCCTCTTGGAGTTTCTGGACTTAGGAAAGGTGGACAATATAACATTGAGGAATGTTAACAAAGGAGGAAAATGTGGCATCACGTGACTCTAAAGGGAGAACTAACCAACTCTGTTTCCAATTCCAGAACTGTTATCCTGAAACCTGAAAATACGAATAGGAGTAGCTAGGTGAAGGGCAGAGTTTGCTAGGAGAAGGAAAGAGGGAAAGGTTCTGGTATGGAGAGAGCAAGGAGAAAGTATGATGTATTGAAGCACTGGGAAGAGCTCAGTGTAGCTGGAGAAGAGAGAGCAGTGGGGAAAGGGAGTATAGAATGAAGTTGGGAATACCGGCAGGGGTCAGAATAGGCACAACTTTATCCCAAGGTCAATGGGCAGTCATTAAGATTTGAGCATTGAAAATGATACAAACAGACCTTTTTAAAAGGAAACTGTTGTATTAGCTTAGACAAGAAATGATGGCAGTAGAAACGGAGAAAAGAGGATGGTTTTCAGAAATATTTGGGAAATATAATGACATAACTAGTAATTGATTTATGAGTGGTGAAGACAGAATGGTCAAGGATAACTTTCACATTTCTTTCTTGAGCCACTGGTTAACTGGTACTGCTATTTACTGTAGTAGAGAATACCAGAGAAAAAACAGATTTGGGAATGAAGATGATTAGCCCAGGTTAGGATCTGCTGAGCTTGAGGGGCCAGGGAAATGGACAGGTGGAGAGCTTTTGTAGACCAATGGGCATAGACTTGAGAGATTTAGACATATGGATGGTAATAAAGCCATAGGAGTGAAGCATTTATCTTAGGGAAAAGGTCAAAGTGGGAAGAGAAGTGTGCATTGGAATAGAACCCCAAAAAGCATTTAAGGGTCACTTAAAGGGAGATCTGTTAAAGATGACCAAGAGGGGGCAGCTAGAGAAGAAAGAAAAAAAATCAGAAAGTATAGTATCATAGACGTCAAGGGAAGAAAGCAGGAATGATCAAGCAAAATGAGATCTAAAGTCGATGACTTTACTGAGAACAGGTTTTGATGAATATCAGGGACAAAATCCAGGTTGTTTGGGTTGAGGAGTAAGTAGGAGGTGAGAAAATAGAGGCAGGGTATGTAGGCAACATTTCTACACATCTGTAAAGGAGAGAGGGAAGAGTGTATGCGATAGCTGGGGAAGGCTGAGGATGAGGGAATTTTTTTTTTTAATTGAGAGGTACTTGAGTGTGTTTAAATGCTGACTTGAAAGGAACCTTTAAAGAGGAAGAGGTTGGAAAGAGAAAAGAAAAGATCTAGTGCAAAAGCCACCAAGAAGTCATGGGCTTTAAAGCACAGATGGTGGGACCAGCCTCTAAAGAAACAACAAGGAAAGAGGGAATCAGGTGGGAAGTTGAAGTAATTTCCATCTGATGACTTTTGATCTTTCCGAAACAGGTGCTCAATAAGTGTTTATTGAATCAATGGATAAATAAATGCAAGTAGCACAAATCTGAAATCTGCACTCCTTATTTTCTCCCAGAAGCATTCTATTGTCTAAAAAGAGCTTGGGGATGATAGTGGAGATAAGCCAGACTGCACTTTGAAGAGGAAGAGAGATATTTCAAAATCAAACAATGAGGATGTTAAAATCCAGCACCAAATGGAAGTCAGCAGTGAAATTACTGCTAAATTAGATGGAGTGAAAGCCAAAGGGTTGGCTATTTGTTCTATATGGCTCTGTTCTGTTCTTTACATTTTTTTTCCCTATACGTGTTTTTAAATTTTTAAAAATATTATTTGATTTGTTTTAATAGGATTCATTATATTTTTTATTTTATTTTTAAAGAAGCCTTAGATTACATAAATGTTACATTGAATATATGAGGGATTCCCATATACCCTCCCTCATTTTTTAATTTTAAAGATGTTGTGTCAAGCCCTAGAATAATGTTAGGCCACAGGCTTACCTTCTGCATGGACAGCATGGGACTCTCACTCATTGAGCATTTATTACTTGCCAAGAATTGTACTGAGCACCTTTGATTTCATCTTCATACCAACTTTATGAGGTAAGCATATTAACACTACCTCCATTTGCAGGTTGGGGAAACTGAGCTTCAGAGAGGATAAATGTGACTAGTCTCTCAATCAGTAAGTGGTAGAAACAGGATTCAAACTCAGATCTGCCTCCAGAGTCTGTTCTTAACTGCAGTATTATATTTCCATCTTAAGTTTCAGCAACACTCAACATGGTAAATACTCTTCGGGAGATCGTTCCCTGACATGCCATGGGCATTATTCCTGAGATATTTTCCACTCTTCCATATTCAAATCTCATCTCTTTTAATGCTCTAATTAAATCTTAGATTTTGAAACACTTCGAGACACCGCAAACCACGATGGTCTCTCCTGCCTTTGGAAAACTACAGTAGTTTGCCTGTGTTATTCATTTGATACATTTTATTTGCATTGTAATTGATTTGAGTGTTATTTTACTTTTTCTTTGATAATATCTTGACACCATAAACCCACAATCTTCTTGGAGGATAGGAAATGCATTTTATTCCTTTTTTATTTTTCATCTTTTGCAGCTTTTTCCTAAGCCTTGCCATAGTATGTAGTCAGTAAATATTTGTTGCTAGATTTCTGGATAGGCAATCTCAGCATCTGTATTGGTTGGATATCTCTGGGAGCTGTCTGCAGCTATTTCAGAAAGTTTCTCGTTGATGTCAATCTGAAAAATGGATTTATTATTTCTACTGTGGCTTTATTTTTCTTTCTTGGATTCCTTTTGAAACAGAGTTGGAAAAGCAGGTTTTTTTATTTTGTAAAGTTTTTTTTGTTTGTTTGTTTTTAAGAGGTACTGGGGGTTGAACCTGGGACCTGTATGTGGGAAATGGGGGCTGAACCACTGAGCTATACTCACTCCCTATGAAGATTTTTTGAAGCTTACAAGTTCTCATTTTTATAAAAAGTCCAAATTGGTAAACCCTGGACTTCTCCTCCTCTGTTCTCCTCTTTCATAGTCTTATTCTAAACCTGCTTCCCTTAAAATGACTTTTATTGATTTTCACTCAATGAGAGTTATTCTTCAGAATGAGGATGGAGGGGTCAGAGAGAGAAATTTACCCTGTGTTACCTGTGGAATAGGTGTACCACTGTATCCAGTCTTGCTTTATTTGTTCTGTTTCCTGTATCCAGAAACCGGCACACTGGGGATCGTTAGGTCCTCTGTGTCCTGGTCGGAGCTTGAGTACAGTATACTAATAGATCAATTTATGTGTTCATTCATTCAGCAAACATTTATTGAGCAGGCATGTCCTAAGCATTGGAGATCCTAAGATGAATAAGACGTAGTCACCGCCCTCAATGACCTCCAGATGTCCATGAAGGCACCAGCCTGGTGGGGGTTGGGGTCAGGGACAGCTTCCTGACAAAGTAACTGAATAGCCTCTGTTAGGGAATACAAAGAGATTAAAGAGATCAGCCTTGTGAAAATAAATATAAACATGTAATCAAACTAGCCAATTAGAAAAACATTTAAGAGAAGACGAAGTCTTTCCCCAATATGTCCTATGTTTCTTTGCAATTTTTTCCAATTTCTTTGTCTCCAGTCTTATCCCTCTCCAGTCGGCATTTAAAATTACCTCCAGAATTATTTTTCTAAACCCTGACCTGATCATATCATTCCTATCTTGAGAATTTTTTAAAGGAGGTACCGGGGATGGGAATGAACCCAGGACCTTGCATGTGGGAGGCAGGGGCTCAACCACTGGAGCTACAGCCACTCCGTGAGAATTTTTAATGGTTACTCACTCACTCATTCTACATACTTATCAAGTACCTACTGTGATGTTTCAGGCATGTGTTAAGTGTTTGCAATGACATGGTGAGACTGATAGCTCCTCCTTTCAAGAAGTTTGTAGTCTAGACCAGAGATAGACAAGTAAGCAGTCAGTTTCAGTAGAGTTCTTTTTTGTTTGTTTTTTTTAATTAGAGAAGTTGTGGGTTTACAGAACAATCATGCATAAAATGCAGGATTCCCATATATCACCCTATTATTAATACCTTGCAATTGTATAATAATTTTGTTACAATTGATTAAAGCACATTTTTGTAATTGTATTATTAACTGTAGTCCCTGGTTTAACGTAGAGTTCATTGTCATTGTAGTGCAAGTCCATGATGTTTCAAAAAAAAATGTATTCTATTACACAAATACAATTTAACACTTCCCCCTTTTAACCACTTTCAGATAAATATTCTAGTACTGTTAATTAGGTCCACAAAGTTGTGTTACCATCACCGCCAACCATTATGATAACATTTCCATCCTTCCAAATAGGAACTCTACATTTTCAGCCTTAACTCTCTATTCCCTCTCCCCACCTTGTCCCCTGTTAACTTACTCAGTAGAGTTTTGATACCAGCTTCAACAGGATTCTGTGAGTATATAGAGGAGCACCTTGCCTTGTCTTAGGAAACCAGACATTGCTTCCTGAATCTTATCTTAGAATTTAAATTCATTCAGTTCAACAGATACCCGTCATTTCCTGTGTTAAGTACTGTGCAAAATGATTAAGATGGAATTCTGCTTTTCAAGCAGATCAGAGTCTAGTGGAGGGGAAACACTGGGCTCCTGTCTACCCTATAGGAGGTCCAGGGTTTGATGCCCAGGGCCTCCTGGTAAAGGCAAGCTGGCCCATGCGGTGAGCTGGCCCATGCAGGAGTGCAGCCCTGCGTGGGAATGTCGTCCCGCATGGGAAAGTTGCCCCGCACAGGAGTGCCAGCTGACATGGAGAGCTGGTACAGCAAGATGACACAACAAGAGACACAGAGGAGAGAAAATAAGAAGATGTAGCAGAACAGGGGAGCTGAGGAGGCACAAGAGAATAATAGCCTCTCTGCCACTCCAGAAGGTCCCAGGATCAGTTCCCGGAGCTGCCTAACGAGAATACAAGCAGACACAGAAGAACACACAGTGAATGAACACAGAGAGAGCAGACAACGGGGTAACGGAATGGGGCAGGGGGGAGAAATAAATAAAATAAAATAAAACAAAATAAAATAAAATAAAAAGATTCCAACTTAAAAAAAAAAAAAAGGCTAGTGGAGGAATCTGAAAACCTAACAGATAACTCCAACTCCAGCACAATATGGTAAGTAGAGAGATGAAACCATGGAACGCTATGGCAGTAGGGTTGAAGGAAAAGAGAGGGTTGGCAAGCAGGGAGGTTTCCTGGAACGGACCTTGGCTAGGCAAAGTCTTGAAGTACAAATAGGAGTTAGCCAGACATTGAAAGTGTCCAATCCTTAATGTGATGAGACATTCACAGTCCACGGACTCCCTCTCCAATCCACCCTTGTATCATCTAACCTTTGTTTTAAAATTAGGAACCAGTGTCTTAATGATATTCAGTGTCCTATATGGGATATGAGAAATTACAGGGTAAATGTGGTGCATCTTTCTGGAGCATCAATTTTTACCAGAAGATAAGAATTTAAAACACTGTATTCTGCTAAGGCACAATATGTTTGTGGAGCTGAAGGCAAATTTTTCAGATTTTCAAGATAAAGCAGGATATTTAAACTTCATGGTAATGGAGGGCCATTTCGGGCTTGCCCTTAAGATACTACCCACCACCACCACCCCTTCCTTATGGAAAAGTTTGAGAAGCACTATCCGAATGTGCCAAGAACTGTCATGTCCTTTGCATCTGATATTCCCTCATCCTGGTGTGTTCTTCTCACTTTTCTCTCTTGGTAAACTCTACTTCTCCTCCAAAATTCAGCTTAAGTGTTAGCCCATACAATAGCCACTTTTAACGCAGCTTAAATGTCATCCCACATAATGGTTATTTTTTGAACACCCACTTATGTCCCTGGCTCCTTCCCTAACAGCTCCAGGCAGAGCTAGATACTTTTCTTCTTTTGTGTTCCCACCTTACTTGGCTCTGAATTTCTATTACAGCACTGCTCACATTGTACCTTGCCTGTCTTTGCTGCTGGACTGTAAGCTCCTGAAGGGCAGGAACTTTTTTTTTAATGTTATCTTTGTACCTTTAGTGATGACACTTGGTAGACAATAAATGTCAACTGCATGAACTCAAGGCTCATTCCTTACTCTACATCACTTCCTACTCTGATATAAAGTGATATTTCTCATCGTCAGGGAATGTGTGTCCCACAAAAGTATATTTTCCAGCCAGTGGAAATTTACTTTCTAAAGTATCAAAATCTACTTTTCTGATTCAAATCATTTTGGTAGGTAATTTTTTTTCTAAATCTTTACACACTTTCTCACTCCCACACATAAAATGTACTGAGCATAATGTGGCTTTCCTTGATGATGAATTACTGAAAACATTAGGGTGATTCTGGGTTGGAATTTGTGACATCTTCTGGGGCCACTGAAGGGATAGAGTTTTTGCCTCCATACTAAATAACCTCATCCTGTTGCGGTTTTTGAGTTCTTGTGCTGCTTCTTGCAGTTTAGCTGCCTCTTCTTGCTGATGTCAATGGGCTTTCTCTAATGATACTCCCCTTTGCTGCTTTTATAGACTTTTTAATAGATATCAAAATGGCTAAGCTAACATGTTCATTGAAAAACGGACAGGAGTGTATAAAGTAAAAAGTAAAGCCCTCCCTTCATTCTTTCCCTCCACAACACCCCGACATCCCCACTCCCACTCCTCAGCTATTACCATTGTTAGCAGTTTATGTATATCCCTATAGGCCTTTTCCTGCCAAAGGGTGTGTATGCACATGTATATACAAATATCAAATCATATTATGCATACTGTGATATGATGTGCTTTTCTTGCCACTTAGCAAGATAGGATAGGCATCCTTCCATGTCAGTACATACAAGTCTATCTCATTCTTTTTAATGGTTGCCCCCTTTTAATTTGACAGTCTTAATCAGCTGTGAATGGGAAAACCAAATAATCAAGCTCATTAGAATTGTACCCAAGAAAGAAGAAATCAGTTCTGATTGAAGGCTTGAGGAATTCTCCTAGGAGTAAAATGTGTTAACTTTAGTGCACGGACTTTGTAATGTTTATTTTGGCTACTCTGGGACCCTTTTTGCTTGTTTCCTGGTTCATTGTATTTTGGATAGCTGATGTTGCTGGACACATGACCCTTGAATTGGCCAGGTGTTATATAATCAGCTTCACATTATGTAATTTTGCTCTTGTTTGGTGGATTTTGTGCATTTATTGATGTTTCATTACAGATGGTGACTGTGTCTTCCAGTTCCTAAGTCCACTAAGTGTCAACCATATATTGCATAAGGTAGCAGTTAAAAATATTTGACTTGATGATTGACACAGCGCTTCTTATCTACATCATCTACTGTGAATATATGCACTGGATTTATGGGAACTCTATAAACTGATCTGAAGAAGCCTTTTACTACTAATGACCATTAAGGTACTGACAGCATCTTGTCCTATAAATAATAAAAACCTATTTAGAATTTATATAGAGTCTTCCTTCTGCCTTCATCTACCATAGTTACTAACTATATCCTGTTGATTCTACCTTTTAGATCTTACTGTAATCTGTTCCTGCCTCTCCATTCCCACTGCCCCAGTACCTTGGTTCAGGCCCTACTATATCTCTACTGAATAACCTATAATAGTTATCTTAATTGGTCTCCCTGCCCCTTGTCTAACCTCTATCTTGCCCACCCATCAACTAGAACTCTTTTTAAAACAGAAATCCTACCTTGTCACACCTCTGAAACAAACAAAACAAAACAAAAACCCTCCAAGGGTTTCTCATCACCTACTTTCCTTAACTGGGTATACAAAGCCGTTTCTGATTCTGCCACCTTCTCCTGTCCATCTCTTGCTATTCAATACCTCATACTTAAATTTCTAAGGAAATCAAATGCTTTGCATTTCCTTCAACACAACACCCAAGAGAGTTCTCCATACAGGCTTGTTAAATGCATGAATGAAACACTCTCTTATAGTTAGGGTGAGCATTCAACCTCCTTGGCCCAGGACATTCCCCGTTCACATCTGTCATTCAAGTGCTATTATTAATAGTGTCCCCGTTTACTATCAACTGCATCTCAGGTCAATAAATTATATGGTCACCCTAATTATAGCAGTCATCCAATTGGCTTCTAACTCTTTCTTTGTCTCCTCTACTGGATGGTGAGTTCTTTGAGGGCAGGACTCTTGCTTTGTTCATTTCGTTTTTGTTTAGTTTATTTTTATATCCCCATTTATTCATTCAACAAACGGGTTGCATTTTTAGGTGCTAAAGGTATAACGCTGAATAAAACAAGCATGTTTCCTGCCCTCGTGAAGTTTACCATCCAGCAGGAAAGAACAATCTAGTGGGAAGAATAGTACCTAACACGATAAATGCTAGTGTATGTATGAATGAATAAGCATGAATAAGGTACTTAAAGACTCAGAGTTCCCTAAACAAACAACCTTAATCCCATAAATATAGAGACAGAAACAGTCATAAACATAAATAAAAATTAAAATAATAATTAATTTACTTAAATAATTGCTATTCGAAAATATTAAATGCAAACAACACACATATACCTAAGCACACATAATATCTCGAGCTGCCTTAATATTAAATGTAAGAAAAAGAGATCGTGAAATAATAGCAGGAATGGAACTTTGAGAATTCTGTGCTTTTGATAATCTATAATCATATGTGGTTCTTCACAGGGTGGATTATCAGTATGGTGCTTCCTCCTCTCCCCATCCCTCTGCCCCCAGATGCCTTTCCCTCTGCCCCCAGATGAGAGATTGGAGGTTTCAGAGACTGAGCCACAAAACAAAGGAATGACTTGTTGAACCAGAATTAGATTTTGGTTGCTCTTTGCTTTCAAGCCTGGGACTACCTGCTATTCTAGACATGTCACTTGTTAACTATGTCCCCACTGGCAAATCATATAAACTCTCTCAACCTCCGTTTCCACTTTGATAAAATAGTGATGATATTATCTGCAGCATTAATCTAAGAATTAAATGGGATTATGTAAAGACATTTAGTCCCATCCACTACCTGGCCCCTAGAAGGGTTGGGGAATATTAGTTCTCTATCCATTTCCCTTATTCATCTTTCTGCACTTGCTGAATTAAAGGATCATATAAAAGGATTGGGGGGAAAAAAGAACTGTAATATAAACATGGATAAAAATTTAAATGTGCAAATCTGGTGCTAACCTAGTCCCTCTCAGTTCCTCTAAAAATTAAAGTTGTATTCATATCCACTTACTATTTTGTTATGGTAAGGCAAGACCCAGAGAAAGATTAGACGAACAAGGCAGCAGGTGAGATTTTTCTGGAAAAAGCCCGAGTTCATGCGGAAGCCAGGATTTAGGGATCAGTTAGCAGCAATGACTATCAGTCTTTTTAAAGATTTACCCCTTTACTCTTGGTCACTTTTGGTTCGAATAAGGAAGAACATCAAGCCACTCCCTGAGATCTTTCAGGCGAAGAAACGCGAACGAAGCAAAAGCTCTCTTCAGTTTCCACACCGTCTCGCACCCCGGAGACTCGCGGGCCCCTTCCCGAGGGCCGACAGGTCTCTTCTCCAGGCGTGTCCTGGGTCTGGACTCCATTTCCCAGAGTCCCTTAGTGCCCTAATGTATTCCGTGCTCAGAGTGCCTGTGTGTGTGTGAGTGTGAGAGAATGTGTGTGTGCGTGTGCGTGTGGCTCCGGGTCCCTGGGAGCGTGGAGGCTCATTCACTGATTAGAGCCAGCGCTGAGAGGCAGCACTGCTCCTTCTCTCACACCAACCGAGTCTCTTGATCTGTACATGCAATCCCAGGCAGCTCGCGCACACACACCCGGGGCCAGCCGCCTGCTGCCGCTGCCGCCGCCGCCGCCACTGCCGCCGCCGGCCCTGCGCACCCGGGACTTTCCATGCACCACACTCTCCGCCTTCTTCCCTCTGAGTCCTGAAAAGTGCGACCGTTCTCCCAAGGAATTTCCACGGCAAGTATGGAGAGCAGAAAGGGGTGTGGATGTGTGTGCGTACACAAGAGGGGTGGGCGTGGAGGGCGGCCCGGTTGCTCAGGAACGCCGCGAACTTTCCGGGTCCGTTTCCCTGGGATTCGGGCGGCTCCCTCAGGACAGGGGCAGGGGCTGGGACCAGACTGGCGCGCCTTAGGTCATCGCGACGGAACCTCTCGGCAACTGTGCCCTGCGCACTCAGTGCGCTCCTCGCTCAAACTTTCCGTCTTGAGTTTTCCTTAATGTGTTTTATTGGGGGGGGGGAGGGGGGTGCGAGGGGGAGGGACCAGACGCGGGAATTGGGCAACTGGGAGGGTGAGGGGGCAGCCAGGGAAGGGAGCCGGACTGCTTTTCTCCATCTTTTAATAAGTCCCCTTCGCACTTTGTTTGGGTCGGTCGCGAGCATGCCCTCCCGCCGGGCGCCCCTGCGTACCCCGCGGTGATTTCCGCCGGGGCTCGGGCCGGGTGGTACTCGGTGGGGAGCCCGAGGCGGCGGGCGGGATGGGGAAGGGGCAGCCAGAAAGAGAAAGGACCCCGACCGCCCCCGCACCGCACACAGCCAGCTCGGTGGGGTACCCAGGAAAAGGAAAAGGCTGGGGAACCTTGGGCGCGCTGGGTAATCGGGCTTACTTTTCCTCGCGGGGGCGGGCGCGGCGGGTGTGGAGGGCGGTGGGGGTGAGGGCGGGGAGCCGCAGCGGACGAGGAGGAGGCAGGTGCTGGCAGAGAGGTGGACCTTGCTAAATGCCACCGGTAAACTCCCCGCTCCCCTCGGCTGGACGAGCCCGGCCTTAGCAAAGCCCGTCTCGTGGGGGTCTCCCGGGATTTTCCTGGTCGGGACTCCCTCTTCCCAGTGGGTCAGTGAAGCGGGGCGGGAGGACGATCGCGTAGCCTGCGGCGCCTTGCTCTTTTTGTATAGTTTTATTTTTATCTTAGACCTGCCTTAAACTGAGTCACAATTTCTCTTCCTCCGACTTGAGAACAAAACTTTTCAGCGAGCACGCCGGTTGCAGCGGTCCTGCGGCCGCGGCGCTCGCCAGCCCCGGCCCCGCGCCCCTCTGCGCCCGGAGCCCGGCCCCGCTGCCGCGCTCCGGAGCCTCCCGCCCCCGCCCCCCTTCGTCCCCAACGCCGGACTTTCCAGGGCTCGGCCTGGGCGTTTCGCCTTTGTGCTTTGTAAGGCAAAGCCTTTTCTTCCAGGGCAGAACAAACTTGGGCGGAGAGCTTCCGTGTGGCCCCCAAGGCGAGGCCGCCCACGGTGGCGAGGCCCTCCGAGGGCATGGCGCGTCTGTCCCCCGCTCCGGGAGCCCCTCCGAGGGCTCGAGGCCGGCGTGGACCCTGGCTGGCGAGGGCGCGCGGGAGCTGGGGGCAGCGGGGGCTCGGGCGGTGGGGAGGTGGAGGAAGAACTCTCGCTTCGCGTTAGGAACTCACCGCTTTCTCGGGCCCTGGCCGCCGCTCCTGCACAAGGCGAGGGGCCGGGCCCGGGGCCGGGCGGGCGTCGCCATGGGTGGGTGCATCGGAGCCGGGCGCTGCGTGGACCCGCTCGGACCTGCGGGATCTCTGGCCTGCGCCACCTCCTTTCCCCCCGAGCGGCGGCGAGGGAAGCCTCGGGCACTGTCTGCCCACGATGCCCACCAGTCACTTCTTGTCTCTCGGCTCCGCTTCGGACGCGGCTGGAGGGGCAGAGGGGAGCGAAAGGGAAAATAAAGAGTGAAAAGGGCGGGCAGTGAGGAAGCGACGAGTCGCCTGGAGGCCGCTGAGCGAGCAGGGGTCCCGCGCCTGGGCCGGCCTCCTCCCCTGCGGGCTCCGCGGCTCTCCTGCGAAGGAGAACGAGCAGAGGCGCGAAGGCAGAAAGAGCGTCGAGGAAAAACGATTCCGGGTCTTCCGTTTCGAATCATCTTGGCCCGGAGAAGCCGGGGAAAACTGTGGCGTGAGTCCGCTCGCTGCTCTCCGGGGCGAGGTGGGGAAAGGCCGAGGACAGGGCGGTGCCGCGCCACCAGCGACCGACGGGGCCGGCGCCGAGCGAGCGGGGACACACACCTGTTCTGCGAGCCGCGCAGGGTGCGGCGGCCCGGCGGTCGCCGCGCGGGCTGCAGAGCCCTCCCTCCCGCACCCCAGGCCTGCGGTTCCGGAGCCGAGAGGGCCTAGCGGCCAGGGCCCGCCGGCATTTGCTGGAGAGCTCGAGCTGAGGAGCCGGGCGGCTGCCCTCCGAAGCGGGGGTGCGCGGCCGCGGGACCTTGGTGACCTGCGCGGGGCGGGGCCGTTCGGGATGTTGGACTTTGGGCGAAGGCAGGCGGCTCCGAGCCCCTGCCCCGCGGGTCGTTCCCGGCTTCGAGCCAGGTCCCCTTGCACTTGTCTGCTCTTTCCCGGTGGGCGCCTTGGGTCCCCAAAGTTCCAAGTAGATGGTTTGGTGCGGCGATTGTTGGTAGCGAAAGTATTCTTTGTGCAGAGGCCACCGAGAGCGGGAGAGACAGGTCAGGCCAAGGCGTGAGGGGCTTGGCTCTGCGTTGGCCCCAAGTTTATGGAGGTTTCGCCTTTGCCTCTTCTTGCCCCGTGTTTCCTGAAAGAGTTGGTTTCTCCGGTCGAGACTTTCTGCCTGAATTCTGCGCTCGCTCGCGGAGCCTGCGTCCCAGCGGCCACACATTCTGGAACCGACGGGCTGTCGCGGATTCGCACCCGTTGGCCAAGCCGGGCCAGGGTCCCGGTCCAAATGTGGGAACGAGACCCCGTCACATCTGAACCGCAGACCACCCCCACCCCCAGCCCCAGCCCGGGAAGCGTGTTAGCCTTTACGTTCCCTGAGCTCTTGCATACGGTGGTAAAATTTCTGTTGGAGCGGCGTTTCCAAGTTCCCCCTGGGCATTTGGTGTGCGGGAATTCTCTTCAAGCGAAGAAGTCTGTGAACTTAAAATATATACATATGTCTATAGCTTGCTTTCCTCACAACCCCATTTCCCATTGTTCTTCGCTTTTTAAGTTGCCTGTTAATTTTTTAAAAGTTTATTATGCAAAGGCAAATATCGTTTTATTTGTTCTGTTATTTTGATTCCTGGCTTTTGGAAACGGTTCAGAGACCACAAAAATGTCACCTGTTGTAATAAGCAGAGGAGTGTTGTGTGTGCGTTTTAATTGCCTGCAGAGTCGTAGTTTGGTGGGCGCCCTGAGCTCGGGCTCCGGGAAAGAGCGCTTTGCAGCTTTCTTTGTGGCAGTCATTTGCAAGTAGGTTTCGTTCCCAGCAGCAGCCGCAGCAGCAGCACCGCTTCCTCCTACGCCAGTCCTGGACGTGGGTCAGGAAGCCCAGACCCTAGGCAGGGGTGGGCAGAGACTAGGGTGGGGGGTTGCCCACTCGTTGAGACTTTCCGGGTTTCGGTCTTTCTCTGTGGAAGTGGCTGGTTCGCGCGGAAGAGCGCGGAGCACTGCGTAAACAGCCCAGCCTCAGACATTTTCACGTTTCAAACGCCGGCTTCTTCGTTTCATTTGTCTTGGTTCTGGCATGTTTAACCAACGCAATTAGTAAGCTCACTAATTATTCAGTTAGCTGGCGTTTTGTAATCACTTTAAAAACCAAGGTCGGGCGTGTGATTTAACAAACAAACAAACTCCCACACATACAGAACTGAAGCAAACCCATCACGTCAAGGATTTGAAATTTTTAAAACTCAATATTTGTTGGTCCCTCCGTCCAACCTCACTGCCTGCCAGACAATTTATTTAGCTTCGTGGATTGATCCCTCCTCCTTGTTTAGTTAATTCAACAAAGACTTTTTGCAATCTGTTTGGAGTTTGTCTGATGCCGTGGAAAAGTAGCTGATGATTTATTTGGTTGCTTTTCGATTTCTGTCTTCAGCCCTTCTTTCTCCTCCTTTCAGCGGGGATGTCAGCTGTTATTACTTCCTATTGATCCCTTTGCAAAGTGAGAAGTGAACTAAAATTAATGTCAATTCCACTGCTCGGATCAATAGCTGGAGTTATTTTAATCTGGATTTGCACGAAGTGCTAAATTAAAAAAATCAGCATAGAGGCAGAAAAGTAACAGTTACTTACTTTCCCTCTGCCTGGTTCTTTACAGTCACCCAAATGCTCTACAAGCTGATTATCTTACAATCCATATTTTTTTAATTAAGAGGGTCAGTTAGTTTTCTTATTTTGGGTTCTGTGTTTAAACCCATGACATTTTGACATTGGGAGTGTATTAACTATAGATTTTCATAATGACTGTGGTCTGCGGAAGCCTCGTCTATATGTATTGTTAATGTGAGGAGGACAAGAGAGAATAGGGAAAAGAAAAAAGCACCCCCACCCACCCTTGAGACCAACGCCCACACAGGGAAGTAAAAGAGATGTGGCCTGGAAAAATATTGTTGATTTATTTTCAGCGTAATGAAGTTTTCAAATGAATAGCTCGGTTTGAGTGATTCACCGTGTTCTGTTGGAGTGTCCGGTCCTGTCGCCAGATCACTAATTTATGGACACCATTTAACATAATGAGGTGATCGAGGAAGTAAAAATAGAAAGCAAATCCTCTGGGTGATGGTTATTGGGGAGGGGGCATTCCTCCTCCCCACCCATCCAGTGTATTGTGTTGCCCTCTCTCCAGCTGGCCTGATATGATATTGCTTGTTGATAGACACATAGTTGTTTCTGCTGGTGAAGTGCTACTTAGCACCCTTGGAACTGCACTAGGTCTACTTTCAGAGTGACCATTAATCTGACTTGGAAACAGCCAAGAACAGGATTCCCAGACTTGTCAGGGCTAACTGGCCGCCCTTGGCAGATCATTCCCTGCACTGCTATAACTTGACAGGAAAGTTATTTAAAATTTGGAAGAGAGAAAAATCCGTTAATGTGAGATCCATAATCTGGTAATTTAGCAATGATGTCTATAAGGAAAGGTGCCAAATGAGGAAGCAGTCTGATGGTGTCCACTCATCTTCCCAATTAATAATAGTCATTGGCATGCCTGCTACAGGATGGGAGAAGGAAATACTCTCTTTGCACTGCATTAAAGCCAGGAGGATTCACCTACACTTTCTTTATTTGAGGGAATACCAAAGATACTCCATTAAATAGGTGGGTTTATTTTTTTTGGGGGGGGGTGTAAATTTTATTCAGATATGACTCTCAACTTAAAGGTTATAATTTGTGGCAGATGGTGATTTTTGGTTACCCGTTGAATTTCATTAAGCTTCTATTAATATTTTTGAAGCTAGTAAGTCATCTTCTATTATCCTGGCTTTTGATGTATAGCTCTCTTCCCAACCCCCGACTCAACATAAATTTTGAAACAGCATCAGTGGCTATGAAAACATACCACCTCAATTAAAAAGGGGAATTGGAAGAAGTCTCTCTGAACTCCAGTTTGTTCCTGGGCCTTTACTGGACATGAACTCTGACTGGGCCAATAAGCAGAGAAAAATAAGTCAGAAATTTTGTTAACATTTTACTCTATATGTTAATGGCAAATTCAAGGCAGTTTACAAATCTACTTAAAAGTGACTGCATTAGTAACTAAAATTACCAATCCGTTCTTTGCTGCCCCTGGAAGACTGTCGCTTCTAGAGAGCATATGCCAAAGGCACCCATTACGTTTTAAATATTGTCAGAGACGCCAGGCATTTTATTGATGAAGGTTTTGTTCTTCTCAGAAAGGAGAAATAGAAAGTCTGTGTGATTAGAGAGGGGTGTGCACCAAAAATAACACTGTTGTTTCAAATAGTACTTCTTCCTGGAAGCAATCTTAAAGTATACATGGAGATGTGTATTTATTATGTGCCAATGATTTATGCACATGTACAATTTATACCAACTAATATGTACAGATGACTGTGGCCGAGATATGCTTAATTTAGAGATTCCATATCAAGGCATTGTAAGGGGAGAGGAAGAGAGGATGTGTTTGTGTGGGCGGCGGATGGGGGGGGGGATCAAATAGGTATAACATGGTGTCTGTTTGAACATCAGGCCTCCCAAGAGTGGGGTATCAAGTTGGAAGCCCTTTAAAATATAGACCCCACCTAATCTACTGGGTGACTTGGCCTTCCAAAGCTCATTTGCTCAGGGAATATTGTATTTGGAGGTTTTATGATTTTTTTTTTCTTTGCTGGGCTCAGGCGCATTTCACCCGGAACGTGTAGGGACCAAAGTCAGCTACGCGTACATCACAGTAAGTTGTCTATTGATTTTCCTGAATGAAAATGGTCTGATGCTGCTGCCCACTGGCTCCTAAAGCCTGTGGTGTCTCTTGCCCAAGCATCTGTAAGCCAGAAGGATGGAGTTTCGATCACTTGGGGATTCCCTTTTTTTTTTTTCCCTCTCCCTGACTCTCCTCCCCCCTCCTTTTTCTCTTTGCTGTTTCCGCAGGTCTTAGAAGGGGATGATTCCCCAGTAATATTCCCTGCCCTGATCCAAGGTGCTGCTTGTCCTCCCTCCCAGGGAAGACTGCTTCTTGTGTGACGCCGGCCATAGAAAGAGACCCCGATGGACTTACACCGGGCAGCCTTCAAGATGGAGAACTCATCCTACCTTCCCAACCCTCTGGCATCCCCAGCCTTGATGGTCCTCGCGTCCACAGCTGAGGCCAGCCGTGATGCTTCCATTCCTTGTCAGCAGCCACGACCCTTCGGTGTACCTGTCTCAGTAGACAAGGATGTGCATATCCCGTTCACCAACGGTTCCTACACCTTTGCCTCTATGTACCACCGGCAAGGTGGGGTGCCAGGCACTTTTGCCAATCGTGATTTCCCCCCTTCTTTACTGCACCTCCACCCTCAGTTTGCTCCCCCAAATCTAGATTGCACCCCAATTAGTATGCTGAATCATAGTGGTGTGGGGGCTTTCCGTCCCTTTGCTTCCACTGAGGACCGGGAGAGCTATCAGTCAGCCTTTACTCCGGCCAAGAGACTTAAGAACTGCCATGACACAGAGTCTCCCCACTTGCGCTTCTCAGATGCAGATGGCAAGGAATATGACTTTGGAACACAGCTGCCATCTAGCTCCCCTGGTTCACTTAAGGTTGACGACACTGGGAAGAAGATTTTTGCTGTCTCTGGCCTCATTTCTGATCGGGAAGCCTCTTCGAGCCCAGAGGATCGGAATGACAGATGTAAGTACTTTGGTGCAAGCCTTTCCCTATCCCCAGTAAGCCCTGCCTCACAGTGGTGTTCAACAGGTCAGTGGCATTTTTCATGCTTCTCCTAACAGGAAGGGCCAGCTACTTTCCTTTGAATCGTGGTGGAGCGCTAACTTTTGCTTGTCTCTCCTCAGTGAGCATTGACAGTTCTTCTAGAAAAGGTTTTTCTTGCTCTGAGGCAAGTTGGTCTCAGCACTGCCTTTCTCTCCACGGGTATGGTTGGCTTACTCTCTGGAGACTCTGGAGTGAAGAGGGCTGCCATGTATGTATTTAAGTGAATGTCATTTCATTAGAAAGTGTAGGTTTCTAGAGAATTTTCAGGGGCTGGAAGAAACTTGTCTGTCCTGCCTCTCTTTGCTGTCCTCATTAAGTTTCTCTTATCTCGGTATTATTATTTTTTAGCTTTTCCATTGTATCGCATCCAGCAGACTCCACGTGATTTTATTTTCACAACTCTCAGCCTTTGCCCACATGAAGCTATTTTTCAGAGAAGGACAAAGGTGTCGTCAATCATCATAAAGCATTCCAAATAGCTGTGTTTTCCTTGTGATTGCAAGGCTAGAAAGCTGACTTCTCTTGGGATTTAACAGGTTTGCTGGATGCTTATCCCAGGGCTCACTTTTAGGACTAGACATGGTTGATCTGTGTGACTGCTCCATATTTGATGTTCACAACTATTATTAATTTCTGCTTATGGACCAGCTTTCCTCATGTTCTGCAAGTGCCTTATTGGGCCATGGCTACACCCACTAATAGTTGGAACTAAGCCTTTATGTGGAACTTGTAGGCTAGGAGTGCTGAACCCTGCAATCTTCTCCTCCAATATTATCAGAAAATAATTGTATTCTTGAAGCTTTTGGGCTGCGGGTAGACAGAGCAGTTTTCTTCAAGCCTGATGAGAATTTATGAACTGAGGGTGTTTTTTCCAGCCAACCCTTTGTTCTAAGATTTGCTTCATTTTATTTTCTTAAGATAACTACATCTGAGATTTGCTTTCCCCTCTTCTCTATTTTTTTGTGCCCCTGTCTTCTCTATAACCACCAACATGAATGCCATTTTTTTTTCTCTTCTCTTTATGATGCCGAGGAGAGTAATAGAGACATTGTAGCTCTCTCCCCTGTCGGCACTGCTTCCTCAGGCTGTCTCCTTGAATTAGGCACTGTGTTAACTTTCCAGCGCTAAAAGGCATCTGCCTAAACCCAGCGTACCTTTTCAATAAAAGTCATCATAAAATCAACCTGCCTTGTAAATCCATCGCTCTTTGGTTTTGAAATATGTTGTGAGTGTGTCTTTTATGTCAGCGTCTGTAAGCCCAAGACCTCCCCACTTAAGGGAGAAGGCTGCTATCTGACAGCACAACTGCTCGTGTTGCTCTCACTTTGCTTTACCTCCCCTTTCACCCCTTCACTTTCCGTACAGCTGACTTGGGTGTGTTATGATCCTGTTTTTTGCACATACCTGCTGAACAGGTTTTGGCCCTGGATTGGTCTGTTTTCTTGTCTTTTCTTTTTCGTTTGTCAAGTGATGTGCAAGTGGCCGAGGCTGCCTCTAATCTGACCTCTGGCTAAAACTGCCCTGGGTTTAGGGTGTGACATTTTCTGCCCCCCCCCCACACTTTTTTTTTTTCTCCAGCTACAAGTTGAAAATAAAATCTCCTTGAAACTAATATGTCACAAAGTAACATCTGGAGATTAAGATTCCTTTCTTCTCATATAATAAACCCAGCTTGTATCCATTTTTTTCTATCTTTTTAGCCCAAACCTGTATCAGATCCGCAGAGCAGGAGGAAGCTTGTTAGTCAAGTCAGAACTCATAGCAGTGGATATCCATTCCCCTCCGAGTGTCAAAGCCATAACTCTTCTGTTTGCCTGGTTTGCATTGTGTGGTGGTGCCATCCCCCATGGAGATAGATCCCTCACATAGGAATACGCCTGGGTGGAGAAAAATTAAATGAGTCTGTCTCCCAAAGTAAAATGGAATTCTGACCTTGAAATTAATGAGATCCTGATCAGAAGGGTGGGGAAACTTCTTTATTTCAAACTGTCGTGTTTTATAAATCGGAACCCTTTCCCCCTTTATTTGTTTAAAACCTTCTTCCTTTATAGAGTACTTTGTGTTCTTTTTTCTTCTTACACAAACATTAAGCCTGTAGGAGCGTCTGTAAGCGTATGATGTTTGAACACCCAACTTATTATCTAGAGTTGCATTTGTGACTAATACTAGCGAGAAACAAAGGTTCAAAGAGGAGACTGTTACCCTGCTGTATCCCTGGATTTGTGCTTCTTTCTTCTTTCCTTTCCTTAGGTGGTATAGCAGCCATCACAGGGCTGTACTGGGCAGCACCAGCACGTGTGCTTTTGATTTGGAGTTTTGGGAAAGGAGGAGAAACATTTTTTCCCCTGTAGGAAAGGGTTGACAAGGCACTGTGACAAAGTCTGCGGCAGCTTTCTTGGCTCCTGTCATATGCCGACATGTGTCGGAATATTTATGGTCTGTTTTATGTAAATACATATTTAAGGGCCGTTAGAAGTCCTGATTATTCCCACTAGATGCCTTTCAGGCCCTCTCTATAGAACCGTTATGAAATAAGTAATATTTCTCAGATAATCGAGTGACAGTATACAAGACTGCTTCCAAAGGGAGAGCTTGAGGGGCAGATGGGGCAGCGAGGGGGGATGGAGAGACAGGGAGAAGATAGAAAGTGTTCAAAAGAGCAAAGTAATAGAATCCAGTGGCTTTTGCTCGGACTGACAAAATTAACCATATATTTTTTGGTGTTTTTACTCATTAAATTTGGAGTTAATTTCTGATATGGTAGGCTCATCTTTTCAGTTCTCTTCATATAAATAAAATATTTCTCTTCATAAAATGTAAAAAAAAAGTTTCAATTAAATACAACAGTAAAGCTCCTAAATAAGCATTTAGCATTAGGGGTGTGGGTGTGTGCACACACACACAGGGGTGGCTGGGCAGGTGTGGGTATGGGTGTGTGTGTGCCCTTTACTTAGAGTAGAAGTTTTATGATTGAGTTCTAAAAATCATTATGAAGCTTAAAAATCAGTTTTATAATGGAAACACTGACACAATTTTTACTATTGCAGCCCCCCCCCCCCCCCCCGCACACACATACTGTATCCGTATGCAGATATGTCCACATGTGAAAGCATTTGAAAGCAGGGCCTGCAAACATGGAAAAATGCAAAAGAGTATTCTTTCCTTAAAGCTGGGTATTGTAGGCTGGCTTATATATGTCTTTTGTGATTAAATACACATTTTTTTTGGGGGGGGGTAGAAAGAAATATAGCTATTTGTGGTAAAGTATTGTCTCTCCTAGTAGATGATTCCAGTTTGCTTGCCTGTTCATCCACCTGGCATCACAGGTAATTCCTGAGGTAGGTGTTGGGCTCTATGGAAAAAAGAAGGCTTTATTCTACCAAACTGACTGCTTTGCCCTGGAAAAAGGGGAGAAATGTTCTGTGAGAAGCCATTCACGGAGGATGCATAATTCCGCAGGATGGGGACTGAGGTAACTCCTGTTTATTGTCACTCTCTGAACCATTCTCCGAGGCTTCTTGTCCAGGGAAATGATGTTAAAATTTATGGACCAATTACAAATAGTCCACGTGTGTCTCACATATGAAGCGTCTACGGATATGTTTCCTGGGGCCTTTAAAATAAACATTTCCTCGTTAATGAAACTTTACAACAAAAGAGAAGATAAGTATTGTCTGCTGCCTTGTGCTAGGATCTATACATTTATTACTCCCTTAGCACTCAAGCTCCTATCATGTGCACTTCCCGATGGTTCTTTATGGCCCACCCCTTGCCTAGTTTCCTGCCTGGGTGACAGAGCCCTTTCTTGCCTGCCTGCCAGTCTATCCACTCAACCCAAACTGGAACTGGCTAGTATGCAGGCTAGCCATACATGAGCAGGTGGAGACGTGACTGGCGCTGCCTTCTGGTGCAACTTGGGGATGGGCGCTAGGCACAGAGAAGACTTTCCCTGGCCCTTCCCTTGTGATCAAGCAGATTCACAGGTAGACAGGAAACGCAATGGCTCATTGCCGCCCCTGGATGTTCTGCCTTGCTCTCATCTTTGATGTATATAAAAAGTCATTCCCAGGTCCCCAAACCCCTGGCTAGGAGATGGAATTCTGTACCCCGGGATATCTTTAAAAAGGCATGTATCATTGAAGACCCTATGTCCTAAGAATCAAACGGGAGGGGGGGGGGCCATATGGGCCCTGGGACAGGAGGGGAGGAGGAGGACGGCTGGCCTCATGGGGACCCTGGTGGTGGGGAACACTTGCCAGGGGCTATGAGACTGGGGTGCACAGGGACTTAGGGTATGGGCTTCAGGGGAGAATTGCTTTTCCTGGGAGAATGTTTGACCATAGTTCCCACACCTTGAGGCTCAACTTCTGGATTCTGGCTGGACAAATAGCCACTGAAAGGGTGATCACATCACAAGGCAAGATGGGAGCGATAGGTCCTTTCCTACTAGCTGCCCAGCCCTAGCTCAATTCTCACTCAGCTGCTCCCCCAGGTTCTCCTGGAGGCCCCCTCGTCCGTCCCCCCCCCCCCCCCCAACTCCTCTGATGTGTGTGGTGGTTCACTCCCAGCACAGACATGGAGACTCCTTTTCATACTGCTGGGTTTAATTGTCTTGTTGGTATAAAGAAATGTTTGCACAGCTAAAGTGGGGCCGGGCTGGACGGGAGCGGTCCCTGATGGCTGCAGAGCCATCTGGCCTGGCTTGGCTTGGCGCGCGGCTCGCCCGCCCGCCGGGCGGCCGGCCTCGCTCTCGCTCTCGCTCTGGTCCCGTCTCCTCGCTCCACGCCGCGCCGTTCTGTTCGGCGGCTGCCTCCTCGCACGGCCGGAATGCCTAATCACCATGGTGAGAAAACGGACACTGCAGCCGTCCTCCCTCCTCGCCTCGCGCCCTCCCTCCCATCAATTGTCATGCAGAAGTGATCCGGGCCGCCGTTTCCTCGCGGCCGCCAGCCAGCCCCTCGCCGCTGCAGGCACAGGGGTGGCTGGTAATTGATCGTTTGGGGGAGGGGGCGCGGAGACGCGCGAGGACCGGCGAGGGGGAGGAAAGACCACAGCGTGGGGGCCGTTTTCTCACTTGAAAAGGACCCCCTAGCCTCCGCCACTGAGATGGTCAACGTGTGGCTTCAGAAATGTTGGTGACCTCGCCATCGCTCCGCCCGACTTGCAGGCTGCGGGAGAACTCCCGGCGCTGCCCCGAGGGCCGCGCCCGCCCCGCGCCTCTGCGCGCCGCCACCCCTGCCCGCGGCCGGCGGCCGGAGGCCCGGCCTCCGCGCGCCCCCACCCCATCCCCACGCCCCTGCGCCCCCAAGTCGCACTAAGAACCGAGCCCTTGGTGGGTTTCCCGCACGTCGTCGAAGAAGAAAGAGTGTGGGGCGCGGGGGGGGTGGGGTGGGGGTGAAGGCGCAGGGGGAGGGACAGTGACTGGGGTGGGCATGCCCACGTGGGTGTTGGGGTGGCGGGGGGCCGGGCGGGAGGTGCAGGTGGGTCGTGGGGGGACGAGGGGGACACTGCACTGGCGCGTGTGTGTAGGGGGTGGCCACTGAGCGGGGAGGGGACGCGGTGGGCGAAGGGTGGGGGCGGCAGGAATGGGAGGAGGGAGTGGGGGGAGCAAGGGCGTGTGGATTAGGGAGCACGGACGTGTGTACACGCGCATCTGCAGCTAGCTTTCTCCTCGCGACCCGAGGACTTTGAGGTTTGTCCTTTCGTTCGAACTGTTTTTCCCATCTTACTTTTCAAATCTGTGAAATGTTCCGGGGACTGTCTCCCAAGTCCAGGGGTTCGTGAATCGGCAGGATTGCTGGTATTCGAGCGAGGCGAGCCGCGGTGGCCTCGGACGGTCGGAGGCTCCAGGCCAGCGCAGCGGGGCTTGTTAGAAGTCCGGGCAATTTCTGGAACTCTTCCCACGGGAAGTTTTCCGGGGCTGCCTTCCGGTCAGCGGCCCCAGGTTGATTATTTGGTGGTCTTTTTTTGTTTGAAAACAAAAAAACACACTCATTGTATCCAAATAACAAAAGTTGCCTTCCCTCCCCACCCCCTTTCCTCATTAGGCAGGGAAGAGGAAACTGAAAATAGAATTATATTTTTATGTTGGTTTTTCTTATTTTTAACCCTTATTAACTACATCCACCTGGTTAATAAATACCAGCTCAGGTTGAAATTGTATTCTTTGCAAATACTCGGGATTTGGAGTGACAATACATTTAATAGAGTTATATTTTTATAATGGTGTTTCTTATTTTTAATTCTTCAAAAAATTTTTTATTAACCACATCCATCTGGTTAATAAATATCAGAGCACACGATGAAATGCACTCTCTATATATTGGGATTGGAAGTGTTGATACATTGTATTTTAAATTTTTTAATTTTAAAATCCATTAGATTTTAACATCAAAATAGCAATAATTTTTAGACTTGACTATTCTCTTCCAGCTATTAGGGGCATTTTCCAGCGCCATTTTGGCCCTCTTAAAGAGGGATGAACAGCAACTTAAGAATAATTTATTGCTTTGTAGCAGCTAAAATGCCTTAAAATTAAAAAAAAAATTAAATTGTGGCATTTGTGGTTGAACAGAGTATATTTTTATCTTTTGTTACTTAAAAGTGTGTGTTACAGGGTGAAACTTTGTAAATATGTTTTTCTCTGGGGCAATTTTCTGCAAAAGAAATTTAACCTACCGAGTCCTCCTTTGCCTTTCAAGGTCCTGGATGCGGACTTTAGGTTTAGACCTGGAGAAAAGACAAACTGGGGTGTGAATCAGTAAAGCTGGTGGATGCTAACAGGAGTAATTCATTCTCCTCCAGCCTTGCCCAGTGGAATAGACTTTTTAAAATTATCTTCATCACATTTTAGTTTTAGTGTTTGAAAATTTTGTTTTGCAGTGAAGCCAGTCCCACCTAAGGGCTTGGTGTTAGTTGAGTATTGAGTAAGATGGTGGTAGTTATAATCTAGGTTTTACTTTAAGTTTTCATTAGTTTGCCACTAGACAGAATCTCTAAGACAGTTCTACTCCAAAGACTGTAGACCCGAGTGCAGAAAGGAAGGATTTATTTGTGCCTTGAGGTTTGAGCATGACAAAGGCAGGGAGGGAGTTTTTCAAGAGATATGTGAAATTACCTTCCTCGGAAATAGACTTGTTTTGTTGGTTCTTTGGGTACTAAAAAATCTTTGATAACCTAAAAAATCATTTAAAATTAAGATTTTCTCTCCTGACTCTTTAGAAACCTGAGATTGGAGTCTATCCCTTTCCCCATGTTTTTTCCACAGCATTGCATTCCCTATCAGGGAGTCCACAAATACTGATCTACTTTTGGTATATATTTTAGAAAGAAACTTCCTCCATAGACCCTGGTTGAAGCTGGAAATAGACACGTGATGTGCGGGTTCTGTAGACCCATCTAACCATCTGGCAGTTCAGACATTTGACCGTCGATTTTCTGTGTGGAATGTGTTCTGATTGAAGATGACCTAGAGGAAATGAAAGTTGTGTTCTGGGGGTGGGGGGGAGGACCATGGTCTGCATCCACTACATTCCGTTCAGGCAGATATGGAGCTTTAGGAAAGTCCAGAACAGATCTGTGCCTGTGAAGAAGGGACCACTGGGGCAGTCTCATGAGAAATCAAGCCCAGTAAGCCAGAGTGTGACTCACCAGATGAGAGTTGTCTTTTTCCACTGAAATTCATTTGCAGGCTGAGACTTATGGCTTTGCATCCATCTCAGAGCAGCAGAGACAGGAAGCTGTAGGGAGGGGGCAAGGGCCACTGGCCCTGGAGAGACCTTTGCTTTATTTTCAGGTATATGATCCCCATTTATGGGCCAGCTGATACTATGTTGCTCTCATTTGACCTTGCTTTGGGGGTTTGGTTTAAACCAAGCCAGAGTGTTGTGACCTGACATAACAACCACCTGTTAAAGGACTGAAAGCTACATTTGTCCCTGTCAAGCACCTGAAGGTGCTTCAGAACAAAAGTGGGGAGGCAATAGAACACAGTAGCTACAAGTTCAGTTTCTAGGGTTAAACCCTGACCCTTTCCCTTCCTTGCTGTATGACTCTGGGAATATCACTTACCCTCTCTGGGCCTCAGTATTCTCTCCTGAAAAGTGGGAATTACACAACCTTAAAGGGTTGTCATGAAGGACTGAATGGGATGAATGCATGGATAGTGCTTAGAAGAGGTCCTCACATATGTATTGCTCAATACATAATGACAATTATTTCGACTGCAATCTGATGGTGTGATCTTCCTTGTTAGAAGCATGATATAACCAAACTCGGGGTCATTAACCATAGCATAGCTGTAGGATGCCTTCACACACTCTTATGTCTTATGGAGATGTGTAAAGAGGGGGCGATGTGGAAAGAAGGAGGGGAAAAGGCTCGAAAGCCCTTTTCTGTGATGGCCAGCTGCTTCACCTTCCTTCATCATTGTCCATCCACCAGGATTTGCCTCTTTCTCCCTTGGTTTTATTTAGAAGCAAGGTAATATTACAGTTAGAGAAACTGAGTCTCTGAGTCAGGAAGGGGCTTGACTGGGATTAAATATCAAGGCAGTGGCCCAGGCTAGTGAATCCAAATCTCATGATATTTTCTTAGTCTGGAATCTTGTTTTATCAGATTTTGTTTGAAATAAATGGGCCCATTAGAATTTGTGTTAGAGACTTGGGATATATATATACATATAATGAGATTTGCTGTAATGGTACCTGACGAGTATTCAAATTCAGAGTCGCAGAGTTTCCAGTATGTTCCTGAGATTTTAAGTTACATAGACACTTTTACCCTCTTGCCTATGTGAGACAAATCCGTGAACCTTCCCCCATCTGTGTATGTCACAGTCCCACAGCATGATGGATTGTCTTTGCTTGGGGGAGGCTTAGGACAGGGTTTCAAGGGGCCTTGTAGGTCAGGAGAGAAATACAGCAGCAGCACTGAGATGGGGGGGCTGCTGGGGAGGGATTAGCAAGGGAAAGGGAGGGCAGGGTTGGGCGGGGACAGGCCTATTCCACAGTGCCTGTGTGCATTCTCCTAGGAGGAAAAGAGGACTGTCCATTACCCTGAGCACACAAATAAACTCAGTGTTTTTCTCTTTGTAGAAAGGAAGCCCCATGGGGCTTGAGAAGACCTGAGGGTGACTCAGCGTGTCTGTGGGAAAGGTGGGAGCAGAGGATGGGAGACGGAAAGACTGACTTCTGCGTGTGGACCTGGGATTTGGGTCTGTTATTTAAAGATAGTTGCACCTTTGAAAAGTCTTGGGACCCTAGCGTATATAGCAGAGACAGCCGTTGGTGGCCATGGTGTGACACCTCCATTCCTTATCAGTTCCTTCTCAGCTCCATCTAGGGAAGAGGTTCAGGTCACACATGGGGGCAAAAGAGTGGAAGACCCACTTCTCTCTCCCCTTCCACAGACCTTTCCACACACAGACGCAAAGGCGTTTGGGAGGCAGGAAGGGAAATTCTGAGCATTCTTAATTTTCAATTTTTGAAGAAAGTGGGGAAAGTTGGGATTTAGGCCAAAATGCCAAAACCTGGTTAAGAAAGAATTCTAGAAAAGGAAAGAGAGGGGTCTAAGAAGTAGAGAAGGGTAAAGGCAGTAGTAGCACATGCTAAGGTAAGTAATCAGCAGGACTGCAGTTAGGCCTAGGCTTCAGCTTCCTTCCTGAGCAGTAAAATTTAAAAAAAAAAAATCCTTAGAACAACAAAAGTCTGGACGCATGGGCTTCCTTCCTGACAGGCCAACCTGGTGGGGCTTCATTCAGACTGAACAGCAGTCAAGGCTGATTTACGGGTAAGAGAACCCAGACGTGTGGGCTTAACCCTTTCCTAACTGCAGAGATGCTTCATTGAAAATCCTACCTCAATCTTCCTACTTCCCAACATGTCATGGATAGCTTTTTATGGTCATTTTCTTTTGCTTGAAGAGGGTACCAGCTGCTGAAGTCCTTTGTACCCTCTTTAAGTCAGAGATGGAAAAACTGACTCCATGGGTAGTTGAGGGACTTGTAAGAGACCTTATCATTCAAGTCTGACAGAGCTGGCATCCTGGCTTATGACCATTGTAACTCTCAGTGATGTTATTTGACTTTTGAATGTTGCGTTCATCTACAGTGATGGGAAGTGTCTCCAGGGTGTGTACTGGGGTGATCCTGTAAGCCTCGTGTCTACCTCCATAAGACACTGGTCCTGAAGAAGGAATGGTGCTGCTTCATCTTAGGTGTTTGTTGGTAGCATTGTGATAAAACGATGGCAGAGTAGATGAGACATAACTCAATTGCCATCATTGATGGAGAGTATGATACACTCATTAATTCACTTAATCATTTGACCAGTATTTACTGAGTATCCCTCATCGTGCCAGGCACTGTGCTTGGTTCTAGGGATACAGTGATAAGCAAAGTAGATTATAGTCCCTACCTTATCGGAGCTTAACTTTTAGTAGCAATTGCAGGACACTGTGAAAAGTACTATCGCAGGGCAAGTAGCAGACACCATGGAATTAGAAACAGGAATGCCTAATCTTGAATAAGAGTGAGGGATAGCTTTCTGGAGCAAGTGACTTTTAAGATGACATCTGAAAGTCAAGGAACAGTTATTTATTCAGAGGGGCTAAGTGTGGCAGTTTACTTTCCTGGACAAAATATAGCACCCAAGGGTGAAAAAAAGAACTCCAGAACTGCAGAAACTGCTCAGGAATAAGGGGGTATGGAGTTTCTCCCTGCCAGGGCCTGACGCCTGACCTCAGATCTTTTAGCATGCCTTCATCCAGCCAGGCATTCTTGAGAAAGCCCGGTTGACGCTTAGGAGGTTCTGAGGTCAAGCATTGTACAGGGTCTAGCTTTTAAAGACACTGTCTAAAGACAAGCCACCCTAAAATGCTTCCTGATGACCTAGGACACCATGGCCACCTGAAGACCCATGAGCACGCAAAACTATGCCTGGCCCAGAGAAGACACTCTGGAAACACTTGCTGAATGAAAGAGGGTCCTTGCCCTGCTACTGTTTTGCAAGGTGGATTAAAGGGCCTGTTCTCTTTACTAAAGTCCATGCTGGGATCTCTCAGCCGAGCCCTGGACAGAGACCCTGCTTTAGGTCTCAGAACCTAGAGTGCTTGCTTAGCCATTAAGCAAAGCCAGATAGCACCCGAAATTCTTGGCAGGATTTCTTGGCACAGTTTCCTATGGGAGGTGCATTGCTCAGGCTTGACTTTCATGAGAGAGGATAGGCATGTACAGCCCAGACTAGTGAAGAAGGGAGAAAAGAAGCCGGTCACTTGGATGCACACTAAAAACAATTCCTTCCAGCCAGGACCTCTGCCCTCTGCCGTCCCTGCTGTGGTTTTCCTTCCCCCTCGGCCTCTTATGGTCATCCTCTCTGTACATTCACAAACATTTCCTGAGCTCCTGTGTGTAGAGCGTTGTGCTCAGTGCTATTTGCAGGGGATGGAAGACACAGGAGATCATGCTTCCTATCTTCGGGGCCTTCTGCCTAAGGTGAGTAGTTAGGATGGGTATGTGAAAAAGAAATGTTGCTATAAAATAACAGCAAGGGCTCCAGGATTTCAGGAGAGGAAGTATTGCCCAAGGCAGGGCTCACAAAGTGTGATCTAAGGATCACCGGCTTCATGATCACTTGTGGGGGGCTGGTGGAGGGAGATCGTAGGCTGGAGAATATTTATAATGCAGATTCCCAGGGCCCACGCTAGACTTCCTAATCTGAGTCATGGAAAATGCAGCCTGGAAAATCTGTATATTTAGCAAGGGTCCAGACCATGATGTCCATTAAAGTTTATGAATCACTGATGGAGGGTGAGAGTCCCAGAGGGAAGGTTTCCCAAAGGAGTTTGGCCTTAGAGGAAAGGGAGTTAGGAGTGGGCTAGTAGCAAAGAACACAATGGACTTCCACAAAGGAGGCTGGGATGGTGAGCGTGGAGAAGCCCTAGGGTCATCTCACCACCAATACCTTTCTTATCCCTCCTTCCTGGGAAGCATCTGTCCAGCTGCCTCTAGTTCCCCCTTTGTTCCTTGTTGGGTTGTTCCCCCTTTTCTCCCTTATTGCTGAGCAGCAGGCTGTGTATGCTCAGACCTCCCCTTTCTTGGTGCAATATTGTAATCATGAGGCGGCCCAGCGGAGGGTTTGGCGGTGCTTAGCCAGATGTGAGGGAGGCCAGTGCGCGCTTCGGTGCTTGCTGGGCTCCAGCCAGCTTGTCTTCTCACTGCTGTTACGCTGCCGAGAAGGGGCTGGAGAGAGCTCTGTCTCTCTTTTTTTTTTTTGCCAGTCTCCTCCCTCCTCTTCCCCAGGCCCTAAGCTTCTTCCCCTGTTAAAAGGGCTCGTTTGCAAAGAAGTAACTGTTGGAGGGTTGGGGGGGCCTCTCTGCAGAATTAGTCACTCACACCTGCAGACTGGCTTTCTGCTCCAGGCCTTACCTCTTCTGGATGCAGCTGCCAGTGGGTAGAAGGTTGAAAACTGTGATATAGGGGCATGGTCCCCGGGTCAGGTGGCTTCTGAGCCGTGTGCACTGGCAGATGCCCTCATCGACCTTGCTTATGGAGTGGGGGGTAGGAGTCCCTTCCCAACCCCCCCCCCTTAAACACTCATTGTGTTGTATTGTCATGATTTGCTTCCCTGTCCCTCTCCCGTGGGCCCATGTCTGTCCTATTCTCCAGTGTGTATTCTCGTATAGCACCTGGCTCAGGAAATATTTGTCGTGAGAATGAATGAACCTAAGATCACTGTTTCCTCTGCTGAGTTCGGCTGAGTTGCCAGCTGGCTCTGCCCACTTGACATCATCTCAAGGACAGTACAGTTTCCGTCACAGGGCTGGGTACCTCCTGGCAGATTTACAAATGGAACGTTATGACTAGAAATAGAGGTGTTGGAACAGCCCAGGGAGAGGGAAAGGGCACAGAATCACCAGCCGTCAGCTTGTCATTTGTTAGCTGTGTAACTCTGGATAAGTTGCTTAGTTTCTCTGAACCCCAGCTCCTCACATATAAAAGGGAGTCTGCAAGTAATCCTTGCCCTACTTTCTAGAGCTGTTGAAGCAGAAAAAGTAACACAGATGAGTTGTGCAATCTCAGAGTAACTGTATAAATCCCATTTATATGTGTGTACACCGCATAGATCTCTGTCACACACACACACACACACACACACACACACAGAGTACATCTCCTTCCAAGAACATCTAAAAGAGCACGATGGTCTTAGGGGACTGAATTAGTTTATGAAATACCTGAGAGTTCAACCTAGAGGGAGCCCTCTTACCTGCCATTTCATCTGCAGTCCTAGACACTGGCTGCAGCGTTATTTTCCTAGGTGACCTGGGACTGAAGTTTCGTGACTCTTTGTGGATGTGGTTGGCAGGTCACTTTCTATATATATCTGTGACATCTCAGCTGACATTTTATTTTGCCCCATCCCCACTTAAAGGAATTTATCCTCTGCTTTTCTTCTCAGCCAAGTTCAGAGCAGCTTTATTTTTCAGTTTCCATGGCCAGTGACTCTATTCCTGTTTCTGTGGAGAGAAATGTTTGCTCTGAGGCACAATGCTTTGGCCTAGGGGATGACAGGCAGAATCCGGAGAAGAGGGCTCCTTGCCCTGAGACCTTTCCTAGGCTGCAAGAGTAGCAGGTACGTCGAGATGAAGAGGGTGGATGCGGAAGGGCTTGCCCCTTAGGCAAGATCTTTAACCTGCTGAGCTGGGCCAGGAGGACTGGAGAGAGCAAGCTTTTGAAAAAGGTTTTACTTGCGCGGTAAACTTCATTGTGTGATTATTTAATAGACCATTAACAAGCAGATTCATTAACAAGATCTTAATTAACAAGTTCCAGGGTTATTCCTCCAACTTCCCAGGGGAACTGTTCTCCTTCTCCTATTTAGTCTTAGAGACTTCCTATCCTGCTTAAACTAACGGTACCAGATGCATTTAAATTCAGTCTTTATTGCAAGTGGAATGACTGCGGGCAAAGGCAGGAGCATAGAGCTGCTCCTAATAATAAGAGCCAACACCTTTTGA